>NC_083828.1:7239173-7393780 GCF_015708825.2 Lethenteron reissneri | reverse complement strand
CGTGTAGCCTGCACAAGACTGTTTGGGCAAGTGGTGATAATTAATGAGCGAGCGTCTGAAGTCTGTGGGACAAACCCAGAGAGGGGGTGGTGTACAGGTGAGCGCACTCACCTGCACACTCACCTACAACACACTCACCTACACACTCACCTACACTGCACTAACCTATAACCCACTCACCTACACACTCACCTACAACACACCTGCACACTCACCTACACCGCACTCACCTACAACACACCTGCACACTCACCTGCAACACTCACCTACACACTCACCTACAACACACCTGCACACTCACCTACAACACACCTACACACTCACCTACAACAGACCTGCACCCTCACCTACACTCACCTACACTGCACTCACCTGCAACACACCTACACACTCACCTGCAACACACCTGCACACTCACCTACACTCACCTGCAACACACCTACACACTCACCTACAACACACCTACACACTCACTCACCTACACACTCACCTACAACACACACTCACCTACACACTCACCTACACACTCACCTACAACACAAACTCACCTACACTCACCTACAACACACCTACACTGCACTGACCTACAACCCATTCACTTGCACACTCATCATCTACAACACACTACACACTCACCTGCACACTCACCTACATCGCACTCACCTACATCGCACTCCACCCTGCACACTCACCTACACTGCACTCACCTTACACCACAATCACCAGGTACCACTCACCTACCCACTCACCTTTATAACGCACTCACCTTACACACTCACCTACAACACACCAGCACACCTCACCTTACAACCGCCCCACTCACCTACAAAACCACTCACCTGCACCACTGACCTACAACCACTCACCTTGCAACACACCCTGCACACTACACCTCACTACACACCTACCACACACACTCACCTCTACAACACACCCACCTGTACACTCACCTACACCGCGGCTCACCTATACACACATCGCCGATAACACTCACCTACAACACACCTGCCACACTCACCTACAACCCACTCACCTACACACTCACCGCACCGCACTACCTACACCGCACTCTCCTATAACCCACTCACCTACACCTCACTACAATACACCTGCACCACTCACCTACACATTCACCCTACAACACCTCACGTGCACATATTTACAAGGCACTCACACCAAAGACAAAAATCCCCCGTAACAGCCATTAACAGACTGTAGGGGCAAGTGCTGTTAGCGAGCACCTATGAAGGCCGGCACGGCGCACGAGGGGGTTGAGCGTGGCCAACAACCACACACGGCCGCCTTTGTCTGCCTCGTGACAATGTTTACACACCACACCAAGGTACTCATTTTGAGCCGAGTCGACCTAGGTGAGGACACAGGACCGGCTCAGATAATCGTCACCGTTGTTTGGCCGTGAGCGGGAATCGAACTCGGGTCGCCGGGTTCGTAGCGCTACAACGCCGCTCGCTCAGCCACCCACAACCTCACTCGCTACGTACAACGATACAATAATTCGTGTACACGTTAGACGATTGTTCTTGGGGGTTGCTTGTGCATTCTTTCGATGATTCCAGAAGGGCCAGGCAGGTGAAGAAACGAGTCAAACGTCGAGTCGATGCTACGCCTGAACGCACTGCAATGACCACCGGATGTTCGATCGGCTCCAACGGTAGAGGCAGAGACATGTTGTTTTGTTATCTCTATTTGTTGTTCGTAAGATAACAAAACAACATTGTTTGACCCCCTCCATCATCGTGAACCGAGTAATTCGCCTCGCAGCGGAGTGCGACGATACGGCCGCGAGAAAGCGGGAAGACCCAGGTAAATGAGAGCACGACTACTACTATAATTACGGAACGTTAAAGTTCTGAAATTGGCATTCTCGACACAAGTTTAGCAAACGGTCTGTTGACAGACACGCGCCGCTACGTGTTGCAAAGACAAAGGTCACCCGTGTAGCCTCTATACACTGCTCGGGCAAGTGCTGCTGCGAGCACGCGCGCGCGCGCACCTCGAGAAGGCTGTTGTGGTGAGACCAACGCCCGACCGCCTTTGTATCTCCAATGCTGACGTTTACACCACCGTACAAGGTAGTCATTTAAGGTTGAGTCGACCTAGGGGGGAGGTTATAGCCCAGCCCTAGGCAAGGAAGGGTGCCGTGTTTGACAGCGTCATAGCACGGTTGGCTACATACGGTGCAAAAAAAGTTCTACATACATGCATAGAGCAGCCTGCTGTGTATGAGCTCTACACGACAGCACGCTGTGTGGAAGCTATAGCCAGCCCTGCGTATTGGACAAGGGAAATCGAATTCAGGTCGACGGGTTCGACAGCGCAGTGCGCTAACCACTGCGCCACCGCTCCACCCACAGCTTAGCGTAGATGTATTATATAAAGACGGAGCCGTGGCGTGCGGTATAAAGTATTGGAAGTGTTCAATTCTTGATTCTTCGGTAAAGTCACGTAGAAGGGAAACAATAAAATAATACAAAATAATAACATTTTCTTGCCTGTGGATTTCACACCTGATGATGGTTGCTTGTGTTGCAGTCGAAACGTCGTGAGAATTTTATTGTTTAATATTTTTTATTATTTTATTGTTTCCTTTCTACGTGACTTTACCGAAAGAACCAAGCATACGAATCCCTGCAGTCACGAAAGCTTTAAATCAACATTTATTGTTAGTGTTGTTTATTGTATTTTCTGGTGCGCGTGCGTGTGTGCGCGGTTACACACATGTGCTGATCGAAGTCACTCGCAAATATCACACACGCGGCCTTGTGCTCCAAGGGCTTAAGTTAATGAACAAACGAAAACACTTTATAATATTAAGTCTACGTATTCACTTCGGAGAATTTAATCCATTTAGAAAGTGCGTGGTGTGTACACGGCAACTATTGGCGTTCCGCGTCACCGTGGGCGGTTGAGCGGTGGCGCAACGGTTAGCACCATTGAACCGGTTAGCAGGGCTGGCGAGGAATATCTGAACCGGTTCTGGACGTCATCCTCTGGTTCCCCCCCCCCCCACCACAATCTCTACAGTCCTTCCCCCCCCACTGACCAGCGTGGTGAAGTATGATTAAACAGACCCTCCCCACGATCAAGGTTTCTCTGAGGCCTATGTCCAGTATTGGATTGACTAAGGGCTGTGATGTTTTTTTTATTAATAGTTTACACCAATGTATTTGCTGTATCATATCACGTGTAAAGTGTAAATTCATTCACAACCCCAAAATACATATCATGAACAATCAATATAACTTCTACCATTGCTCCTAGTAGCATTAAATAGAATAATTACGTATCATGCCATAGTTTGTATTGTAAGTCTTGAATTTAAGATTATAAGTACGTAACCTCAAAGATTGGATTAAATAATTCTACATTATAATAAAAAAAAACGTGTCGTAATTGGTAACACATAGGACTTGAATCAAATATACTAACAATATATACTCCAGTCTTGGCTTATAGAACAAACTTACAACACATTGCATACACTGCCTCGAATATTTAACAAATCATTGGCAATGCTGCATTGGCAGTGGTGCCCAGAGTAAAATGAAAGACAAATAAAAAACACCTTAACGCGATCGTCACTGTGACCTTGAAAGAGAAACAATAGATTATAGCTAACGTTTCGGGCTTGGTCCTTTTTCAAAGCACATTCAAACACTTGTGTGTGCGTGCTTTGTAGATGGGTCATTACCTAATATGTTGATAACATGTAAAATGTAATTGCTTGTAATGTACCGTCACTGCAGATACTATGCATTAAACTTGAATTACGAAATTACAGTTTAAGAATATAATCACGGTGGGTATGTTGTGAAAGGTTGAGCAATAGGTTGTTAGTAAATAATCAAGTGACAATACTAGTTACAATTGCTACTCTCTATCCTATAGTCCATATAATCTATTCAGTTCGTCATTTACCATTCGCATTTCCACTGACACCTCTCATGCAAAAAACTACCTGGGTGACCCTCACCTGGTATATATTTAAAAAAAAAACGGATGCATACTGACAATACTAAATGATAAAAACACACTATAAAATTAAAAGTATGGCAACATTACACGTAGACTTAAAAATGTGCCTATCTCACGCGTGCACACAACACGCATTCGGAGCCTGTCCTAAGTAGGCCCCAGGCCCTGTTTGACTTCCAACGCATTTGAAGTCAGTTTAAGGCGTAGGCTTTCGCGAGCAATATCCACAATATTTTTTTGGGTGAGATCACGTAAATATGTGTCGTTAATACCCGCCACCACCAACTAGTAAGGGTTGTCACATTAACAGAACGTGCCATTCGTACGAGTGACGAATTGGCCACGTTCTGTTTACGTGACAACCCTTACTAGTTGGCTGTGTGTCGGGTGGTGACCGGTTTTAACGACACGTTAATATATTTACGTGATCTAACCCCCCCAAAAAACCTCATGCATTTGAAGCCTTTTGGCCATCCCAAGAAGGGCGGATCGCACGTTCGAAAAGCGGCCCTGCTACTGCTGCTACCCATCACAGCCACGGCTACCCGCGCGACATCCAAAATTTGCACGAATTTCGGTCTCTCGGCACGGCCAACAATCTCTCAAACATCGCCGCGTTGACCCCACTGCAGGAGGCTGTGTCGTGAAACGTTTAAAATGGTTCTGGCGCGCGCCTCTATGCTCGACGGCGCCGTCCACGATCGCAAAGGTAACGCAGCGACAAAATCCGCCGCCGCCGCAACAACGACAATGCCGGCCACCGAACACGACGGCCCCTTCGTGATGAACGGACGGAGACACGTTCATGGAGGACGACGTCAACTTCAGGCAGCGGCTTTGTGTGCGAGCAGTTTGCGCTGCACACAACGCGTGCGACGAGACCTACCCCCCCACCTCCCTGCGGCGATGGTGCGCCCATCATCAGGGTCCATTGCCCGAAACGTCGTACGTTTGTTTCTCTGTCGAGGCAACGCGCAGCGGCTATTATCGACGAACGTGCCGAGTTTTGTTGTTGTTATTGTTGTTGTTATTGTTATTGTTGTTGCAGGAGCATGTACGTCAATACGGATATTGGCTCGTTGTTTCGGTTAAATATTTCGGTGAAATATTTCGGTTAAATAAATATGGGCCTTGAGTAAATGTTTAGGCACTTTGTATGATCGTGTGTGCTATATATATATGATCGGGCAAAATCGGCTCCAATTATTATATCGGTCAACAATCACCGTCAGCGAGTCGCACACTCGGCCAGGACACGTACAGTAACGCTTCTATCGTGCATACTAATCACGCCACCGAGCCGTGCATGGTACAACGTCCCAGCACAATCCCGTATGGATTTGCTCATTACGCAGATAAGAGCCAACCGATACACCGTTGGACAATTAATGGTACGATTTACCCCACATTGCAGACCTAAAAATAGACGCGTGGGCTCGCGCGTCCACGCAGCACACACGCGGCATTCCGCCCGTCACAATTGCTCGCAGTGACACCAACAGCCGACCGCGTAACCTTTCACAATCGACCGTCGTTTTGCCAGAACCTACCGAGACCGGCATGGCACACAAAGGAGCTGGTAAGGTGGAAAGAACCACGCCCGACCGCCTTTGTCTCCCACACACACCCCCTCCCTCCCCCCCCGCAACTGCTGTTGTACTCATTCAAGGCTGAGTGGATCTAGGGGATGCCGAGGACCCGTTCATTATGGTTCGACGTTGTTGTTGGTCGTGAGCAGGATTCGAACTCGGTGTGGTGGGGGGGGGGGGGGTCGTAGCGCAGTGCGCTAACCGCTGCGCCACCGCTCCCAGCACGTTTCACACAACACAAAGAGACCCGCCACCACCCGGCTGTAATATGCACAGACGCAAAGACAAAGTTTCCCCATATAGCCTCCAACAGACTTTTGGGGCAAGTGCTGTGCTGCGAACACCTATGAAGGCCGGCACGAGAGGGTGGGTGGGCAAACACCAGCGCGACCGGCCGCCTTTGTCTCCCCAGTGCTCATTGCTTTTTCATCAGACACGAACACGTGGCCACGTGCGTCTGCACCAAGCCTGCACGTGGCCTCTGACGTGGGGCTCATTACGCCCAGCGTCACGTGATCTATGCCGGCTCATGCATATGCATGAGCGCTTGCTATGTGGAAGCTATAGCAAGCCCTGCGTAACGAAGGCTGTGTTTGACAGCATCATAACAGCTTGCTGTGCATGATCTCTATGTGACAGCAGGCTATGTGGAAGCTACAGCCAGCCACCTTGCGTGATGAAGGCTGTGTTTGACAGCGTCATTACAGCCTGCTGTGCATGATGTCTATATGACAGCAGGCTATGTGGAAGCTATAGGCAGCCTTGTGTCATAAGGGATGTGTTTGATAACATAACAACCTGCTGTTTAGGTCTCTATATAACAGCACGCTGCGTGGAGGCTATTTTACAGCATTGTGTAATGATGGATGGGCGATTGACAGCGTCATAGCAGCCTGCTGTGTATGATCTCTAGATGACAGCACGCTACGTGGAAGCTGTATACAGCCCTTCGTAACGAAGGCTGTGTGTTTGACAGCATCATATCAGCTTGATGTGTATGATCTCTAAATGACAGCACGCTATGGAAGCTATAGTCAGCCCTGCGTAACGAAGGCTGTTTGACGGCGTAATAGCAGCCTGTTGTGGATAATCTCAAAATGACAGCACGCTATGGAAGCTATAGTCAGCCCTGCTTAATGAAGGCACGTGTGTTTGACATCGCCATAGCAGCCTCTTGTATGTGATCTCGCCTGTTTGATCAATACAGTGTAGCAATGAAAGAGTATCCCGATACAGGCCTAAGGATGGCTGGGTTAAATGTAGCGTCATAATATCACGCAATATATTTCAGGATGTACGTTTGAACAGCGTCACAATAACAATGACAGCATATTGTGCTGTACACACAAAGACTTGCGTATTGAATGCAGTATCTTAGCGTGCTCATGTGCCACGAACAGGGGGGGTCATTGTTTGAAACGTCACCGATTGTGTATATTTTGTTGTTGTTGTTCGTGCTCAGTGCCACGGCCTCATTGATGAACGCGTGGACCTTGTGTCACCGTGTCCAGCGTCGAAGGTTTAAATAAACGAAGAGACGTCCGCTAACACCGAAGCGTGTTTAGAAAAACAGCGCGCGACGATTATCGCACGCAATGAATGGTCCGCATCGCGAGGCGTGAGTGACCGCGTCACCACGTGCTGCCACGTGGCGGCGGGGGTCACGTGGGTGTTTCTATTTTACCCGTAAGGCCTCGCGTCGATGCGTATCATTGATTGTTTCAATATCTGTGCGAGATCAAGTATACAGTATTAAGATTTTGCATTGATTAGCGGGGGGGGGGGGGGGGGTCCCAGGGCCTAGACCGGTTCAGACACGCGTGTCGTCGGTCGCGATCGAGGGATCGAACTCGCATAGATACCCCTGCAGGGATAGTTCGGGACGCGAGCACGCTGCGCTAACCGCTGCGCCACCGCTCCACCCCATTCTGGATAGCGCCGAGCCGGACAGCGCCCGAAGGCGAGAGACGAGGGGGGGGGGGGGTTGTCGAATCGATTAATTAAACATTTCATTACCAATTAGTGTTCCACACCGACACACAACCAAGTCTTTGCAGAAACGCGTACCGTAAAAGTAAAACCGATAATATACAGTGAACGCATTTTGATTAATAATACATAAATTAATGCGCATTCAATATTTTAAAGCCTATTATATTTTTTCATCGTCCAATTCATACTTTATTATATTTTAAAACCAGTGCATAGCCACACCAGGATTTAGTCACTGCATTATCCAGACACACAATGACCAAGTCACATTGGTACATCGGCCACATCGGTAGCCAGACACACCAAGACCAAGCCTCGCCACGACGTAGCCACCACCCCCAGGATCCGGACAGCCCAGTAAACAACCACAGCAGAACGTATCCACACCAGTAGCTCGCCACTGCAGGGGGCACGATCACAACAACACCAGAACACAATCATCATCCACACACAGCGTCGAGCAAGGCAAACAATGCGAATACCCCACAACATACACTGCGCGCCCATCAGGGCCCATTGGCGTATATAAAAGGGACACCTGCAAAACGCACAACACCCTGCAACAAACGGCGCCAATCACAGTGATACAAGATACCCAGGAAGGCACAAGACCCAGACTCTGCACGGTGCCAAGCAAAGCACTCAGATCCTGCATGGGCCAGAAATGCACTGTGTAGAGAGGACACGTGACCTTCTGACGCATAGACACCGCGCATTACCATACACAGTGCCTAGCAAGGCTTGTAACACAACCCATCACTCAGTGTACAGAGCACACGTGGATAGAGCGCCTAGCAAGGCATGTAACACACAATCCATCACTCAGTGTACAGAGTACACGTGGATAGAGCGCCTAGCAAGGCATGTAACACACAACCCATCACTCAGTGTACAGAGTACACGTGGATAGAGCGCCTAGCAAGGCATGTAACACACAATCCATCACTCAGTGTATAGAGTACACGTGGATACAGTGCCTAGCAAGGCATGTAATACACAACCCATCACTCAGTGTACAGAGCTCACGTGGATAGAGCGCCTAGCAAGGCATGTAACACACAACCCATCACTCAGTGTACAGCGCACACGTGGATACAGCGCCAAGCAAGGCATGTAACACACAACCCATCACTCAGTGTACAGAGCACACGTAGATACAACGCCTAGCAAGGCATGTAACACAACAACATCACTAAGTGTACAGAGCACACGTGGATAGAGCGCCTAGCAAGGCATGTAACACACAACCCATCACTCAGTGTACAGAGTACACGTGGATAGAGCGCCTAGCAAGGCATGTAACACACAACCCATCACTCAGTGTACAGAGCACACGTGGATAGAGCGTCTAGCAAGGCATGTAACACAACCCATCAGTGTCCAGAGTACATGTGGATAGAGCACCTAGCAAGACATGGTACACACAACATCACTGTACAGAGTACACGTGGAAACAGTGCATAGCAAAGCATGTAACACACAACCATCACTCAGTGTACAGAGCTCACGCGGATAGAGCGCCTAGCAAGGCATGGAACACACAGCCCATCACTCAGTGGACAGAGCTCACGTGAACACAGAAATACATCGATTTAAAAATGCACATCACCTATCAAGGCACACTATCCAGAATACAGACCACACGTGAACACAGGAATACGTCAATGTATGCATACACAGCACCCAGCAAGGGATAGCAACCATAACCCATCAATCGGTATACAGAACACAGTAACGTAAACATTCAAAGACATTCATAATTTAGCAAGATACATAGCACCTAGCACGGTATAGTTACACCATAAGGTATAATACACAGCATACCAAACAAACAAGACCACACAAAGCATCCAGTGCTATACACAGCACCCAAGCAAGGCACAGTATCCACAACAGATTACACAGGTTGCAGAATGCACAGAAACACAACATGAATATAGCGCCTAGCAAGGCACAGCAAACCACAGGACAACTCTGAGGATATAGAACACACCGCGACATACACGCAACAATACAGCGGTACCAATAATAACACAGCACTCGGCAAGGCTACGGGGCCTAGCGGTAGCGCATTTGCGAACTTTATTCCAAGATTCACGGTTCGAATCCAGCGGCTGCCCTGGTTATTCCTGCGGTGTGAACTGTAGCAATACTACGACACATTTAGAAACATGTATGTAGATTGATAATTGTTTTTTTACCCTTTTATCTGGCAACAAAAATGACACCTTTTTTTTTACAAGGAGTCATGTTTGCATAGACCACAATACCTGCAGTCATAATGCAAACAAAAACATAACTCTGATAATGTGTGCACTGTCCTTGAAGTTGATTGGTCCACACCCGAGACAGCTTTCCTTAGAGCCTAGTCTCACATGGTGTTGGACCAGATGACGCCAAAAGGCGTTTTTACTGGCAAATGAGGTTCCGATGATGTATGTAGATTATTTTGCTGCTATGAATTTCCACGCGATAATCTACTTTGTTGAGCTATCGTTTGCGATAGCCAGGTTGCTTCTGAAAAATAACTTAATACATCAGTGGGGTTTACTTGATAAGATAAAAAATATATATAGTTAAAATGTATTTGTATATTTTTAAGTAATTTATTTATCTTTCCTATACTTTGCAACTCTCGTATTTTTTTACTGTTTGCTGCTGTAACGTTCTGACCCGCCCCTTCTGGAGATCTGCGATAAAGAGCTTTGCAGCTCTACGGATTCCTCCAGCGTAAATACAGATTCTGACGATTCCGCTCCACCCAGAGTGAAAGTTAAAGATCCCCCCAACATCTTGCAGGCCGTAAACCACAGGGCGACGTCACAGCAGGGGCACAGCGTCTAGCAAGGCCCCAATAGCCGTGACAAGACACACAGAGGCACAATACCGTGTGTATCCCATATATAACCGCGGCGAGCGAACGAACACACGGCACCTAGCAAGGCACAGGTGGCAAGTGTACGGAACACACATTCTCATCAATAACTATATCAACACAACCGTCAATAACACTGCCTTACAACGTAAATATAACTGGGCGACGTTTCGGGCAACGGCCCTTCTCCATAGCACACTGGAGCACACGCAAAATATTTTACAAGGGACAAGAAATCTGCGTAAGCAGCAAATGGAAGCGTAGCGGCACATAGCGAGCATTACATACAGCGCCTAGCAAGGCACAATGCCCGTAACGCAATTCTCGACATACACAATACGTAGTAACACAGCGTTCAGAATCACACATACAATCACAAGTAATGATGACAGAGTTTCATACCATCCACGTTGTGGTTATTACACAGCGCTTAGCAAGGCACATGACACCTCAGTGTTTATACTGGTAGGAACCTCTTGGTTACATCAGCCCACAGGGGATTATTGTGTCCGTCCGTCGTGCAGGGAGGGGCTGGGTGGGGAGGGGAGGGTGGGAAGGGGCTGGGTGGGGAGGGGCTGGTCACCCCGTGGTGCCCTTATAAAACTCAACGTTTAACCTACTCACGCCGGCTTGCGCCCGTTCTCACAGTCGGCCATATTTGCGGAATACATCACGCCGCCGTTGACCCTGCAGGCCATTGACCGAGCAACCCAACGCTCCTACCAGCTCCCTCCGCAGCAGGACAATGTGTTAGGACTCACTCGCAAACCGCTGTTGGAGTCCGTGGCGACACCACCACGGGGAGGAGAGTCGAGCCACGGAGGATGTAATGAACGAGGAAAGAGACAGGAACTGAAGAGGGAAGAGGGGAGAAGAAGTGGGGAATGGGAGGAAGAGTTTAGAGAAGGAGCGGAGGAACGGTAGCACAGGGCCAGTGGAGACGAGGAGAGGGAGGAGGGAGAGCCTGCCTCAGGGTCTCGACGCTGCTGCACGCAGCTGTGTCTGTTCTCATAGGGGGCGGGGCGAGGGGAGGTGCTCAGAGTGGGAGGGGCGGGCACTCACGGAAGTCACGTGATTTGTACGCAGCACCGCGCAACGTACAAGAGCCACAACTAAACAGGACACTTAGAGAACACAACACAATAGAGAACACGCAACGACACACAACAACAACATCAACGCGCACGTCTATAGCGGTTCACCGCACGCAGTCTCATTCGTAGACCGCACTCTGCAGACCCAAAGGCACACCTGCCACATGAGCACAGCATACACAGCATACAGAAATACACAGGGCCGGTTACACAAAATGCCCAGTATAATGCACAGTACCTAGCACAGTTCAGAGTGACCGTAACACGTAACACCCTGCTGCATACAGAACACACAGGGACAACACCATTCAGAAATACTGTTTGGTTCTTTCGGTAAAGTCACGTAGGTAAAAAAGAAAAAGAAGAAAAAAATATAAATTAAAAAGAAATACAACTAATTTATTTCTATTTTTTATTTCTTATTTTTTTATGTTTATTTTGATTTGTCACCTACGTGACTTTACCGAAAGAACCAAAAAGTATGGATCCTTGCAGTCACGGAAACTTCAAATCTAGAACTGTTCAGAAAGACACGTGACCAACAAGGCAGAGCATTTTACACATTACAATGAATACTCAGCATCCAGCAAGGCACAGTGCCCATCACACACGACACTCAGCATACGGAATAGAGTACAGAGAAACAACATTTTAGAAACGCACAAGACCCTACATAACACCAAACACAACAGAGCACAATGCACAGTGCCTCGCAACGCTCACAATACTTCACCTGACACTTATACACAGCACCTAGCAAGGTATAATAACCAGCATATCACCCAGTGTACAAAAACAGAATCAGAGTACAGTACGTAGAGTCAAGTACACACAGCGCCTAGCAAGGGGCATGATCCGTCACACCAAGGCCGTAGCCATCGAGTCAACATTGGGGGGGGACCAAATATTCCAGGGGGTCTGGGGGTCCCAACCCAGGGAAATATTTAAATTTGAAAACTAATTTCCTGCCTAAAATATAGAAAAATTCACCAACACATGGGATGGACTTTTAATTTATTTTTTTACAATGTCTAATAGTGTATTGTATTACATTGCTCTGTTTTTATTTTTTTTTACCATTTCTTGTTTCATTGTATGTAATGTTTGAGATTAGCGATTACTAAAGTACAACCATAATCATATAAACAGAAATCTATGCATTGCTTAATATGAAGACAAGTCCAGATATTGTGGCCAAGGCTTAGCAAATTGTTGTTTTTATTTACATAATTATTATTACTTTAAAAAAATATACCAATATATTGGGGGGGACATTTGGAGCATATTTGAATATTGGGGGGGGGGTGTCTCCCCCCCCCCCCCACCAATATATTATAATTAAGGCCTTGCGTCATACAGAGCACTCGGCGTATCATGGTGCAACACAAATATCGTAAAACCACAGGGCCCATAGAGAACACCGCAGTCAGCAACTCGTACACAGCGCCCAGAGAGGTCAACCCAGACCCCGCAACAGGACACGCGGAGACGTAGTCTTTACGTAGCCTGAACTATACACACAGCGCCTAGTAAGGCACACGCCTTGTGACAATCGGCATACAGAACACGCAGGTAACAACAACGCTGCCATTTGGACCAACCAACCCATAGCACCCAGAACAACATTGCAGCACCCCATGCCCCAGCCAACGTCACCCAGAACAGCATTGTTGTACTGCCCTATACACACGCACAGTCCTGGGCCACATTGGAAGGACCTTTGAGACGAGGTCGCGTCTGTATGTTGAACTTCTTTCGCACCGTACGCAGCCAACCGTGCCAACATCGTGCCGCCCAGTGGAGATCACAACGCGAAGCAGGAAGCACATTGTGCCACTCGACACAGCAACCAGGAGACCACCTCGCCACCCAGGACCAACCAATGCCAACCAGCATTGCACCACCCAGCAAAACACATCGTGTAGCATGCACAGTACACTCACCCCCGTCTCGGTGTAGCGCTCTATACCACCAAGGACACACAGTTTAGCACCCAGAACCACACTGTATCACGCATAACCAAGGCAGCACAACATCGCATTACTCAGTTCACTTCCATCACGTTGTACATCATCGTATAGCACCCAGACAAACAAAGCAGCAACAACAACGCACCACCACCACCACCACCTTACACGACCAGGCACGGAGCAGCAGCTCCATCATCAACATCTCTATAACCACCAACACCACCACCAACACCACAACCACAAACATCACCACCAACACCAACAACAACATCAACATCAACACCAACACCACCACCACCAACAACACCAACACCACAACCACCAACACCACCACCAACAACACCACCACCAACACCACAACCACCAACACCACCCACACCACCACCACCAGCAACACCACCACCAACACCAACACCACCACCAACACCACAACCAACACAACCACCAACACAACCACCAACACAACCACCAACACCCCCACCACAAACAAACACCGCCACGGCGCGCGAATAACAGCGGCACACCCACGGGATGGGATCCGCGCACACAACATCTGATAATGTTCATACTTACCGCCTCTCGGGGGGGGGGGAGGAGGGCTTAGGGGGGAGAGGGGTGGGGGGTGAAGGGGTGGGGGGGGAAGGGGTGGGGGGGAAGGGGTGGGGGGCTTTTGGCATCTGTGAGGATCGAGGCCTCGAATATATTATAACAGAAAACACTCATCACCACAGAATGCGCTCTCAATTCCTCGCTGAGTGGTTGTTGACCAGGCCGGAATATTTACATCGGCACCATCATCATCATCGGCACCATCATCATCATCACCGGCGGCGGCACCATCATCAACCACAGCAGCAGCAATAGCGGCAAATCATCATCATCATCATCCTCGTCGGTATCATCATTACGGCATGTTTGTGTCTCACTGCACAATATGCGGACAGTATTATCACCTAATTACGCGTGCGTTATGTGTGTGTGTGTATACGCGCGCGCGTGTACACATGCACACGCGCACAACACACAACACACGCGCGCGCGCACGCACACAGTGCATGCGCACATGGCCACACAATAGTCCGACGCGCACGCGTTCGTCAGCACATGATCGCACGTACGTGCAATTAAATAAATAACCATCCCCCCCCCGTCTCCACTACGATAATAGCGGCGAGCATTTAGCCGTTCCGAGCGCTAAGCCTGCAAGGGAATATGCAGCGATATTTAGCAGTAGCAGCAGCAACAGTAGTAGCAGCAGCAGTAGCGACATCCGTACTCTTTAAGTGTAACGTTGAACATGATGGTAGCGCGCAAAACGACCAGTCCCGACCTCGCCTGGCCTGGCCCGACGCGAAATCCTCCGTCCGCCATGCAAATCCGGCACAAACATCAAGTTCAAATGAGAGCGAGGGAGGGGGGAGAGGAGGAGGAGGCGGGTGGGGGGAGCAAGGAAGGAGGAGGAGGGAGGAGAGTGGGCGAATGATGGAGAGACGGATGGATCCTTGTGGTGACTGGATGACTTAGAGGGAGGGAGGTGTACGAGTGCACGTGTCTGTCTGTGTGCGTGTCTGTCTTTCTGTTTGTCTTTGTGTGTCTGTCTTTCTGTCTGTCTGTGTGCGTGTCTGTCTTTCTGTCTGTCTGTGTGCGTGTCTGTCTTTCTGTCTGTCTGTGTGTGGAGTCTGTCTTTCTGTTTGTCTGTGTGCGTGTCTGTCTGTCTGTCTGTGTGCGTGTCTGTCTTTCTGTTTGTCTGTGTGCGTGTCTGTCTTTCTGTCCGTCTGTGTGCGTGTCTGTCTTTCTGTTTGTGTGTGTGCGTGTCTGTCTTTTTGTTTGTGTGTGTGCGTGTCTGTTTTTTTGTCTGTCTGTGTGCGTGTCTGTCTTTCTGTTTGTGTGTGTGCGTGTCTGTCTTTCTGTTCGTCTGTGTGCGTGTCTTTCTTTTTGTCTGTCTGTGTGCGTGTCTGTCTTTCTGTTTGTCTGTGTGTGGTGTCTGCATGGTCCGGCGTGGTGCTGGCTACCCATTCCCATCGTGTACCGTGTCGTCGGCCTTCATAGGTGCTCGCTAACACCACTTGCTCGAACGAATCTGTTCAGGCTATACGGGGGATCATCGCCTTTGTGTCTGCAAGTTCAAAGCGCACCTAGCCTGGCACGAGCGCTGCTGCGACGTCACTGCGAATGAAGGCTGGTGCTCGTGCTTGCTGTCGATGATGATGATGAGTATCAACACCACGGGGGTTTTAAGGCCTTGTGTGTGTGCTGTTGATCATCTGTGCCTCGATGCGTCGTGTAAAGCATCAGCTCTGGTGAGACAAAGGCGGCAGGGTGTACGTGTCAAAGGACACCAACGACCCCCCCCTCCCCGTGTAACCTTCAACAGACTGTAGGGGCAAGTGCTGTTAGCGAGCACCTATGAAGGCCAGCACGGCACACGAGGGGGGTGGGTGTGTGTGGGGGGTGGCCAGCACCACGCCCGGCCGTGGTGGCGATGTTTTACGCACCCCACATTTGAGGCTGGCTCCACCCTAAGCGGAGGCCCAGGACCGTTTCCGATGAATCGTCACCGGTGTTGATCCGTGAGCGGGAATCTAACCCGGGTGGTCCCGGGTTCGTAGCGCGGCGTAGAGCACTGACCGCTAAGACCGCCTCGCTCTCCACAAAGGACATCGCCAGGAATACTTTAATAGGTTAAAGATGGGGGGTTGGATGGGTTTCTCATGGACACAGGAGGGTGGACTTCTTGGGTTTGGGGAGACGCGCGCGTGTGTGTGGGGGGGGGGGGCACGGGCTCAAGTGATGTAAATGATTCGGCAGCAGCTCTGGTGCATGGCACCGCTCTCTGTACAACACCACGAACACAGGTTCGACACCCGCTCACGGCTAACATCGGGGCGGTCGGTGACGTCAGAACCGGTTTCGGGGGGGATCCCGCCAGAGATCGAGTCCACGTGCAATCAGCGAGTGGCCCTGGCGCGGTTTGCAAACGTCAGCGCTGGAGAGACAAAGACGGTCGAGTGTACGTGATGACGGACGCACCATCCCTCCACGTGCGCTGTGACGGCCCTTTCGATAGGCGCTTGCTAACAGCACTTGGCTCCCAACTGCAGGCTATACCGGGGGGAGGGGGGGCTTTGTCTTTGTGTGCGCGAGATCTTTCTGACGTGTCCCGTGTCTCGTGGTCGATAACGTCTCGACGTCTCATCGCAATGAGGCAAAGATTCTCCCCGTGCAGCCTTACACGCTACATTGGGGGCAGGTGCGATTAGCGAGCACCTATTAAAGCGTGAGACACACGCGCATAGGCGTGCACACACACACACGGACACGTGTTCTAGACGTGTCGACTCAAACAACAAAAGACAAAGATCCCCCGTATAGCTTTAACAAACTGTCGGGGCAAGTGCTGTTGGCGAGCGCCTATGAAGGTCCGGACGGCACACAGCCTTTTAACGGCACGTGCCCCACGCGCATGCACGGACCCGCACGCGTAGACACGCAAAGACGTTCCCACACGCACAGACACTCGTACACACAGACACAAGGGCAGACGTAGAGTCACGAAGACACACGGATATGCTTGAACAAAGACAAAGATCCCCCTTATAGCCGACATAACAGACTGTTGGGGCAAGTGCTGTTAGCGAGCACCTATGAAGGCCACCACGGCACACGAGGGGGGTGTGGTGGCCAACACCACGCCCGGCCGCCTTTGTCTCCCCTAGCGGCGATGTTTATATACACGTGCACACACACGGATCGACACACATGGCACACGTGTGCCAGTGGGTTTCAAGAGCACACCCAGGCGTCGTGTTTGTGAGATAAAAGGTTTGCATCGTTAGTTATTCTTCAATAAACGAGTTATAAGAGAGAGAAAAAAATATTGTTTTTGTAACAACGATCGCGAATAAGAAAGGCTATCCCTTGTTCAGTCTCAGTTAAACACAAAAGGCAAAGATCCCCCGTGTAGCTTACGAAGACGGCTGGGGCAAGTGCTGTTAGCGAGCGCCTATGAAGGGTCGGAACGGCGTTGGGGCAGCAACCACAGCCGGCCGCCTTTGTCTCCCGAGTCGCGATGTTTACACATCGCACCGGGTCACTCGTTTGAGGCCGAGTGGATCTCGGTATAGGCCCAGAAACCGGTTCAGAGATAATCTGTCACCAGTGTTGGCGGCCGTGAGCGGGAATCGAACTCGGGTGGCCCGAGGTTCGGAGCGCGCATATATATATAAAAGACAAAACTATACAACAACGTGCTTTATGTAAGTATTAAGGACACACACAACACACACGCATGCGCGCGCGCACGTGTGTACATGCCGCAGACGTCACACCAGCCCCGTGCCGATACATCGACATTTGATAGCCGCGTGATTACCGTTCTCTTACGAGGGGGGGGGGGACACGTGGCTTAGGTACGGAACGCATCATCATCGTCATGATCATGATCATTACTCGCTCAGCATTCGAACCCTTCTAGAATGCCGTGATAATTTTACATCGCTCCGGCTCGGATATCTCGCCTTTATGAGAATCAAAAGATAATATCCACAATCTGCACTCCCATAGTTCCAACCCGTTCTAGAGCATCTACGGTAACTGGAATCGCATGCGTCAGCGAGTTAGTTAATTAATGAGTTAATGGTGACGTCACCCTGCTGCTGATCTATATAAGAACGGGAGTCACAGCAGAGCCTCACCATTCTGGCGAATTGACCGATGATGCTGGATGCAATTACCAGCGAAACGTCGTACTCAAATTGTAAATGTTGTGGTTTCACGCTTCAACACCGGTGGGCTAAAGCAGTGAACCATTTGTCTTTTGTCAACGTGACACTTTTTTACTGATTGGCCGTGTCGGGTGGTGGAGGGTTACGACACATTTATAAATAACGCGATCTAAACCCAAAAACGTTGATTATGAATAATATTGGTCGCGAAAGCCTGCTACGTGTTAAACTGTGTTAGTTATTCACTAACCGGCGACTTTACCTACGCGTTAAATGCGCGTTCAATTTGCGTTGCAGATTTCACTGTGGCGTACGGCATAAACGTAAAATGATTACATCGTCAAATCCCCACAAGATATATGGAGAGATAATTATCGCAGAGCTGAGGACCATCGGTGAGTGGACTTGAGGGTGCTCAGGGCCAAGTCACGGCAGGGTGGGGTGGTGATTGGTGACCGCTGGTCGAGAGCAAGCACGGATCGGCAGCCAAAGAATGGAGGGGGGAAAAAAACTAAAAACCCGATCCCGAGTGAACGCCTCCAACCCCGCGGATTGAGGAGACGGGAAGCGGCTCGCGTGGAGGACAGACAACAACTGGATCGTTCGACGGGTACAAAAAAAGTCTTCTTCATCCAGCGGTGGATAGAGCATCAATCTCAAGCAAGCAACAGGAGCGAGTTTTTTGCCGGCGATGTTACGCAACTCGCTGGGCGGAAATTCCACGTTGCTACGACGGGAGCCAGTCGTGTCGAGTACAGGACAAACCGCTGACGACTTTCTAGCAATGTGTTACGAATTTATCGGCCCTTCGGCGATGATGGGTTGAGTCAACTCCCCCCCACCCACCCAGCCACGCACCCCCTCCCGCTACCTCCGAATCAGGATATAAACTTTGACTTCTGTGACTCGGACGGGCACGATATTTAATAATTTTACAACGGTAGTGACTCAAAGTTCAGGGTGCTAATGCACGCGGTTACACACGGTGCCACCCAGAAAGGGCGCTCTTCGTGAGTTGTTGTTGTTGTGTGCGTATCACCGCTTCGATGAGACGCGAAAAGAATCAACATCGGGGGGGGGAGGGGGGGGCGTCGACCGCTTTCTAAAGACTCCATCGTCACACTCGTTCGATAAACACCCCAAAGTAAACTTTTAATTACGAGAAAATAATCATGATAATCGCCGACTGGGATAAGCGGCCGTCTAATAGCATGAATGCAAACTTGAGGCACGTGTTTTAAACGTTAAAACTTGTTTGTAAACGTCTCTCCGCCTTTTTAAAGCTTTCGTGACTGCAGGGATTCATCTTCTTGGTTCTTTCGGTAAAGTCACGTAGAAGGGAAGTAATAAAATAATAAAAATAAAACATAATAAAATAATTCTCACGACGTTTCGGCCACAACGCAAGCAGCCGGCCACAAAGCAAGCAGCCGTCATACACCTGAGGACGGCTGCTTGCGTTGTGGCCGAAACGTGGTGAGAATTATTTTATTATGTTTTATTTTTATTATTTTATTACTTCCCTTCTACGTGACTTTACCGAAATAACCAAGAAGAGGTATCTCCGCCTCTTCAATTATAACGGGTCTCAAATGTGAATATTGTTTATTTTGTATGTTGTTGTAAGAATATAGACTCGAATGTGTGAACCAAATATCGGCTCTCTTTCCCTTCTAGAGCATGATTATAGTTTGCCAAAATAAAGTAACCGTCTAGCCCCTCTATGGAACGGAACGTATCATTATAATGAAGATAACGCGCTCAGCATTATAATCCTTCGTTATAATTTTACATCACTCCGCTCGCATTTTTCGCCTCTATGGAACCGCGGCGGAATATCCGTAAACCACTCGCATATTTCTAATCCCTTCTAGAGCATCTAACTAGAATCGCACAAGCTAGTGAGTCAGTAATTCACTCCCCCGGGACTTTACCCGCGTGTTAAATGTGCGTTCAATTTACGTTGCAGATTTTACTCTGGCGTACGGCACAAACAAACGATAATTAATTACAGGCACTTCAGATTAGAGCACACCATTTACCTGGCCACCCGAGTTCGAATCCAGGTCACGGCTAACATCAGTGGCGAGTGATATTTGCACCAATCTTCACCTTTTCCCCCCCAAACCAAACCGGCACTGGACCAGCGTGGTGAAGTATGGTCAACGACCCCGCCCGTAACCGTGTCGGCTAACTGTCGATTGAATTTAGTGGCATTTATTTTATTTTACGCACTTGCTTAAAGTGTGTCTACACCGTCGTCATCGTCATTCTTCCAAGCACTTGAATTGGCCCATGCAATCCAATGTGGCTCAGGCCTTTCTCTCGACTCTCTCTCGAGACTCGGTGATGCTCTGACGGGTGATGGTGTGTTGGTGGCCTAGTACACGGTGGGTTGGTAGCTAGCAACGCGAGCGCAGAATGGTTCGCGGTTTCCGTCTTTTAATTTATTTTCAGCGGCCCGCCCTGGTTATTCCTGCGGTGTGAAATCCCACGTTTTAAAAGCCGCCTCCTCGCCCCGTGTAGCCTTAACAGACTGTTGGGGCAAGGGCCGCTAAAAAGTAGCACCTATGAAGGCCGGAACGCTACACGAAGGGGAGGGTGGAACAGCACCACGCCCGACCGTCTTTGTCTCCCCACCCCCTAGTGGCGATGCTTACACACCTCACCAGGTACTCATTTGAGTCCGAGTCGACCTAGGGCTAGGCCCAGGGCCCGGTTTAAAACATCGTCACGTGGTGTCGGCCGTGAGCGGGATTTGAACTCGGGTCGGTCGCAGGGTTCGTAGCGCAGCGCGCTCACCACTGCGCCACCGCTCCCCACATTTGTGTGTTCACACACAGAGAGCAGCAACAATAATCGCCCCCTACTGTCAGACGAATACCCCCAGGGGTCAATCACCTTTTTTTGCAATCGAGACTCAATCCCGGCCCCCCCTTCGCCGTCTCGCCACGCGGTTACACAAATTGAAAACTCCTCTTCTTGGTTCTTTCGGTAAAGTCACGTAGAAGGGAAATTATAAAATAATAAATATAAAACATAATAAAATAATTCTCACGACGTTTCGGCCACAACGTAAGCAGCCGTCCTCAGGTGAAGAAGTCACGTAGAAGGGAAATAATAAAATAATAAAATAAAACATAATAAAATTATTCTCACGACGTTTCGGCCACAACGCAAGCAGCCGTCCTCAGGTTCTTCGCCTGAGGACGGCTGCTTATTTCCCTTCTACGTGACTTTACCGAAAGAACCAAAAAGATGAATCCCCGCAGTCACGAAAGCTTTAAATCGAAATTTAAATTGAAAACTCTTACGTTGTAATGTTCCGTGTGCCACGCAACTCACAACGCGCACCACAAATCAAGTGCACACAATTTGATACGGTTTACGTACAGATGTATATATATATAAAAAGTCGAACAGGATCTGTACTGCGTAGAATTCATGGTGTAACCGGCCACGCAATGCTGATGAAAACCCACCAAGTG
Source organism: Lethenteron reissneri (assembly GCF_015708825.2). Classification (NCBI taxonomy): domain Eukaryota; kingdom Metazoa; phylum Chordata; class Hyperoartia; order Petromyzontiformes; family Petromyzontidae; genus Lethenteron; species Lethenteron reissneri. The sequence continues at coordinate 7,372,052 of NC_083828.1, read as the reverse complement.
GAAACTGCTTTCGAGGCTTATATCATTTCATTTACAAACGCCATCATGAAAATTCATCTTCATCATCATAGATAGAGAATTCGACTGATTATATTGTACAACATAGTTAAAGTAATTATTGTACAGTCTCTTTGGCAATCTATACTGCTGGATGGCATGGGTGGGGGGGGGGGTAGACATACTTCACCACGCTGGTCAAGTCTGGGTTGGTATTGGTTTGGGGGAGGCCTTTAGGGTTTGTTCAGCCGTGGTCTGGAATTCACCTTTGGTTGCCCGGTTCATAAATGCGCTAACCACTGCCATCACACTACTCCACACCCAAAAAAATATACGAGCATAGCTTTCAAACTTGCCTCGTTATGTGTAAATTTAGTAAGGAATTGTTTATATAAAGTAAAATAAAAATCAAGCAAATTTGTAAATCTATCAGCAATCACGAGATACCGAAATCTGAGACAACACTGCTTTGTAAACACATCACACACGTATCACGCAACACACACGTACGTGTAGACACGACAGAAAATACTTGATGTGAAAATATGTTTTGTAAAACAGGTGAAACCAAATATGTTTGACGTTTCAGGCAATTTGCCCATTTCAGAAACAATGTAAGAGACCAGGATGAATATTTATATTTACAGTTCGTGGACTTCTCTCCATCTATCTATTCGAGATGTTGACTACCTCGCCTGGTATGCAGGAGGTCGTTGGTTCTATTGAGACCCTGACGCCTGCTGCTGTATATTTAGAGTTTGCGTGTCTCTCTCCCCGTGGTCGCGTGGATTTTTCTGCGGTGTCCTCCGTTTTTTTTTTCCCCCCTCCACATTTAGAATCAACATCACGCTGTTTAGACTATTTGGCTGCTGATATAAATGTGCACGTGATGATGATGATCATTGGGCCTTACCTGCTAAAATAAAATTAAAAAGTTTAGTTTATTCCATTCCTACCACAGTCTCATTTACCCTCGAGTGACGACAGAAATTATACCCCACAATGAAAATTAACCATTTAGTTTGGGGGTTTTTTTTTTCGCCGGTAGAGTCATATTTTGTCTCGCTCTTTATGGGCTTTAGCGTCGTACTCCTCGAGGCGCGCCGATTTTACCGACGGGGAGGGCGGGCGATGGGTGAGAGAGGTCGCAAAATGCGCGACGTGGAGACTCGAGAGGGGAGTTGGCCAAACTTTAGCCCCAACTCCTTGCCGCGAGATATATTGTTGAGCGAGGTCAACAATCAGCCTCTGAACTGTGCCTATTTTAGAGGCGAGGCAAACCTCGAATACTGTACACCGATTTTGGAAATGCTACGGAAGCAAGCGCCGTGGAAGACGAGGAGAGATGAGGACGGAAGAGTGGTGGAGGAGGAGGTGGGCAATGTGGATGATGGAGGGAACACGATACCAACGTGTGGCAAGAAGCGATGTCGATAGATCGAACGACCAGGGCGATGATGGTGGTGACGGTGACGATGGTGATGATGATGATGATCGTGATGGCCGAGATCGCATGATGCAGAAAGCGACTCGAATCAGCTGACGTTCCCTTTCACGCGTGCGGTTCATTGTTTAATAATTTGATCGTGTGATTGTCTGATTGCTTGATTGCCTGATTGTTGAAGAGTCTGAGTGTTGGATTGTTTGTCTGATTGTTTGATTGCCTGATTGGAGAGTCTGATCGTTGGAGTGTTTGTCTGTCTGATAGTTTGATTGTCTGATTGTTGGAGGGTCTGATTGTTGGATTGTGTCTGATTACGTTCAACCGTGGGTAAAGTGCGTGACGTCAACGCAATTAATTAATTACGTAACTAGGGGGAGGGGGCGGACTGCCCATTTTGCCCCCCCCCCCTCCTTTCCCCTCCAGAATTTAAAAAACGCAACCGATTGCGATTAGCAATAACTGCGTGCAAATTAATTGGTAGAAATTTAAGTGATTTCGGGGTTTTTTTTGGGGGGGGGGGGGTCTCTGATTCCCGCCGCAAGATTGACGTCGACGCCTGCGAGGTGAGTAGTGGCGCAGCGGTTAGCGCACTTCGCTACTAGCGAGGCGCACCTGAGTTTGATTCCCGGCACGGCGCAGGCGTGATATTCTCAAAACTCAAAATCGTCGGCCCCCCGGGGTCGACTAACAACGTCCCGTGGAACGAGATCCGGTCACAAGCGACACGGTCCTGTGGGGGGTGGAGGGGGGGGGCGCGTAGGGCGGTGGGGGAGGCCTTCATCCAGCAGTGGATAATGGACAGACACTTAATTATTGTAACTAATTCTATATCCGGTGATGCTGCTTGCTGCTTGCGTTGGTAGTGGTGTACAGAAAGCGCAGTTAAGAACAACCACACTCAAGGCAATCGTCAATAATAATAATATCACCACCAAACACCGCGTGTGTGTGGCCTTAAAAGAAAAAATATATAATAGGCGACGTTTCGGGAGATGGCCCATAATCATGGCACGTGTTCTCGGGCAGTTGATTGAGAAGCGTGTTTGAGTTTTATTCCATTTATTTGTTAATTGCTATGAGAGCAAGTTTGCTCTGATAATTAGACGCTGCAAACATTGCAACTGCATGGCGCACGCTTGAACGTGCGTTTGACGATGGTTACACTTCTTTGTTTCTGTGAAACTCTGATGCGACGAAAGCTTGTGTGAATTTAATTACATTTTGCAAATTGCTTCCCGATTTTAATAATTGCAAGAGTCTGTGTGTTTATTCGTCCGGTGTACAGTATTCACCTGCAACCACGTTCCTATAACAAGTGAATTACTATATATTAAAAAATAAAATTCAGTCTGTTAATCAGCGCTATGATTTTATATTTTATTTAATTGCGGCTCGATCGCTCGTTTCGTTTAATACGACGCAGGACGTTTGGATTTCATAGTCAAGAAGCACGGGGGGGGGGGGGGGGGCGTGGTTACCCGAGCACGTTTGTAATATAACTTGAATAATATAAAGGTTAATTACTTTAAGAACGTTAAATATCAATGTTGATTTTCTTAGCGGCAGTTCACTGAGTTCCACGCACTGTACACACAAAGACAAAAACCCCCCGTGTAGCCTTTAACAGACTGTTGGGACAAGTGCCGTTAACGAAGTAGCACCGATGAAGAAGGCCGGCACGGCACACGGAAGGGGAATGTGGTCAGAACCACGCCCGATCGCCTTTGTCTCCCCAGTGGCGATTGTTTTACAACACCGGGTACTCGTTTGAGGCCGAGTCGACCTAGGGGGAGGCCAGGGACCGGTTCGGATGAATCGTCACCGGCGGATATTTTACACAAAACACATTTTCTGGACCAATCACCACCGTGTGAAATGCGAGCGGGCCACGTGCTGAGCGAACGGCGATCAAACGTCGTACTCATGACGATGATGCTGCTGCTGATGACGCTATTAATGAGAAAATAGAACGGCAATCATTGCTGCGTGGATATTCTACGCAAAACACATTTTCTGCACCAATCACCACCGTGAAATGCGAGGGGGTCACGTGCAGAGTGAACGGCGATCAAACGTCGTACTCATGACGATGATGCTGCTGATGATGCTGCTGATGATGACGCTATTAATGAGAAAATAGAACGGCAATCATTGCAGCGTGGATATTCTACACAAAAACACATTTTCTGCACCAATCACCACCGTGTAAAATACGAGCGGGCCACGTGCAGAGCGAACGGCGATCAAACGTCGTACTCATGACGATGATGCTGCTGCTGATGAAGCTATTAATGAGAAAATAGAACGACAATCATCGCAGCGTGGGTATTCTACACAAAACACATTTTCTGCACCAATCACCACCGTGTGAAATACGAGCGGGCCACGTGCAGAGCGAACGGCGATCTCAGCGTTGGCGACGGACGGTTCGGCTCGGAGCAGCGGCAGCCTTGCCCGCGTGTCGATCCCCATTCACTCGTCAACTTCTTCCCTTTGCGCGTGATCGTTCGACGACGATGATGATGATTGTGACGGTGACGATAATGGTGGTGGTGATGAATATCAATCAACCCCCACACCCCCCTCCAATGTGGAAAAAAATACGAAAATATTTTTGTTTTACAATAAGCCTAACTTGTAGGCCTTCGTGTTGGCTCTACTGGAGTGATCTCGAACACTGTTTATTCTGAGAATCGCTTATCCTAATCACTTACGTTAATTATCCACCACGACGCCCCGTAAATCATTCTAACAGCTGTCGGGAGAAGTGCTGTTAGCGAGCACCTATTAAGAAGGCTGGAACGGCGCACACGAGGAAGTGTTGACGTGCCAACACCTCGCCCGGCCGCCTTTATCTCGCCAGTAGTCAAGTTCCCACACTCAAACAAACAAATAAAGGCTGAGTCGACCTAGGGGAGGCCCAGGACTCGGCTTCGTTGGGTGTTCGAGCGTAGTGCGTCAACCACCAGGCTCCCACTGCCCAAGTTTCACCACCCCTAAACTCACTGGCGATAAATGTCAAGGGCTCATTGCCGATCCACGCAAACATTATACAAATGTGAAATTATATCTTTGTGCTTGGGGGGTAATTGTCACGTTTTTTTAATGGGACCAAAGTGAAATGTTGGGGTTAATCGTCGTCCATACGGTCGTTGTAATGTATATTTTGCCCCTACGAAACTTTTACAGGTAAAAATGTTTATCACACATTGTGAGAATTTTGTCGGGGATAATATCAGAGCTGATATGAAAAAAAACGTAAAATGTTTAATCATGATGCACACAGCAAGTTTTATGTATCCTGTATCTCTGTGAAGACACGGAACAACACACACATTTAAATTATTGATAAACCTATGAATTAATTGTTTTGACTGCAACATCAAATGCAGCATACATCCATAATCTACGTGTTAAGTTATTACATTATTAATTACGTTGCTTCGAACAATTAATATGCATTTGTGAAATATAATTTCCAAGCAAAATTATACAGTACATTTTTGATTATTTAGTTTCAACCGATAGAAAGCCGCTCTATATTTTGTATTCGCACAGAGGGTGCGTGAGAGATGAATACAATGTAGTCAGTAACATAGATGCGGTCTACAGCGCCGGTAGTAACCGTCAAACTATATCGATTGTGACACTCTTGTGCATGGGAATATTAGGCCTGTACAGTGTATATAGCTTATATATACTACAGCATTCAATTCAGCAACATCACAACACAAACTACGCAGTAATTAAACGTTACACATATAAATACCATTAAGTTAATCTGTCGCTGTACATACAAAAACAACGTTTATACATTCTTCATGAAAAAGGTTCGTCGGCCGAAACGACGGTATCGCATTTTTGTTCCTCTTATTGATAATTATCAAATATAACATAATGTTCTGTACAGCACACACACGCACACAGATACATTTCCCCCTCCCATGGCATAGCCCATAACACACGGTGGGTCAAGAGCTGTTCGCGAACATCTATTAAGGGCCGGCACACTGAGAAGCACGTGGAGTGACTGTGGCTCAGACAACCCAATGCCCCTTCCGTCTTTGTCTCCCCCACGACTGATTGATGACCGCACACAGACACACACACAGACACCCACACGCGTACAGTGTTCACTTATAATAATAATAAACTAGCCAGCTATTGAATATCGTTCACTCAGACTCACAATATTGCGGATCTTAATACCACCACTCACCTATTCTAGACCATTAATTCTCACGTTGTACTTATTGCAATAACAAAGACCCAATCTATAGGCCCTAGGTGCATAAAGCCTCGAAGCAAGCGCTGTTAGCGAGCACCTATTAAATGACCAACGCCCCGAGTGGCGTGGACAAAACCGCGCACTCCCGACCGCCTTTGTCTTCCCACTGCTGATTTTTTTGTGCGTGTGTTTGTTTTGAAGATCGATCTATATAGAGCGCACCTGTGGTACTGAGTTAAGGTTGAGTAGACCTAAATGGGCGGGGGGGGGGAGGTCCGGACTGGTTTTAAAGATCAGTCGACACTGGAAATATTCCTCTCGGCAGGGGGATCGAACTCAAAAGATGGCCGAGATCGTAGCGCTGTGCGTCAACCACTGCGCCACCGCTCCCCACCACCACCACACACACGACATACACACGAACTGACGATGTCATCATCATCATCACGATCATCATCATCACTATGATAATGATTAGAAATCGTGTTAAATATTGCATGTGAACGAGGTTGAATGACGTGTAGTTTTGACCACGCGTATAGCTCTCCGCTGTAGCTGCTGACGCAAGTTGGATACCAGGACAGGGCTGTTATATAATGCAAATGCGTGTACAGTTATATAAATGAGGCCTTAATGTTCATGTTAGTGTGAGGTGAGTATGCATCCGACTTTATTACACACGCTGGAGGCAATGCACATGGCTGTGTGTATAACATAAGGTTGTTACATGACAAAGACAAAGATCCCCCATATAGCCTCAACAGACTTTTGGGGCAAGTGCTGTGAGCGAGTAGCACCTATGAAGGCCGGCACGGCACACGAGGGGGTGGCTGGGCAACACCACGACCGGCCGCCTTTGTCTCCCCAGTGGCGATGTTTACACACCGCACCAGGTACTCGTTTGAGGCTGAGTCGACCTAGGGGAGGCCCAGGACCGGTTCAGATAATCATCACCGGTGTTTGGTGGCCGTGAGCGGGAATCGAACTCGGGTGGCCGGGTTCGTAACGCAGTGCGCTAACCGCTCCACCACCGCTCCCCATATACACAGACGTTTGCTGTACACACATGCTATACAGAATGCGCCTCGTGTGTGCATACGTGCATATACACAACGACACGTGAAAACATACAGAGGCGTGTGCGTGTACGGTGCATCAGCAGGCTTATAGTTTAGACCATTAAAATAACTGTTGTGCATGCACATTGATACATCCAAGCATAAAGCATACAAAGATAGGTACATATATGTGCACACGTACGTACACACATATCCTCTGTGATATATTGCACATAGGCTGCTGTACATACAAGCATACACACGTACTGTACACGCATTACGTACTGTACTTATACTTGCATACACAAAGCCTGCACATGCAAAGCCAAAAGACACACGTGTAGCCCTTCCAGGCATTCGGGGCAAGTGCAGTTAGCTAGCATCATTGCGGGCCAGCATAGGCATACACACATACAAATGTACATATACAACACATACGTGCAAGCACATATACACACGCTGCCTACATATACAAACATAGCACATGCATGCATGTATATATAAGTACACACACATGTGGGTACACATGTAATGCAAGAACACGTACATGCGCACACACGAACACACGTATATGCAGTGTATATTTACACATACTGAGCTGAGAATATACACACGCACAGACAAACACTCCGTACGTTCACTGTGAACAACAGGGATTTCACCCATGATTATATCAATGAAAAATACTAAATAGATAGGCAGACATTACATACTCCCTTCCAATATCCACACAGGCTGATGTTTTTATATATTTTTTATAATCTCATGCTGATGTTTTTATTTTTTATACACTCATCGCTTCAATCGAACATTTCAAGGTTAACATGTGGGGTTTTTTCCCTGTCTCGTCTGTGACCGGGAGTCGAATTCAGGTCACGGGAGATTCCAACCACTCACTCACACCCCAAGGTGTCAGCATGACCCTCTTGCCCAAGAATCTCAAGACACGGCGATGATTTTCTGCCGTAAGCCAAGGGCATTACAATGATGATGATGATTGTCAGCCCCATCCACCACCACCACATTGTCCCCATGAAGTAATATCATGTATACATAACAACAACAAAGCCAAAGGGGCCCCGTGTAGCCTTCAACGAACCGAATTGCTGGGGCAAGTGCCGTTGTTCTCGAGAGCGCGACGACTCGAGGCCGGAAACACGTGGTGCGTGCGGTAAACAGTATCAGTACTGGGGAGACAAAGGTGGCGGTGCGTGGTCTAAGCCATGCCAACTATTATATCCGTGCTGGCATTCAACAATATTATAGGGAGAGATATAGACACACGTACATATACACGCACACAGACAAAGGTCCCCCGTATAGCCTGGGCAGATTGTGGGGAGCAAGTGCTGTTAGCGTGCACCGATGAAGGTCGGCCACACACACACAGCACCGACAATCATCATTTCAACGCGGTTACGTTTGGTCAAGGAATCCCCGCCGATGTAGGAAGGCACTCATCCAGCAGTGGATTGACACAATAGGGGGCTGTGTTTATCCACGTGTACGATCATTACGATGCCATCATTATGTCACGCAGTGTATGTATGTGAGCGTGTGTGCATGGGGGTGTATGCACACGCGGGTGTGTGTGTGTGTTTGTAAGTCGACTGTAGGGAGCGGTGGTGCAGCGGTTAGCGCGCTGCGCAACGAACCCGGTGACCCGAGTTCGATTCCCGCTCACGGCTACCAACACCGGTGACGATTATCTGAACCGGTACCGGGACTCCGCTAGGTCGACCCAGCCTCAAATGACTAACCTGGTGCGATGTGTGAACATCGCCACTAGGGAGACAAAGGCGGCCGGGCGTGATTCCTACCACCCATCCCATCGTGTGCCGTGCTGGGTTTCATAGGAACTAGCTCACAGCACTTGCCCCGACAGTCTGTTCAGGCTATACGGGGGATCTTTGTGTTTATCTGTGTGTACACGCGTTCGTGTGTGTACGTGTGTGGATGTATGTCTGCACATGTATGTGCACGTTTGTGTGTAGGTTCTCGCTAACAGCACTTGCCCCAACAGTCTGTTGAGGCTATATACACGGGGGATCTTTGTCTTTGTACGTAGGTAGGTGCTCGCGAACAGCACTTGTCTGTAGAATAAGAGAGGCTATACGGGAGGGGGGAAATTTATCTTTTGTATGTACTCGCGTACAAAGTAGATGTGCGTGTGTGCATGTGTGTGTTGGTGTGTGCATGTGTGAGTGTGCGATTGTGACTGTGTGTGCGTGTGTGTGGATGTGTGTGCGTGTGTGGATGTGTGTGCGTGTGTGGATGTGTGTGTGTGTGGATGTGTGTGTGCACGTGGATGTGTGTGTGAATGCGAGTGTGTATGATGTGTGTGCATGTGTGGGTGTGTGTGTGGATGTGTGCGTGTGTGGGATGTGTGTGCACGTGTGTGGGATGTGTGTGTGGATATATGTGGATGATGTGTGTGCACGTGTGGGTGCGTGTGTGTATGATGTGTGTGTGTGTATTATGTGTGTGTGTGTATGATGTGTGTGTATGTGTGTGCACGTGTTGGTGTGTGTGTGCACGTGTGGGTGTGTGTGTATGATGTGTGTGTGTATGATGTGTGTGCGTGTGTGTGTGGATGTTGTGCGACCCGCACACTTACTGTGTGCCAAGAGATGGAGTGAGAGTTGACGCGGTGGAGAGACTGCGAACTGTGGGCAGCAAAGCGGAGACGTCCTTCCTTCCTCCTCGAAGAATTAATAAATCCAATCTCTCTGCGTTAGGGTCGTACGATATCTTGAGACGTCTTGCGGAACTTTCGGGCGCATCTCCACAGGCACCACAGGCACAATCATCCATTCCCGTATCTCGGCCGCACGAGTTGACTTCCAATACTTGTGTAGCAACTCGTACCATGATGACGATGATGATCACCACCGGCACCACGGTTCCGATGTATTGTGATGAAGTTCACAACAGAAAGGTTGTAAGAAATCAAACAAAATATATATATACTTGTTTACTTTAACAACAACAAAAATGCGAAAATAAAATTATAACAAAAATAAGCAGAAAGTAGCAATAATGGTTATGATGATCATGGCGAGATTAGGCGTATCTCCTTGCCGCTGATTTCTCTTCAGATGACATTCCACTCTTATGTAGCGCACTCATTGACTCCGACACTACCACCACCATCATCATCATCGAAGGTGTTTCAACATAGTCATCAGCACCATCAGCTGCGGCGAATCATCACCATCATCAGCAGTAGTAGTAGTCAGCAACATCGCCAACGACATCGCGTCTTCTTCATCACCAGCATCACCATCATAATCACCATCACCGGCATCATCGTTAACATCGCGCCACCGTCGTCTCTTCACGCAGCATGCTTGGCCGCGTCTCCACCATCACTCGGCATTCTGACATTTCATCAGCAAGGCAGCAGCAGCAGCAATTAATGGAATGTAATCAGGAGCTTCCAGGACGCTTCGCTCATGCGGTCGCGACCGCGTTCCCAACCTCTCCCCTTTGCCGCTCTCTCCGTGTTCTCTCGCCACGCGGTCTCCTCCTGCACATCATCATCGTCCTCCTCCTCCTCCCACCTCCTCCTCCTTCCCATCATGCTGCGGCTGCTCTTCTTCTCCGTGAACCGCTCCCAACATCGCTCAGCACCCCACCCCCCCTCCAGCATGTTCCAACCAAGGGGTGCCATCAGATGTCCACCACCCCCCCCACTCACTCCACCCCGTGAGTCATCCCAGGGTTGTGTTCGTTCCTTCTTCTTCTTCTTTGGGAGCGCGAGAGATGAGAGCAGGACAGAGGAGATGAACGAACGAACGAGAGAGAGAGAGAATATACATGAGCGGTAACATCCACACAACCGCTCACTCACCCGTTCGCTCCAGCAACTCACCAAACTCAATCTGCTCGAGCACACTCGCCCCACGCTCTCTCCTCCCCTCTCTCTCTCTCACCACTCTCACGCCACTCTCACACCCACCACCCCCCTCCCGGCTAACCCCACACCACCCCACACATACGTGCCCTGAAACTCAAGGCGCGGCGACGTAAGAGACTACGGCGGATTGCGGCAGCAGGAGCAGCAGGAGCAAGGGAACAGCCCCCCCCCCCCCCCCGTCGTCGACTCTTTTGTTGCGGTCTCGGAGGCGGGAATCCGGGGGCCAGCAAAACATTCGGCGAGCCCAGCGGGAAGAGCGAATGCGGCCGGCCTCGGAGAGAGAGAGAGAGTCGCCCCCCCCCCAGACCCCCTCTACTCCCACGTGGTGGTGGGGGGGTCGTGGGAGAGCGACAGGGAAGAGAGTGAAGGGGAGAGGGAGGAGAGTGCGGCTGGCATTACGCGCTAACTACGCGAGAGATGCAATAGTTGGTGAGGATGAGAATCGGAGAGGGGCGGGAGGGAGCGATGGGGATGCGGGAGGGAGGGGGTAGGGGTTTGGGAGAGATCGAGAGGGGGGGTAGGGGATGGTAATTTCTTCTGTTGGGGGGGGGGCGCTGCTTTAGGGTAGGGCGGGTGAGTGGGGCTGGGGGATCAGACGGGTGGGGAGGCGGCTAGAGGGAGGGAGGGAGGTGGGAGGCGAGTGTGTGGTGGTGATTGTGCATGCGCGTGTGTGTGTGTGGGTGTGTGCGTGTGTGTGTATGGGCGTGCGTGTGTGTGAGAGAGAAGGTGATTTAGTTCGGGGAGACGTGTGCTGTGTGTGTGTGTTTGTGCGCATGTCAGTATGTACTGTGTGTGTGTGTGTTTGCCCGCGAACAGCACTTGCTCCAACAGTCTCTGAAGGCTATACGGGGGATCTTTGTCTGCGGGGTGTCGTAGCGCAGCAGTTAGCGCACCATTCCAGGCCACGGGCCAACATCAGTGGCGGGCGGATATCTGAACCGGTGTCGGGCCTCCACTAGGTCGACTCGGCCTCAAATGATTACCCGGTGTGGGTTGGGGAGACAAAGGCGTCCGGGCGTGGTTCAGGCCACACAAACCCCGAGTACGCGCGGGCCGACCTCAATAGGAGTTGCTCGCTAACAGCACTTTGCCGAATAGTCCGGGGGGGTTACACGGGGCATCTTTGTCTGTGTGTGGGTTTGAGTAGGATGGATGTGAATGTGTACGTGGTGTGGCATTGATAATTTCTTGATTTTCTTGGTCAGTTTTATTTTAATTCAACAAACACAGGCTCAATCACAAAATAGGCCTGTAAAAAAATAAGCTTCCGGAAAGATAATATATATATGTTGGTAAGGCATATTATCTCAAATCGTGCTAAACTTAGTCAGTATTAATTGTTCGCGAGTGTCTATCGGTGTGTGTTGATATGGGATGTGGGTGTATGGATAGGTCGGCTCAGCCTCAAATGAGTACCTGGTGCGGTGTGTAAACATCGTCACTGGTGAGACAAAGGCGGCCGGGCGTGGTGCTGGCCGACCACCCATTTGTGTGCCGTTCCGGCCTTCATAGGTGCTACTTACTAACTGCACTTGCCCCAACAGTCTGTTAAGGCTATACGAGGGATCTTTGTCTTTGTTTGGTTGTGCTTTGGAGTGGTGGTGGTGGTGGTAGTGGTGGTTGTGATAGGGAGTGGTGGCAGTGTGGTGAATAAAATCGGTGGTGGTGGTAGTGGTGGTGATTGAGATAGGTGGTGGTAGTGGTGGTTGTGATCAGGAGTGGTGGTGGTGATTGAGGTAGGTGGTGGTAGTGGTGGTGGTGATTGAGGTAGGTGGTGGTAGTGGTGGTGGTAGTGGTGGTGGTGATTGAGGTAGTTGGTGGTAGTGGTGGTGGTGATTGAGATCGGTGGTGGTACTGGTGGTTGTGATCGTGAGTGGTTGTGGTGATTGAGGTAGTTGGTGGTTGTGGTGGTGGTGATTGAGGTAGGTGGTGGTAGTCGTGGTTGTGATCGGGAGTGGTGGTGGTGAGATAGGTGGTGGTAGTGGTGGTGGTGATCGGGAGTGGTGTAATGGTGATGATGGTATCCGTGAGCACGTGGATGGGCAGGAGGGGACATGGTGGTGGTTGTGGCAGTGAATTGTAGAGAAGTGGTGGTTATGGTGGTGGTGGATAGCGTTGGTGATCGAGGTAGTGGTGGTATTGAGTTTGGTTCGGGTTAGAGAGTGGTAGTGGTTGTGGCTATATGGGAAGGGGGTGTAATGATGGTGCTAATGATGTGGTGGGGGTGATGGTTAATGTGGTAGTGGTTGATATTGGTGGTAGTGGATCAGGAGGTAATTGTGATGTGGCGAGTATTAGCAGTGGTCGTTGTGGGGTAGAGGACCACGAACGCCAGTGACGATTATCTGAACCCGTCCCGGGCCTCGCCTAGGTAGACTCAGCCTCAAATAAGTAACCTGATGCTCGTGCGTAAAAGACAAAGGCGGCCGGGCGTGGTGTTGTCCACTCCCCAACCGCTTGTGTGCCGTGCAGAGGAACCTTAATTAGGTGCTACTCGCTATAACAGCACTTGCCCTTCCCCGAACAGTGGGTTAAAGGCTATACGGGGGATCTTTGTCTTTGGTGGTGACACGGGTGGCAGGGCACGGGGTGCATGGGAAAGATCCGCGGAGGGGTTTCACTTCCCATTGTGTTCGCTCGTGGCCTCGGCCAGGCTCTGGCGCGACAAGTGACGGCGCTCTTCCCTCCGTGCGTCCGTCCGTGCGTCGCATGGAATATGAGAGTGGCCCAGTCCTTCTCCCCATTGTGGTTGTCCGGGAGGGAGGGAGAGGGGGGTGGGAGGGAGAGGGGGGAGGGAGGGGGTGGGAAGGAGAGGGGGGTGGGAGAGGGGGAGGGAGGGAGAGGGGGGTGGAGTGGGGAGGGGGTAGGGTAGGGGGTGTCTGGGGTTAAAGGCTGTCTGTGGGAGAGGGATACACACAGAGCCAAAGAGGGAACGATGAAGGGAGGGGGAGGAGGAGAGGGAGGTGGAGGGAGGGAGGGGTGGAGGGAGGGGGGGTGGATCTTGATGATGAAAAGGGACGCGGGGGGGGGTTCTGTGGGATTGGTCGAAGCTGCGTTGACCAATGGCGTGCCTCCTATCGTGAACGCCAACATCACCACCCTCTGCTATTCATGCGGCGCGCGGGGCCACGGGTGGTGGTGGTGGTGGGGGGTAGAAAGAGTGGTGGGAGGGGGGGGGGCTTTGGAAGAGGGGGGAGGGGTGAGGGGGGGAGCGGGGGGGGGGGGCTCCCTGTGAGCGTGACAGTGAGACAGGGAGGCTGCTGCGTGAGTGACTGTGGTGCGGGGCTGTCTATTCTGGCCATGCTGGGCTGGGCTATGCTGGGCTACACTGGGCTATGCTGGGCTACGCTGGGCTATGCTGGGCTACGCTGGGATATGCTCGGCTACGCTGGGCTATGCTGGGCTACGCTGGGCTATGCTGGGCTACGCTGGGCTATGCTGGGCTATGCTGGGCTACGCTGGGCTACACTGAGATATGCTGGGCTATGCTGACTACACTGGGCTATGCTGGGCTATGATGGGCTATGCTGGGATATACTGGGATATACTGGGCTATGCTGGGCTATGATGGGCTATGCTGGGCTACACTGGGATACACTGGGCTATGCTGGCTACACCGGGTTGCGCTGGGCTACACTGGGATACACTGGGCTACACTGGGCTATGCTGGCTACACCGGGCTATGATGGGCTATGATGGCTACACTGGACTACGCTGGGCTACACTGGGCTATGCTGGGCTATGTGTAACGGCTCTGGCAGTGAAGGGGGGGGGGGTTGCCGTATGTGCCACAGCCGTCTGGACGCGCGCGTATTTGGACCTTCACGGCACGGGTGGTGTTGGCCGTGGTGGTGATGGTGGTGGTGGCGGTGGTGGCGGTGGGGGCGGCCGTGGGGGTGGTGGCGGTGGTGGTGGTGGTGAACGTGGTGGTGGTGGCCGTGGGGGGTGGCGGTGGTGGTGGTGGCGGTGGCCGTGGGGAGTGGTGGCGGTGGTGGCGGTGGTGGCCGTGGGGGGTGGCGGTGGTGGCCGTGGGGGTGGGTGACTGTCTCTCGGTTTTGTCTTCGGCGTTCCAGACGCGATCCGCAGGCGGGCGCGTGGATCTGCCACCGCGGAATCACCGCTCGCGGAAACGGCCGGCGCAGCTGGTGAGCGCGCTGCGACATGAACCCTGGGGCCAACACGCACGCCTGAGCCAATGCCGGCCTCCGACATGTTTTTTTAAATTTGTTTTGTTTGTTTAAAACGACCAACGAAAGTCTCGCCGAGCAGCGGAACGGCGGTCGAAGCGCGGTCAAACAACTCACGCGAAGAGACAAACTACGGCGTCATCATCCAGCAGTGGAGTGGCACGGGTGGTGCTGTAGCCAGGACGGCGTGCGATGAAGGAACGGCGAATTTCCACGAGTTCTCAGCGATGGAGCCGGCCCATCGCCTGTAGTGTCAGCACCCTCCCGACAACGATGTCGCGAGATTCATTCTCGTCGTTGTTGTAATTACCACGTGAGGTTATAGCGATATACATGTTGTTATAATAATAGCACCGCATTTTCTCTCGTTTGGCTTTTTCTCCCTCCCTCCCCCTCCCTCCCCCTCCCTCCCTCCCCTTCTGTCTCTCTCTGTCTCCCAAAACCTCCAACCACCACCACCCCCCTCCTCTCTCTCGCTCGCTCTCTCTCCGTCTCCCCCCGTGGGAGAGACATCTCAGCCAGCCACCACCACCACCACCCCCCTGCCTCGTCCACTACCCCTCCACCGCCCTCCTCCCCGTCTCCCTCCCCGTCTCCCACCCCCCCCCAACTCCGGCGTGCCTGGGTTCAATGTTAATGAGCAAAAATTAACAAGGAGGGGGGGTATGAGAGAGAGAGAAAACCCCCCTTCTCTCTCTCTCTGCATGCGAGACACGTGAAGCGAGACTCGCACAGCCTCGATTAGGCGAACGTCCCAGCAACATCACCACCACCAGCAGCAGTAGCAGCAGCAGTAGCAACAGCAGTCGCAACAGCAGTAGCAACAGCAGCAGTAGCAACAGCAGTAGCAACAGCAGCAGTAGCAGCAGGAGTTGCAACAGCAGTAGCAGCAGCAACAGCAGCAGTAGCAGCAGCAGCAATAGCAGCAGTAGCAAAATCAGCAGTAGCAACAGCAGCAGCAGTAGCAGCAGTAGCAGCAGCAGTAGCAACAGTGGTGCGCGAGTGAGGCTGGTCGTCTCTTTCCCCAAGTCTCCTCCACTCCCCTCCATAACCAATCCACCATTCATTCTCATCATCATCACCATCAACAACAACCATCGCCACCATCACGCCCTCCTCCTCCACTACCTCTTCTCCCTGTTGTTTTATTTTTTTTACTCCGACATTTCTTGTTCTCTCCCCCACCCCCACCTCACCCCCCCCCCCCCATCATCACCCCCCATCGGTTCTCAAAAAGCTGAGAAAGATCGTGACGGAAGCTTCCCTCCCCAACGATGGATTTGTTATCGAAGCGTTGCATGGGGGCCAGAGAGTGTAAGTGGTGTCTGCTGTTCTACCGATTCGATCCGTGTGTGTGTCTGTCTCGCTCTCTCTCTCAGAGCTGGGTTGCTCATGCAGTTATCATTCTAATAACAACAACAATAACAACAACAATAACAACAACAACGCAGACGCTCATCACTCGACACAATTAATAGCGGAAATTGTCGAGCAGAGAATAAATTTGTGAAATAAAAAAAAATAGTTATTAGTATTTTCTCCGGGATTTTTTTTTTAGTTGATGGGAGGAGGGGTCGGGGGGGGGGGGGAGAGGGGGTATAGCCCCCTCTCCCCCCCCCCAATCAGATACGTGGGGTAAGTATTTACTGCCCCCTATTCCGAGGGTATATGCCATGGACCCGCTTGTGTTCCGTGTACAGCGAGTTGGAAATTCAAATGTGTCGAGGTAGCGTCTGTGCTCGCGTGGGGGAGGCTGTAGCCAGCTGTAGTGTGTGTTGTACACTCACAACAACAACAACAGCAGCATATACGCACACGTATATATATACACACCACGCCGCACGGCACTACACATGCTGCGCGACTGATTTGCGTTAATCGCACAATATGCGCGCAAGTTCTTAATGGTTGCTGAGATGAATGGATATGTTTCGGCTGACGAAGCAGGTCTGCGGTTGTAGGTTAAAGGATGTTTAGTTTATTAAGTTGGTATATCGTTCGGCTTCTATAATGCAGAATAACTGTCTGTCATACAATGCCATTATTGTGTTCGTGCTTATTCTATTCACATTTGGTTAATACTCCGGTAAATTTTCTAGGTTGAACACACACGTGCATACATACATATAAAAACACATGCACACATCCATATATTAAAACACACATGCATGGACACACACATGCATACATACGCACACCAAGACAAAGACACACAGAGAGAGATACGCAACACACAGACAAAGGACAGGAGGACTTAGACAGATGTCGACGCAACATCAAGTTCAGGGAGAAGACCGGGGAGACATCATTTGTCTGATGGATGATCTTACAACCGACGCTTGAACAACTCCGTATGTATTAACACCAACGCACACATACACGCACGCACATCAACACACGCACATGCACACACTCGTACACGCACGCACATACACACACTCGTACACGCACGCACATACACACACTCGTACACGCACTCACATACACACACACGTATACTCATGAGCGCACGGATGCGTACATGCATACGTACGTGCATGAACATACATTAATGTACTAAAATATTTCCCGTACAGCCTTAACAGACTGTAGGGGCAAGTGCTGTTAGCGAGCACCTATGAAGGCCGGCACGGCACACGAGGGGGGTGGGTGGCCAGCACCACGCCCGGCCGCCTTTGTTTCCCCAGTGACGGATGTTTTAACACACCGCACTAGGTACTCATTTGAGGCTGAGTCGACCTAGGGGAGGCCCAGAACCGGTTCAGATAATTGTCACTGGGTGTTGGCCGTGAGCGGGAATCGAACCCGGGCCAGATTCCTAGCGTAACGCGCTAACCGCTACACTACCGCGCATGTATACACGCACACACACTTATGTGTATATGTACACACCGATGCATACATGCATAAATACGCATACACACATGCATAAATACGCAGCATACACACGAACAACAATTGCGTGCATATACACAATCGTAAATACAGAAACACACTCGTATCATACACAAACATACATACACATATTTGCATACATACGCATATTTTTACACACAAACATGCGTACGCACACATGCAAATATGCACATACGCATGCAGACACGCGCACACACACATTCGTACACACACACACGCGCATATTAACACACGCACACGTTATGCATGCTGCATGTAGACTCAGCGCGCGCGTGTAGATATATTTCCAGCACGGTGGTCGTACGCGCGCGTGTATTATCATCATTATGCATCTGTTTTTTTATATATACAAAATATATATATACCAACAACAAAATAAAGATTACAACCCAGAAATCTTTGCACTTTGTATGCTTGCAATAGTACGGACTCGATGTGTGACCGTTTCGCTCTGCGCGGAAGGACAGACGGCTGCTTTAGCCGACACGAGCATACATGCAGGGGTGGCCCAAAAGTCAGGACACACAGAGCTCTCATATTCATTGTAACGAATGGTCAAACAGACATCCATTTAAAGGTTCACCCATGCAATTAATTCTCTTTTGAAATGAATTTAGGACTTTTTATTTATTTAAAGATAGGGCGATTATATATATACAGAGTGGCCCAAAAATCAGGACACGGTATTATTATTATATCATATTTATTCTAACAAATGTTGGAATTTATTTGTATAAGCGTTAATTCGCGCATAAATTTTCTTTTGCAATTAACGTAGAACTTTACTTTTTAAGATCACAGCTGTCGATATTTAAATACGTAAAAAAAACTAATACAACGCGTTAGTATTTAGTTACATTCCTTTCAATTGTTAAATATCATCAAAAAAAGCATGAAGGCGAAAAATAGATACGAATCACGACGATAATACAAAAAAATTTTAACTTAAAGCATAAACGATTAAAGTGTTTTAATAACGCCAGTGTTAAAATTAATTATGCGTCCTGACTTGTTGGCCTCCCTGTCGACTGTGTTGGTGTTGCCGCTTGTTGCTGGCCGCTTGGGGTCTTGTGGGGGGTGCGGTAACCCGTGTGCTCACGTCGTCATCAGCTTCGGCATAAAGTTCAATCCACTGCTGGATGAAGCCCTTGCTTATCGAGCCGAAAATCCTGCAAACGATGACAGACCACCCCTCGTAAGGACACGAGCTGATCGCATCGCTCCATCTCCTCGGGGGTGGGCTATAGAGAACAAAGACAAAGGTCCCCCGTATAGCCTCTTAACAGACTGTGAGGGCAAGTGCCTGTTAGCGAGTTGCAGCACCTATGAAGGCCGGCACGGCACACGAGGGGGTGGGTGTGGCCGGCACCACGCCATGTTTACACACAGCACCAGGTGCTCATTTGAGGCTGAGTCGACCTCGGGGAGACACGGGATCGGTTGAGATAATCGTCACCGGTGTTGTCCAGCGAGCGGGAATCGAACTCGGGCCGCCGGGATTCTCAGCGCAGCGCGCTAACCACTGCGCCACCGCTCCCCCACACTGTACTGTACCTACGTCAATACATACAGTGCATATGATATTAATACGTACACGCATGCTAAATACACGTGCGCACACATGCACGTGTGGAGATATCCATACAATCGTGTTTGTTTTCATTGGGTTATAGAGGAGTGTCGTGGTGGGTGGAGCGGTGGGGCAGTGGTTAGCGGGCGATCTCTTATCCGCTCCGGGTTCTACCCCTTTGGGCAACCCGCCCCGACCAGGGTGGTGAAGTATGACCAAGCAACGTCCGTGACCTCCACCGCGTGTTGGACGAGGGGCAGGCCTTTATCGGGCAGTGCACAGTTACATGAAGCGTAGTCATGGTTCTATTCGGTCTTCCAGTAAAGTCACGGAGATAGAAAAATAATAAATAATAAAAATAGTAATAATAGTATCAATGCAGCGTTCAGCCTCGTGTCTATTAAACTACGTGATTCCCACCTTACATAGAATATAATATTAATTATATAATAATATTAATCTTATCCACAAAGGCAATGATCCTCCCCCAGTATAGCCTTGGCGTAATGTCGGGGCAAGTGCTGTTAGCGAGCAGCACCTATGAAGGCCGTCACGCCGTAGGCGAAAGACGCACCTTTACCTGTGCATCGTAAGGTGAACGCGTTTGTAAGCGAGACACAAATTAGGGATTTGGTGCCCATCGTCTGGTTCACAGACCTGCCGAGCCCGGTGGTGGAAATTCCACATTCCTATGGCGTCTGGGTGGGCTGAGTCTATCCGTCAACAGCTGTTTGCCTATCCACTGATGCTCATTTTATTATGTATTAATGCAAGGTGTGTATATATACATTTGGACATTGAAGGTAATATTATGCTCGCAAATAAATACATTATAAAGCACATGCACAATATGAGTCTAAGTGGTGCACAAAGACAAAGATCCCCGTGTAGTCTTGAACAGACTTTTGGGGCAAGTGCTGTAAGCGAACATATATGCAAGCTTGCGTACGATTGAAAATAAAAGACATTTTTATACACACACACGTGCACACATATATGCATCAACATATATTGATTCGACATGCGTGTTACAATTGGAGTACACGTACGCGTTTACACACATACACATAGAAATATATATATACAACGACACATACGACATGCACCACATATAAATGTGGTGCATACCTGATACATAGCAAGCCCATACGATACATCGCACTAAATATGTACAATATTACTTCGCTTTAAAAGTACAATTGTTACATACACGTCTAAATCACGTACATCCATACGTGACAATGATTCCCCTGTATAGCCAGAACAGGCTGTTAGCGAGTGGCAGCATCAATGGCACACGATAGGGGGGCGGGGGGTGATGTGGCTAGCAGCCACGCCCGGCCGCCTTTGTCTCCCCAGTGGCGATGTTTACGCACGGCACCAGGAGTTCATTTGAGACCGAGTCGACCTATGAGATGCCCAGAACCGGTTCAGATAACCGGTTCAAATAATGAGTAAGAAATCGGACTCGAACCGCCGGGTTCGTAACGCAGCGCGCCAACCACTACACTACCGCTAACGGGGGGGGAGGAGGGAGGGAGGTGGCCAGCATCACGCCCGACCGCCTTTGTCTCCCCACTGCACTCGCCACGCACCGAGCGAAAGGAACGTTTCCCACTCGAGCGGTTCCCAACGCGAGGCGAATTTGCCTCGTCTCATCCGCAGCGCGTCCCAAGGTCAACATCGATCTGCTTCTTAACGACGGCGAACGCTCGCAAAACAAAAAAATCGGCCAGGGCTACTACCGCATCTTGAACACGACGGCAACTTCGCGCGCAGAGGCGCTCATCCGCGAGCCCGCAAGCCGCTTTCGAAACAGCCAGAGAGAGAGAGAGAGTGAGTGTCACCGTGACGAGTAGGAGGAGACGTGATCGCTTCATTCATCATGGAACATTTTTTTGTGTGTCGCCTATGACACCTCTACCCGCCTAGGCACCCGGTGGTGGTGGTGGTGGTGAGAATATTTCCGGAGCTCTGCCCCGGACAGCTCCGGATGAAATGAATCCGCGTGTCGCTCGCTGGCTCGCGCGCGGCGTACGGCGGCGCGGACGGGCAATGCGCATCGGAATAGAATCTATAGTTTTTAGACAGAATCGTGCTGATGGCGGTGGTGTTCGGTGGTGGTGTAGCGGTTAGCGCACGGCTCTACAAACCCAGCGACCCGAGTTCGATTCTTGCTCATTGTGAACACCAGTGACGATTATCTGTACCGGTGTGGAGCCTCCCCGAGGTCGACTCAACCTCAACTGAGTACCTGGTGCGGTGTGTAAGCATCGCCATTAGGGAGACAAAGGTGGCCGGGCATGGTGCCGGCCACCAACCCCCTAGTGTTGCCAATGCCAGCATTCATAGGTGCTACTCCGCTTAACGCACTCGCCCCAACAGTCTGTTGAGGCTACACGGGGGACATTTGCCTTTAGCGGTGATGATGGTGATTCTGCTGCTGCGGCGTTGGCAGTGGTGCACAATCATAGTCAACAACAACAACACACAACAGCATTCGTCAATTATAACAGTGTGTGTGTGTGGCCTCAATACACAAACACACTGGGCGACGTTTCGGGCAACGACCCTGCTTCACGGCGCGCATATTTGAAGAATAAAACGTGTAGCTTTAAAGCTTTCGTGACTGCAGGGATTCATCTTCTTGGTTCTTTCGGTAAAGTCACGTAGAAGGGAAGTAATAAAATAGTACAAATAAAACATAATGAAATAATTCTCACGACGTTTCGGAGGCAACACAAGCTTCCGTCTTCAGGTGGAGCCGTCACAGCACGATAGCTGTATCAAGATCCACCTGAAGACGGAAGCTTGTGTTGCCTCCGAAACGTCGTGAGAATTATTTTATTATGTTTTATTATTTCATCATTTCCTTTCTACGTGACTTTACCGAAAGAATCAAGAAGAACAAAACGTGTCGCCTTGTTCGGTATAGCGTGAGCGAGTGTCTTTTGCGATGTGACGAGCGGTGTCGGCTGTCGTAGCGAGGGGTTTTGTTTAGCGATACCAGTTGGTTTGTCTTATAGGGTTGTCGTTAGTTGGTTCCGCTAAATGAGCAGCGTGTGCTTGTTGGTGTTTGTTTGTCGGTTGTAAGCATTCCTCCTCGGTTCCTCTGCATTGCTATTGTGAACGTCATTGTCAATGTGAGGTTCGTGAGCGATGTGCGCACGCGCGCGCGCGCGCGTGTCTGTGTGTCTGTGTGTGTGGGTGTCTGTGTGTGTGAGCACGTGTGTCTGTGTGTGTGAGCGTGTGTGTGTGTGGGTCTGTGTGTCTGTGTGTGTGAGTACGCGTGTGTGTCTGTGTGTGTGAGTACGCGCGTGTATGTGGGTCTATGTGTGTGTGAGCGCGTGTGTGTGTCTGTGTGTGTGTGTGAGTACACATGTGTGTGTGTGAGTACGCGTGTGTGTGTGGCTCTGTGTGTGTGTGTGAGTACGCGCGTGTCTGTGGGTCTAAGTGTGTGTGAGCGCGTGTGTGTGTGTGTCTGTACGTGTGT
This sequence comes from Lethenteron reissneri, assembly GCF_015708825.2. Taxonomy (NCBI): domain Eukaryota; kingdom Metazoa; phylum Chordata; class Hyperoartia; order Petromyzontiformes; family Petromyzontidae; genus Lethenteron; species Lethenteron reissneri. The sequence goes on along the minus strand of NC_083828.1, from coordinate 7,349,240 downwards.
GTGTGGGTCTGTGTGAACGCGTGTGGATCTGTGTGTGTGTGTGAGTGCGCGTGTGTGTGTGTGGGTCTGTGTGTGTGTGAGTACGCGTGTGTGTGTGGGTCTGTGGGTGTGAGTACGCGTGTGTGTGGTGCTAGCCACCCACCCCCTCGTGTGCCGTGTCTGCTTTCGCAGCACTTGCCCCAGTAGTATTTTAAAGGCTATACGGTGTATCATTGCCTTTGTTTGCGTCTGTACATGTTCGTATGTGTCTGTGCGTGTGTGGGATCTTTGTGAACGTGTGTGTACACACGCGTGTGTAGGGAGCGGTGGTGTAGCGGTTTGCGCGCTGCGCCGGGTTCGATTCCCGCTCACGGCCAACACCGGTTATCTGAACCGGTCATGGGCCTCCCCTAGGTCGACTCAGCCTCGAAATTAGTACTTGGTGCGGTGTGGGGGAGACAAAGGCGGTCGGGCGTGGTCCTGCCCACCCACCCCTTCGTGTACCGTTCCGGCCTTCATAGTCTGTTAAGGCTATACGGGGGATCTGTGTGTGTTCGCGTGCTGTGTTTGTACGTGCTGTGTGTATACGTGTGTACGGTGTGTGTGTGTGCACGTTTATGGACGTCTTTGCGTGTGTGTGTATATGTGTGTGTGTATATGTGTGTGTATGGTCGTATGTGTGTACGCGTGTGATTGCGTGGGGAACGGTGGTATAGTGGTTAGCGATACGAACCCGAGCTCACAGCCATGGTCGGTGACGAATATAGTGAACCGCATCTGGGCCTCCCCTAGGTAGACTCGGCATTAAAATCAGTACCTGGTGCGGTGTGAACACGTCAACACTGGGGAGACAAAGGCGGCCGGGCGCGGTGCTGGTCATCGTGTACCGTGCCGACAAGTGCTGCTGTAAGCGAGCAGCAGCACTTGCTTCAACACTCTGTTAAAGGCTATACGGGGGATCTTTGTCTTTGTGTCTATGTGTGCGCGTGTGTCAGCTCTCGCTCTCATTGGAACCAAATTCCGTCTCCTCCAAGGAGGTGCGCGACTCAACCGCCACTCACCCTCGGCTCCCCGAGTTCTATTCCCGGCCACGGTCTCTCTTGGGTCAACTCGGCCTTAAACGAGTACCTGGTTTCGTTGGGGAGGCAAAGGTGGCTTTAACATCACTTGCCCCAACAGTCTATAAACTTATGCATGGGTAGTAGTAATACTAATAACGCATGTTGTCTCTGTGTGTATGTGTATTATGTATCATATCAATGTACGCAGACGGCTTGTAACAATTAAAAAAATATACAATGAATGGTACGTTTAAATATAATTGTCACAAACAATGCATTTTATAATCTAGTTTTTTTGTGTGCTTAGATCGCGTACATGTGTGTCGTTAAACCCGCCACCACCCGACACAGCCAATTAGTAAGGCTTGTCACGTAAAAAGAAACGTAACAATTCGGGACTTTCAGCCCACCGGTGTGTTGGAGAGTAAACCCGCAACATTTATAATTTCGAGTTTACGACGTTTCCTTGGTGATTACAAACAGCTTCCTCAGGCGAGTATCCACACTCACATTACCAGTTCATACGAACTCATCATTATCGTGCTGGATTGCTACAATACAACACAGACAAAGATCCCCCGTGTAGCCTCAAAAGACTGTTGGGGCAAGTGCGGTTAGCGAGTAGAACCTATGAAGGCCAGAACGGCACACGAGGGGGGTGGGTGGCCAGCACCACGCCCGGCCGCCTTTGTCTCCCCAGTGTCGATATTTACACATAGGCACCAGGCACTCATATCGAAGCTGAGTCGACCTAGGGGAGGCCCAGAACCGATTCAGATGAGCGTCACTTGGTGTTGGCCGTGAACGGGAATCGAACTCGATTCACCGGGTTAGTAGCGCAGCGCGCTCACCGCTACATTACCGCGTTACCAATTTTAAGCCTCAGATGCTAATTATATTAAAAGTCGTTCCGTGCTGGAGCGAGTTAATTTCTATCCGAACCGGGGGGGGGGTGGGGATAAATTGGTAAACGCGGAAAGACGGAGCGTGGTGGTTGTGGGTCTGCTCGGACTGGAGTTTATGAGCCGTAGTCGTAGCAGCGGCTCGGATTGGTGGGACTCCAGTCCACTTTTTGATGAGTCCCGAACCAGGTCTTTCTCGTCTCCCATTCCTCTCCGGGATTTTTCCTTCGATCGCTCCCTAAATGAAGGTACCGACTATAGTAGTAGTAGGTTTTTACCCTTTAAACTGGTACAAAAACTGACAACTTTATACAAGAGGTCATGTTTGCAATAACCACAACACAAGCAGTCAAAATGCAAACAAAAAGAAACAACTCTGATACTTTTCGATTTAAAGCTTTCGTGACTGCAGGGATTCATCTTCTTGGTTCTTTCGGTAAAGTCACGTAGAAGGGATTCATTCAGACGCTGTCTTTCCGACAGACCTGTTTTTCACCTGAGGACGGCTGCTTGCGTTGTGGCCGAAACGTCGTGAGAATTATTTTATGTTTTATTTTTTATTATTTTATTATTTCCCTTCGACGTGACTTTACCGAAAGAACCAAGAAGATGAACTCTGATAATGATAACGATATGCACTGTCCTTGAAGTTGATTGGTCCACACCCTAGACAGCTTTTCTTAGAGCCTAGTCTCCATTGGTGTTGGACCAGTTTTTGTACCAGTTGAAAGGGTAAAAACCTACTACTATATTTTGCCACTGGTAAAGGAGGTCTCATAGTGAAGGTACCGACTGTTTTATCAATATATGTTTAATATAATAGATATCGATAATATAGAATTTAATATTTTATTTTTGTAATAATATAGTTATTCTGTTATAATATATAATCATGTAATTGCTGACTATTTTTTGAAATGTGTATTATTACTATATATAGAATATATATATATAATGTAATATATATTATATTGTAATATTGTCGTATAGTTTATTCTTTTATAATATATAATTATGTAATTGCTGACTTCTAATAATTTACTATATTATTACAATATGTAGAATAAATATCGATAATATAATGTAATATTAAAATATTATTGTAATATAGTTGATACTATTATAATATTTATAGTATTGCGTACTATTATAATAATGTATTATATTATTACACCCTATTATAATTGTTTAATTAAAGTGGATTGCTGCTGAACCTCCTCACCACTATGATGGGCAACGCAACCCGTCAACAGCACCGCGTGATCTTACAATTAAAAAATAAATATATATAATTATCATGCGACGTTTCGGGCAATGGGCCTTCTTCATGGCACACGGGTTGGTCTTAATCACGAAAGTGCCGTTCATTGTCTGCCGTAAACACACATCACACAACACACACCAACACGGAAGCTTGTGTTGCCTCCGAAACGTCGTGATTTTATTTAGTTTTTTTTATTTACCTATTTTTTACCTACGTGACTTTACCGAAAAAAACAGAGTATGAATCCTTGCAGTCACGAAAACTTCAAATCTAGAACACACACGAAATAGATGAGGAATCTTCAGGATCTTAGTGCATCACCGATTAAAAGTCACGCGCCCCTAGATGTGTCCATGCGATCGCGTTAGTTAGAAAGGCATGATATGTTAATAATAATTAAACGCTATTTGAATTTTGACCACCGCTTTTTCATCAACTACGTCAAATACATTGCTATTATTAGTAATATTATTATCCTGTGGATATATATGGCTAGTGACGTTGCATCATGTTGGAATTATCACAGGACGCTGTGTTGAGGCCTTAAAACTAATACACAAACATGCACAATAGGCGACGTTTCGGGTAAAAGCCCTTGATCGTAACACGTAGAGAGGAGAGGCCACAGAGGTTGAAACGTAGGGGTTAGGAATATCTATCTGGCCTCTCTATGTGCTTCGAAGAAGGGCCATTGCTCGAAACGTCGCCTATTATATACATGTATTGTTTAAATGCCACATTATCATTTACGAATGTGTTCAGTTGTATGTTGCTGTGGTTGTTATTGTTGACGATGCTTGTGCACCCAATACCAATGCACCACCACCACCATCAACAGCAACAAATACTCCGTTGTAATCCTGATGATGAAGTTACACCTCATATTCTTAGGTTTTTTCGGTAAAGTCACGTAGGTAAAAAATTAAAATTAATGAAAGTAAAATCAAAATAAAATAAAAATCACGACGTTTCGGAGGCAACACAAGCTTCCGTCTTCAGGTGGAACCGTCACAGCACGATAGCTGTATCAGCTATCGATATAGCTGTATCAGCTATAACGATAGCAGCACGATAGCTGTATCAGCTATCGATAACTGTATCAGCTATAACGATAGCAGCACGATAGCTGTATCAGCTATCGATAGCTGTATCAGCTATAACGATAGCAGCACGATAGCTGTATCAGCTATCGATAACTGTATCAGCTATAACGATAGCAGCACGATAGCTGTATCAGCTATCGATAGCTGTATCAGCTATAACGATAGCTGTATTAGCTATCGTTCTGTGACTGTTCCACCTGAAGACGGAAGCTTGTGTTGCCTCCGAAACGTCTTGATTTTTTGTACTTTTATTAATTTTAAATTTTTTTCTTACGTGACTTTACCGAAAAAACCTAAGAATATGAATCCTTGCAGTCACGAAAGCTTCAAATCTAGAAGTTACACGTCCTCTCTCAATCCACCGTTGCACGAAGGCCGTCTCCGCGCTCAAAGCGGCTCGCGTTTGACCGTCAACCTCTTTGGCTGCGATTTGCGGTCAAGCACAGCTCCTCCCTAACCCCCCCCTCCCCGCCGGCTCTCTATCGGCTGTATGGTCACACTCAACGGGAGCCCAATGAACTCACGCAGACACATACTGGTTTATCGACGAGTTTTCTTTTTTTATATTCGCAGACACACACAGAGAGAGAGAGACGGCACATAGTCACTTTAAGATGTTTTCTTGTTCATGGTTTTGTTTGTTTGTTTGTTGCGGTTGCACCCGATTCAAGAGCCGAATGGCTCACAGGGCTCTATACTTAATAAATTAAACTTGAAACTTGACTGTCGGCTCTGTAGCCCCGTCGAGAACATCGTCTGCAACGCGGCTCCTCGCTCAGCCGGTCCCGTCTGTCAATGGCAGCAGCGGGCGCGGTCTTCATCCACTGCTGCGTGGGTCAAGACAGTCGCTATCCCATACGCGTTGCGTATAATATTATTGCCTGATATAATATACGTTAAAAGGTATGTTAAAATGTATATTTGAAAAAACTAAAACATACAATTGAAAATATTTATGCAACAAAGACAAAGATCACCCGTGTAGCCTTTAGCAGACTGTAGGGGCAAGTGCTGTTCACGAGCACCTATGAAGGCCGGCACGGCACACGAGGGGGTTGGGTGGCCAGCACCGCACCCGGCCGCCTTTGTCTCCCCAGTGGCGATGTTTACACGCCGCACCATGTACTCATTTGAGGTCGAGTCGACCTGGGGGAGGCCCAGGACCGGTTCAGATAATCATCACCGGTGTTGGCCGTGAGCGAGAATCGAACTCGGGTCTGCCGGGTTCGTAGCGCAGCGCGCTAACCACTACACCACCGCTCCCCGGGTATACACGAAGGCAAAGATACACGCACAGTGATATACACACGCATACAGATGTACTCGCTCACTGACATACGCACACACGGATGTACGTACATACATACATCGATATATACACACACACATATATACGTGCACACAGAGGCCTATAGACACGCACAGACACGTACACGCGCATACAAATACAAAGTTCCCCCGTATAGCCTACCGAGGCTGTTGGGGCAAGCACACTGGAGCACACAACACACGCACACGCAGAGACACAACAACATCTAGAAGCGCTGCTCGTCGCGAAGTGGTGGTGACGTCACCACGGTGCTTGTGCCAGGCTAGGTGCATCTAGAGGCCACGTGAAGTGTCGAAGGCTCGCTGCTGGCAGAGGTCACGGGACAGTCCCATGTGCCATGGGTTGAGCGACTGAGATGACCGGCAAGATGCATCAATTGTGCTCCACACTTTGGCAACTTTGCTGCGTTTTACCCGCCCGGCGCTCCGCTCGTTGTTTTGAGCGTCGCTCCTCTGCCCTCCGCTGTTGTTGGAGGGCGACTGCCTCCAACCGCCCAGTAGCAAGAAGCGTCCTTCACGAGCCTCCTCCACAGAGGCCGATCTTGACACCGCTGGTACCGGTCATCGGCAAGTCCACTCAGCTCCACATCCTCCCGTACCGCATGAGCTCCACTTTTTCTCCATAGAGATGGAGCTGATGCTCCATCAGGTCAAAACGGAATAGAGTAAGTCCGGATTAGAATGCAATCTTACGTATAGCGCACCAGCGCCGCCCATTAGAACGCGGCGTCGACTATGTAACGGTGTAAAATAAAATACGTTCTTAATTGTATAATTAGTAGAGAATCCGTTGCTATGCGACGGAAAATAATCGGCAGCTGTCATCGAATTGATGCTTCTCTCACTGCCCTCCTGCTGCACTCGAAGCACGAAAATCAGTTTTTTCGCCCACGTAATAATCAAACGCCAAGATATTATGTATCATGAGATTGTTTTATATTCTCTAGGATTGAAGGGATATTTCTGGGGAAACAATGACATTCATAATGGGATCACTAATTGAAAAAGTTGGAACGATTTAAAAACAATAAACCGTGGTCAGTCTTTCTGCCTTCGTTCCTCCAATCTCTTCACCTTCACAATCTATCGTCGTTATTATTCTTTTTCGTCCGCCGTTTGAACCCAACGCAATGTTAATTTGTTACGCGGCAAAAGCAAATCCGGTGTAGCCAGTTACCCAGCTAGCTACGGTGGCAACGGGGGGTCAGAGCAACCGCTACTTACGACAGAGCTATCGTCTGGGTGGTAGGGAAGGAGGCCAGCCAGCAGCCAGCCAGTCAACTCGAGGGCATATAGATGATTGTGTTTTTAATAGTGGTAAGATTTACCGTACACGCGTGCAGTGCATAGACAGGGGCTTGCGATGGTGTGGGTTTTATGATGATGATGATACTCAGCATACACAAATTATTATCTTGAAGACTAATTTCTTTAGAACTGATTTTTTCCAACATAGACTCACACGGAGACCCATAGACTCACCACACAGAGACCCATAGACTCACCACACAGAGTCCCATAGACTCATCACACAGATACCCATAGACTCACCACACAGAGACTCATAGACTCACCACACAGAGACTCATAGACTCACCACACAGAGACCCACAGACTCACCACACAGAGACCCACAGACTCACCACACAGAGTCCCATAGACTCACCACACAGAGACCCACAGACTCACCACACAGAGACCCACAGACTCACCACACATAGACCCACCACACAGAGACTCATAGACTCACCACACAGAGACCCATAGACTCACCACACAGAGACCCATAGACTCACCACACAGAGACCCATAGACTCACCACACAGAGACCCACAGACTCACCACACAGAGACCCACAGACTCACCACACATAGACCCACCACACAGAGACTCATAGACTCACCACACAGAGACCCATAGACTCACCACACAGAGACCCATAGACTCACCACACAGAGTCCCATAGACTCATCACACAGATACCCATAGACTCACCACACAGAGACTCATAGACTCATCACACAGATACCCATAGACTCACCACACAGAGACCCACAGACTCACCACACAGAGACCCACAGACTCACCACACAGAGACCCACAGACTCATCACACAGAGACCCACAGACTCACCACACAGAGACCCATAGACTCACCACACAGAGACCCATAGACTCACCACACAGAGACCCACAGACTCACCACACGGAGACCCATAGACTCACCACACAGAGACCCATAGACTCACCACACAGAGACCCACAGACTCATCACACAGAGACCCACAGACTCACCACACAGAGACCCACAGACTCACCACACAGAGACCCATAGACTCACCACACAGAGACCCACAGACTCACCACACAGAGACCCACAGACTCACCACACAGAGACCCACAGACTCACCACACAGAGACCCACAGACTCACCACACAGAGACCCACAGACTCACCACACAGAGACCCACAGACTCACCACACAGAGACCCATAGACTCACTACACAGAGACCCATCGTTTTTTCCCCCCCCCCCCCCCCGAACCTCCGATGAGCACAATGGGCTACGTACAGTGTGAAAGAAGCCCAATGGGCATACAAATTGTGTTGCTTTGTGTACACAATATGGTTAACCGCGTGCAAATGTCCATTCTTTCTGCTGTCATTTGCAAACGCTACACATTTATACCGTCGTGGGGAGGAGCGGTAGCGCGATGGTTTGGGCATTGCGCTATATACACGCAAATCTCGTAACGTCGGGCACGCGTAACAAATACAAATACAAAGACTCCCACCACGTGTATAACCTTTGCAGACTGTTGGGGCAAGGGCTGTTAAGCGAGCACGCGAAGACACGTGACATGCACACAGTTACACGCGCCAAAAAATTTGTAAATATGCGTACAGGCAAGCTGTTTAAACGTACCCACACACACGTATAATACATACACACATCACACAGATATATATACACACACATATATACACACGCACACACACATATATATACACACGCACACACACATAGATGCATGTACACACACACATAAATAACATTATTTTTGCATGCGTCTTATACACATACGCACATTATATGCATACATATACTGTGTATGCATACACAATACAAAAACAAAGTTCCCCAGTATAGCCTAATATACAACTGTGTGGCCTTAAAAGGGAATAATATACAACAGGCGACGTTTCGGGCAATGCCCCTTCTTCATAGTGCTTGTGCACCACTGCCAACGCAGCTGCATATCCACAACATAAATAATATAGTGTATGCTAATTTACTCTGAATTTAAAAAATTACAACCAAATAAATAAGCAGACTCATGTTTGCCTTCTGAAGTCTGTTTTATCTTATAAAATAAAATAAAATATTTAATTATTTTTCACACATCCCATCAGCCGCACGGCATCGTTTTTGGGAGCGTGTCATTTCAAATTGCATCGATTCGAGACGAGCAAAATAAAACCACTCCGGACCGGTTAACAACGATACAATTGTATCATCGGCAGAGCCAGGCTTTGCTTGAATCAATGCTGGTTGACTGCCAGTTGCTGCTCGCTAAGAACCCCTTCTTGACGCTATGGGGGTCCTAGTTGAACTCAACTTTCAGTATCGACGCAGTTAAAGTTCAGGAGGTACAAGCATCGATTGACATATGCGGAGGACACAACGTCGACATCGCAGGAATACACGCGAAACACAAAGATCCCCCGTATAGCCTTAAACAGACTTGGGGCAAAGTGCTGTTAACCTATGAAGGCCGGCACGGCACGGCACACGAGGGAGTGGGGTGGCCAGCACCACGCCCGGCCGCCTTTGTCTCCCCAGTGGCGATCTTTACACACCGCACCAGGTACTAATTTGAGTCTAGGGCAGGTTCAGATAATCCACATATACACAAAGACAAAATATCTCCCGTGTAGCCTTGACATATTTTGGGCCGAGTGCTGTTAGCGAGCACCCTTTGAACACAAAGATAAAGATCTCCCGAATAGCCTTGAAAGACTGTTGGGGCAAGTGGAAGGCCGGAACGGCACACAAGAGGGGGTGGGTGGCCAGCACCACGCCCAACCGCCTTTGTCTCCCCTAGTGGAAACGTTTACCTTACCAGGTATTCATTTAAGGCCGAGTCGACCTAGGATGGGCCCAGATTCGGTTTCGATATTCTTCATCGATGTTGGCCGTGAGCAGGAATCTAAATCGGGATACATGCACGCATAGATACAAAGATAAAGGTCCCCGTATAGCCTCATGAACAAACTATTGGTGCAAGTGCTTTGAGCATACCTATATATATATACACGCACAACGATACGATTCAATAGCTGCGCATGTATGTTGAACGTCTAGATTTGAAGTTTTCGTGACTGCAAGGATCCATACTCTTGGTTCGTTCGGTAAAGTCACGTTGGTAAAGAAAATAAAAAAAATAAAAGATAAAAAAATATATTTTATTTCGCGTTGAACTTCTGTTCAGAAGAAGAGCCACTCCCTGTTGTTTGGCAGTTTCCTGCCTGTAGAAATGTACGTTGAACTTATTTCGCACCGTACGTAGCCAACCGTGCCAACCAGAGGTGTGAATAGCGATACAGAGACGTCAAACAAAACATTTACATTGAAATAAAATTGTAAAAAAAAAACACAACTGAGGGATGGAGGGGGGGTATTGAAGGAGGTCCGGGATTAAAACAAAAATAGATGAGATGAAGAGGGGAAGAGGATAGAGGAGTTTATTTTTGTTAAATAAATTTTTTGAAAACCTCAATTTGATCACCGAAAATGGAGCGTACAGCAGCTACCACGTGAACGCGCGTGCCGAAGGGAGTTTTTTTGTGTCTTCTTTCAATCGGCGCGAATCACGGCACGATCCGCGCGGATCAGAGATATGCACGGCCCGTTCTGGAGAAAGGCCGAGGCGCGTGGGTGGGGTGGGGTGGGGGTAGCTTTCTCGAAGCATCCAGCAGCATCCCGGCGCCTCGTGTGATGAAGACGCTCTACGCCGAGGCAGCAGCACAAGCGGCTTATTGCTGCTCGCAGTTCCGCTCGCTCGCAATCAACACGCACTCATGGCGTTGTCCCCAATGGGCGTCATCACGCGGGTGTTCTAGGAGAACGACCCCCCCCTCCGCCCGAACGTAGAGCGGCAGAGGCGACGGAACACAAGGGGGGTGTGATGGAGAGTGCGCAAAGGAGCGTTGCGTTCGGTGGAGGACGAGAGAGAGAGAGAGCGCGGGACAGAGGAGGGGGGAGATGTGTGTTAGAGAGATATCGAGAGAGATGTCGAGAGAGATGTCGAGAGAGAAATCGAGAGGGATATCGAGAGGGATATCGAGAGAGAGATCGAGAGAGATATTGAAAGAGATATCTAGAGAGATATTGAGAGAGAAATCGAGAGAGATATCGAGAGAGAAATCGAGAGAGAAATCGAGAGAGAAATCGAGAGAGAGATCGAGAGAGAGATCGAGAGAGAAATCGAGAGAGATATCGAGAGAGAAATCGAGAGAGAGATCGAGAGAGAGATCGAGAGAGAGATCGAGAGAGAAATCGAGAGAGATATTGAAAGAGATATCGAGAGAGAAATCGAGAGAGATATCGAGAGAGAAATCGAGGGGGGGGTAGATAAGTGAGTGAGTGAAGCGAGTGGCCTTGGTGGTCGGGCCGCGCGCCGTGAGGGCGAGGCCGGTGAAGGAACGGCAGCCCAAGGCCGGGAAGGCGCTCGGGAGACGATGCCACCGGCAACCACCGCGGAGAGAGACGGAGCCACGGGGATCGTCAATGGGCGCGTGTGCGGAACCGCGAGGTGGCTGAGGAGTTGGGGAGTTTTTGCGCGCATCGAAAGGAAGATAACGCGTGGAGAGGGAATCTGGATGATAATTAATCTGTCCTCACACCGGAGGAATCCGACGAGCGAAAACGTCATTTTTTCACAGATGTCCAGTAGGGGCGGGCGAGGAGAGGAGAAGGAGGAATTCGTCCAGCAGTGGATAGACCACGACCGCTCCTGCCGGGTGCAATTTCACGCGTCCACACTCAACTATGGAGCGGTGGCGCAGTGGTTAGCGCACTGCGTTGCAAACCTGGCAAACTCAGTTCGATTCAACGACCCCTCCCCTCCACCCCCCCTCCTCCACCCCCCCTCTCCCCCACCCCCCCTCCCCTACCCCCCCCTCTCCTCTACACACATTACCAACCCAGTGACCAGAGTGGTGAAGTATGGTCAAACAACCCTCTCTGTACCTGTGTTACTCTCTCTATGTATCTTGGTGATATCTGTCTGCTTATATGTCTGTCTATAGTTTTCTGGTTAGATTTTATGTCGCTATTTCATTTATACCTGATGATGATTGCTTGTGTTGCAATCGAAACGTCGTAGTATGCTATTATTTAATTTATTATTTTATCTTTATACGTGACTTTACCGAAAGAACAAAAGAATAACAAGCAACCCCCTTCGCCCAGCAGGGGATTGAGACAGGGCTGGTAACGATTATAAAGAATAATTGACTTCTATATTAAAGCTGGCATTTATATTTTACGCAAAATAAGAACAACTGCATTTTAATTATATATATATAAGTACATTGTGTAAAATAAAATATTGCGAGTAATAAAATAAATTCGTAACATAATTCGTAATATAAGTTTCAGTATAATTCGTAATATAAGAAGTAATATAATTCGCAATATAATTCGTAATATAATTCGTTATATAATTCGCAATATAATTCCTAATATAATTCGTAACATAATTATTTATATAATTCGTAATATAGTTCGTAATGCAATTCTAAATATAATTCGTAACATCATTCGTTACATAATTCGTAATATAAGAAGTAACATAAATAGTAACATAATCCGTAATATAATTCGTAACATAATTCATAAAATAATTCGTAATACCATTCGTAATATAATTAGTAAGATAATTTGTTACATAATTCGTAACATGAATCGTTGCCTAATTCACGATATAATACGACCCAGCAAGGATGTCCACTGCAACGCGCGCTTTTCAGATGCGCTTCTACGGCCGTCTGGAACGCTCTTCCATCCGATATTAGGAAGTCACTGAAGCTGCGCACTTTAAAATCATCATCATCATCCAGATTGACAAACTCATTTCTTTAGAACTGATTTTTGTGTTCAGTTTGTTGTCCTTCCCCCGCACCTCCGATTCGAACGTTCGGCTACGTACGGTGCGAAAGAGTTCAACATACACAAAGACAAAGATCCCCCGTATAGCCTTAACAGACTGTAGGGGCAAGTGCTGTTAGCGAGCACCTATGAAGGCCGGAACGGTACACGAACGAGGGGGTGGGTGGCCAGCACCACGCCCGACCGCCTTTGTCTCCCCAGTGGCGATGTTTACACACCGCACCAGGTACTCATTTAAGGCTGAGTCGACCTAGGGGAGGCCCAGGACCGGTTCAGATAATCGTCACTGGTGTTAGCCGTGAGCGGGAATCGAACCCGTGTCGCCAGGTTCATAGCGCAGCGCGCTAACCGCTACACTACCGCACACACACAGTCACACACACAGAGACACACACACAGAGACACACACACACAGACACACACACAGAGACACACACACAGAGACACACACACACGGACACACACACAGAGACACACACACAGAGACACACACACACAGACACACACACAGAGACACACACACAGAGACACACACACACAGACACACACACAGACACACACACAGAGACACACACACAGAGACACACACACAGACACACAAACACAGAGACACACACACACAGACACACACAGAGAGACACACACACACACATAGACACACACACAGAGACACACACACGCAGACACACACACAGAGACACACACACAGAGACACACACACACAGACACACACACAGAGATACACACACACAGACACACACACAGAGACACACACACAGAGACACACACACAGAGACACACACACACAGACACACACAGAGACACACACACACAGAGAGACACACACAGACACACACACAGAGACACACACACACAGACACACACACAGAAACACACACACACAGACACACACACATAGACACACACGCAGAGACACACACACAGACACACACACACAGACAAACACACACAGACACACACACAGAGACACACACAGACAGACACACACAGAAACACACACACACAGACACACACACACAGACACACACACACAGACACACACACAGAGATACACACACACAGACACACACACACAGACACACACACAGAGACACACACACACAGACACAACAACAACAACAACCGCCATTCGCCACTAAGTGGCGGTGACGTCACCACGACGCTTGTGCCAGGCCATGTGCACCTTGAGGCCACGTGAAGTGTCGAACGCCCACTGGCAGGAGGTCACGGGGCAGACCCAGGTGCCACGGGTCGACACACAACAACAACAACAACCGCCATTCGCCACTAAGTGGCGGTGACGTCACCACGATGCTTGTGCCAGGCCAAGTGCACCTTGAGGCCACGTGAAGTGTCGAAAGCCCGCTGGCAGGAGGTCACGGGGCAGACCCAGGTGCCACTGGTCGACTGACCGAGATGACCGAGATGACTGGCTGATGCACCACCTGTGCCCCCTACTGTGCCAACTTGCTGTGCTTTAGCCACCCGGCGCTCCGCTCGTTGTTGTGAGCGTCGCTCCTCCGCCCTCCGTTGTTGTTGGAGGGCGACTGCCTCCAACTGCCCAGTAGCGTCCTTCACGAGCCTCCTCCACTGAGGCCGATCTTGACACCGCTGGTACCAGTCATCGGCAAGTCCACTCAGCTCCACGTCCTCCTGTACCACATCACTCCATCTCTTCTCCAGCCCGTGCCGCGCCCGTCTAGCCCCCTCGATCCGGCCGAACAAAAGCTGTTTAGGCATGCGGTGGCTGGGCATGCGGGCTACATGACCCAGCCAACGCAGCCTTGCCTGCCGGAGGAGCTCACTGATGGGACTTTGCCCAGATCTTTCAAGGATTTGTGAGCTCCTCACACAATCCAGCCTGGTTAAACCCAGGATGGATCGTAGGCAGGCCAGCCTAAATGTTTCCAACCGGCGAAGATGCTCCACCAGGGGGGTCCACGTCTCGCAAGCGTAGAGAAGGGAGGGAATGACCGTGGCCGAGAAGACCTGAAGCTTCGTGCGGAGCGACAGACCAGGTAGCTTCCACACAGCGTTACGCAACCGATGAAAAGATATTGCCGCTCGACTGATTCGGAGTGAGACCTCTGCTGATAGACTGGAGCCGGTCATAAGCACACTGCCCAGGTATGGGAAACTCTCCACTCTCTCCACAACTGCCCCATCACCAATTGGGAGTTGTGGGGGTGGAGTGTCCGATGGTACAAAATACCCAGGCAGGTGCTTGGTTTTGGTGGGGCTGATGGTAAGGCCCCACCTCTTAGTGGCACGCTCCAGTCTCAGCAGCAGCGCCTCCAACTCCTCTTCTGAATGAGCAGCTATTACCAAATCATCGGCATACATAACGTGGTTGACCAATAGGGAGCCATCCCTTGATCGCACCCGGGCGTCGATCAGCCTCCCATTATATCTGTACCAAACGGAAATTCCCCCGGTACAGCTATTGAAGGCTTCACGAACTACGCGGTCAAAATAGATGTTAAATAATGTGGGAGCCAGAGGACATCCCTGTCGCACCCCAAGGTGTACAGGGAAAGGCTCCGACTCCCGGCCACGTAGTTTTACCCGGGCCCGCTCACCATCATGAAGGTCCTTAATGATCGTGAGCAGAGGGTCAGGGACTCCGAAAGCACGAAGAACAACCCAGAGTCCAGTCCTACTGATGGTATCATAGGCCTTGACCAGGTCAATAAAGCAGAGATGTAGGTCTTTTTGGAATTCCCTACACCTCTGCTGTAGCAGACGGACAGAAAATATGGCATCTGTGCAGGACCGCCCTTTCCTGAAACCGCATTGGGGCTCCGCAAGCCCCTCCTCAGCGTGCCTAGCAAGGCGATGTTGAATAATCCTTGCCAGGACCTTACCCGGCACACTGAGGAGTGAGATGCCCCTGTAGTTGTTACAGTCTGTGCGGTCCCCCTTCTTAAAGAGGGGGACCACCAGGGCATCCTTCCAGTCCTGCGGAACCCGTCCAGTGGTCCAGACTGTTGTTATGATGTCATATAGGGCAGTCTGTGCACAAACGCCACCCTCCCTCAGCATTTCGCTTGGGAGATCATCTCTGCCCGGTGCCTTCCCTGGTCTCAGACTCCGGATCGCCCTCAGTACTTCCTCAACAGCTGGAACCTCAGCCAGCCACTCACAGGGGGTGACCTCTTCCAATATTTGAGGCACCGCAGCCTCAGCAGGGTTATCCCCACTTTGTGCCATGATGTTTTCCTGGCTGAGAGAATTTCCCTCCCCCAGGACCTCACAGAAATGCTCAGCAAATCTGCAAACCTGTTCCTGGGGGTCGGAGATTGGATCACCGTTTTTTCCTCTAATGATGGTAATAGGTGTGGCGCTGCAGGTTACTTTTTTGATGGAGTTAAATGGTGATTTGTGATCACGGGCCACTGAGGCAGACTCCATCTCCTCAGCAACCCGCGACCACCACCCATCCTTACAACGCCTTACGGCTCTCCGAACTTCCGAGCGAAGGCTGCGGTAAGCCTCCTCATTCTCTGACGTGGGATGCTGTAGGCGATGAGAGTGGGCCTGTCGCTTTTTCTCAATTAACCTGAACACCTCCTCTGTCAGCCAGGGTTTCTGGGGAGGTCTGGACCGCGTACCCAAAGCAGCCATTGCAGCTGCATGAGTCACAGTCCTAAACCTCGCCCATTTACCCTCGACATCAGGTGGAGTGGGGGACGATGCCAACCCCAGCTGCAAGCGATGATGAAATTCTCGCTTGCAACTTTCATCAGCTAACTGAGACCAGGCCACTTTTGGTTGGAATGGGATCCTGGGTGTACACCCACCACCGGAGTGGAAGAAAGGCAGGCGCATCTTACAGATGACTAGTCGATGGTCAGAGGACAGATCAGCTCCACGGTAGGTCCTGGTGTCAAGGACATGGGTTCGCATCCGCTGGTCCGTCACTATGTAGTCCAGCAGATGTTCTTGCTTGGACCCGGCATGTATCCATGATGTTGTGTGGATGCGCCGATGCCGGAAGAGCGTGTTGGTAATTACAAGCCCATGGGCTGCACAAAAATCTAGCAGCCTCCTACCGTTATTATTGAGCTGATCTGGCCCATGCCTTCCAATCACTCCAGACCAGGTGTCAGCATCATGACCAACTCGGGCATTGAAGTCACCCAACAAGATGACTCTGTCCCGAGTGGCCACTTTAGCCAGCACCTGTGACAGGAGGTCATAGAAAGCGTCTGACTCATCGGCTTTGCTTGCATCCCTCCACGGATGTTCGTCTTCGGTGGGGGCATAAGTAACCACGACCACCACTCCTCGCCTCTGGTTGATGGGAAGGCGAGCCCAAAGTATCCTGGGGCTTACAGCTTCCCACACCTCACCGCCACGCTCCCACGCCCCCTTCATTCTTTTGTTCAGAAGAAGAGCCACACCCTGTTGTTTGGCAGTCTCCTGCCCCGAGTAGAGGACTGTCCACCCCTCATGGTGGCAGGAGCCAGAACCGGTCCACCGGACCTCCTGAATGCCACAGAGATCCAGGCGGTACCGGTCCAGCTCCCGACAGAGGAGTGGCAGCCTCTCCTCCGCAGTGAGCGTTCGAACATTCCACAGACACACACACAGACACACACACACAGAGACATGTTGCCCAGACTCCAGGTCTGTCAACTCAACTCCGCTCCGTCTTTCCGCCTTTACCACTTTACTCCAATTCGCGCGCAAATTACAATCGCCGCGCGCCGCCCGCGCCCGATGATTGTTCAACACGTCTCCCACGTGACGCGCTATGCAATGAACGCGCATCGCGTGCACACACACACACGCGCTAATTGCTTAGCGCGTCACGTGTGTGGGGAGGGGGCGTGTTAAACAATCATCCGGCGCGTGCAGCGTGACACGAGTTTTAACACATTCCTGCGGAGGGAGCTGGTAGGAACGTTGGGTTGCTCGGTCAATGTCCAGGGTCAACGGCGGCGTGGTGTATTCCGCAAATATGGCAGACTGTGAGGGCGGGCACAAGCCGGCGTGAGTAGGTTAAACGTTGAGTTTTATAAGGGCACCACGGGGTGACCAGCCCCTCCCCACCCCTCCCACCCCCCACCCAGCCCCACCCTCCCCACCCAGCCCTTCCCCACCCTCCCCTCTCCACCCAGCCCCACCCCTCCCATTTTTGGAATCACGACGGACGGACGGACACAATAATCCCCTGTGGGCTGGTGGAACCAGGAGGTTCTTACCAGTATAAGTATTTGAATGGGGTAAAGGATTCCATTGGTGAACGCGAAAAAGACGGAGCGAGGTGGAGTATTTTTAGTATCGATAACAAAACAAACAAGCAGATGACACCCTTCCCCATATCTGTCTCGACAAAACATAAATACATTAAATTTCGATTTAAAGCTTTCGTGACTGCAGGGGTAAATATTCTTGGTTCTTTCGGTAAAGTCACGTAGAATGGAAATTTTATTATGTAGAATTTTTATTATTTTATTATTTCCATTCTACGTGACTTTACCGAAAGAACCAAGAAGATAAATACATTAGTTACTAATATATATTTGACACATCTCATCAGCCATGCGGTTCAATGCAAGGAAAACTGTGGTCCGGCTTCGACATTCAGTTCCTCATCAACTCACCAACTCTCATTTCGCGCCCAGTGGGTGTACTGACCTGTCCCGGGCCTACCCCTAAGTCGACTCAGCCTTAACCTTGCAGCGGCGTTTAAAAACGTCGGCACTTGGGGAGACAAAGTCAGCCGGGTGTGACACACGCAGTCGTTTTCCATTGCATATATTGCATATATTCGGCGTCTCATCAGCAAAGCCAGGCTCGCTTAAACCATTGATGAAAAAAAAAAATTCTGACATTTAAGCCTCTATGAACAGTTATCCATTACAGTCAAATAGTTTCTGTCAGTATTCAGAAAAAAAAATATTTAAAAAATAATCGTCCTTCGAGCCGGAGTCGAACCAGCGACCTAAGGATGTCAGCCAAGCGCGTTCATCTACAGTCCTCCGCTCTACCAACTGAGCTATCGAAGGCGATGGAGCAGTGCGCCGAACTCAGCGCTCACAAAGGGGAAGGCTCTCCCCGTGTGGCTTTTAAATAAACAACACGCAGCGGGAGCGACGTTTCGGACAATAGGCCTTTTTCACACGTTGATGGTCCTTCTGCATTTACGTCATTTGAAGGGATATTTGCCCGAAACGTCGCCGATTATATTTTTTCTCTTTTTAAAAGGCCACGTTGTTATGATTATTGACGAAACGTGTTTGTGTATCACTACAGTCATCGGTTTTACCAAATGAGCTGTTGAAGATCGTGGAGTTTGAGGCCGAACGCAGCGCTCACAAAGAGGAAGGCCCACGTGATGAACAACACCGGAGTACGGCCTTTAAATAAACAACATGTAAGCGGGCGACGTTTCGGACAATGGTCCTTCTGCATATAATCGCCCTTCTTCATTTGTATCCTTTGAAGGGCCATTTGTCCGAAACGTCGCCGATTATATTTTTTCACTTTTTAAGGTCGCGTCGTTGTTATTAATATTATTGGCGAATTGTGCTTGTGTAGCAACTTCGCCAATTAATTTGTTATATCTTAAAATAAGTGCGAAATATGCCGCTTACTTCCCGTAATCTGTCTCTCTGCATTGATAAGTAAAATCATTATTTACGCATTCCATCAGCCGTACGGCCTCTAATGGACTTTTTGCTTTTATTTTTTGCCACGAAGACGGACCGTTCACCGAAACGTCGCCTATTATATATTTTTGTACTTTCAAGGCCACGGTGGTTGTTTTAAGGAATCGTAATATTGTCTGTGGAAATATATTACGCGTTAACTTAATTAGTATTTTCGTTTCAATAAAATAATAAAAGCCGCATACATAATGATACACAAAATAGCAAAACACGTGTAAAAAATGTGTCTACGCACCAACAAACGCAACATATACACCTACACGTAATATACCAACACACAAAATCAAATATAAACAGCGCACTAAACTATGTACATATATATGTATATATACAGTGTACACACAAATAGACATCCACATACACACACACACGATGTGTACATACAAGCACAGACACACACAGATATATAGTGACATACGTGCACATATAAATACACACACAGACACACTAAAATATACACAAATACACATATAGTACACAGTATACCAAACTCATGTTTACACATATACACACATTAACTTACGTATAAAGATAAAGATATCCCGTGTAACCTTTAACGAACTGTTGGGGAAAGTGCTGTTCGCGAGCACCTGTGAAGGCCGGCACGGCAGACGAGGGGGTGGGTGGCCAGCACCACGCCTGTACACACCGCACCAGTTACTCATTTGAGGCTGAGTCGACCTAGGAGAGGACCAGGACCGGTTCAGATAATCGTCACGGGTGTTGGTGGCCGTGAGCGGGACTCGAACTCGGGTCCCCATAAGCTCGACGCACCAATCTAGAACACAGAGGAATAATCATTTTGCGAACATCATGATTCTTATAATCTATTCATCATAATCACCGTCATCGTCGTCAGCGGCCATGATCAGTCCACTGCTGGATGAAGGCCTCCCCATGCCGCCACCACCTCTTGCGATCGTGCGTACGGAGCGATCTCACGGTTCCATCTCCGTGGGGACGTACTTTGCCTCCTCTGACTATTTCACACTACTTCGTACTTTACTATTTAATTTGTTTCCATGGTAAGGCCCACTGAGCTGCTATGTAGCTCTGTTTCAGAAGCGACCCGGCTATCATCAATGATAGCTCAACATTGTGGCTTATCGTCATCATCATCTTCATGGCTTGGAAATGTGCAGCAGCCAAATGCTCTAAACGCGTGGCGATGTCGATTTGAAATGTGGAGGGAAAAACCGGAGGACCCGGAGAAAAATCCACTCGACCACGGGAAGAGAGAGAGACACACGAACTCCAAATATACAGCAGGCATCAGGGTCGGAATCGAACCACGACCTCCTGCACACCAGGCGAGGTAGTTAGCATCTCATAGCCACCGTGATGATGAGATAGAGAGACACGCAACCTTCAAATATACAGCAGGCATCAGGGTCGGGATCGAACCCACCACCTCCTGTATAGCAGGCAAGGTAGTTCACATCTCCTAGCCACCGTGATGGTGATGATGAGAGAGAGCCACGAAAACTTCATATATACAGCAGCAGGCATCAGGGTCGGGATCGGATCCACGACGTCATGTAGACCAGGCGAGGTCGTTAACATCTCCTAGCCACCGTGATGATGATGATGAGAGAGAGAGAAAGACACGCAAACTCCAAATATACAGCAGCAGGCGTCAGGGTCGGGATCGAACCCACGCCATCCTGTGTACGAGGCGAGGTAGATAACATCTCCTAGCCACCGTGATGATGATGATGAGAGAGAGAGACACGCAAACTCCAAATATACAGCAGCAGGCGTCAGGGTCGGGATCGAACCCACGCCATCCTGTGTACGAGGCGAGGTCGTTAACATCTCCTAGCCACCGAAATTATGATGAGAGAGAGAGAGACACGCAAACTCCAAATATACAGCAGCAGGCGTCAGGGTCGGGATCGAACCCACGCCCTCCTGTGTACGAGGCGAGGTCGTTGAGTAGACCGACTCATTGTCTCACCTATCGGTCCTCATTCCGCCGTCTTCACGCTGGGTCCGGTCCAAACGCCTCCTCCCAACTAATTTCCTTGAAAATTGTCCGCAACAAAATTTTTACTTTCTAGCTCAAAGCGCCGCGCGAGTACAACATTCCAAAAAAATTGCCAATGTGTGTCGTACGCCCTCCGCCACCCGACACGGTCGGAGGAATACAGTTGTAGGGCGAACGAAGGAGAGCAGGTGTACGACACAACATCGGGTTTGTGAGCACGTGGCCCGCAACAAACACGGACATTAAACACATTATTTCGTGATGCTACTGCTGCTGCTGCGTTGGCAGTGGTGCACAAGCAGTCAACAACGACAACAACAACACGCAACACATTCGTCAACAACATCATCGTTGCCTTAAAATAAAATAAATATTTCATGGGCGACGTTTCTAGCAATGACCCTCCCTCTTTAAATGTGTTAAATAAATAAAATAGTTATATCAATGTGATGTCTCTGATTTGTCTGTCTTTCCTACTCAATGCATCGCGTGCATTTGCGTGTGACTTTGTGTGTAGGTGTGTGTGTGTGTGCCTTCATAGGTGCTCCTCGCTAACAACACTTGCCCCAACAGTCTACGAAGGCTATACGGGGGATCTTTGTCTTTGTGTGTGTGCACGACGTGGGGAGCGGTGGTGCGGCGGTTAGCGCGTTATCCCAATTCGATTCCCGCTCGCGGCCACCACCACAAGTGACGATTATCTGAACCGGTCCCGGGCCGCTCCTAGGTCGACTCGGCCTCAAATTACTTAATAGGTTCTGGCTCACAAGCATTTACCCCAAAAGTTTGTTCATGGCCACACGGGGGGTCTTTGTCTTTGTGCCCCACGAGACTCGTTTCGCATTTGTGTGTTGATGTGTACTATTCCCCTTGTTAACCCGAGGAGGTCTCACTGAGTCTCGCGACTCTGATTCAGGAGGGCC
The DNA here is from genome assembly GCF_015708825.2 of Lethenteron reissneri. NCBI lineage: Eukaryota > Metazoa > Chordata > Hyperoartia > Petromyzontiformes > Petromyzontidae > Lethenteron > Lethenteron reissneri. The sequence goes on along the minus strand of NC_083828.1, from coordinate 7,326,821 downwards.
CTGCCGAGTTTCCCCAGGAGGGAGGGGTGGCGATGCTCGGTGCTTCCTGAGTGTGTGATCCCAATTAAGAGCGTGAAAGCGTGATGCAACGAGGATTACAACATCCAACCACCCCCGCCACCTCCTCCTCCTCCCTGTCTTCTCTCTCGCCTCGTGGAACTAAACATAGACCCCCCCCCCTTCAACTCCAACCTCATCCAAGAGGGGTGCAGGTGACATCATGGATGAGAGAGGGGGGTGCACGGGGAGGGGAGAGATGAAGACACGGGGGGGGGGGGGGCATAAAGCAAAGCATTGAAAAAAAAACAAAAAACGAAATGATGAACGAAGCAAAGTGCCGACTACACCGAGCATCTTCTAGTTCTCTCTGATCGTAGTAAAAAAAAAGAGAGGGAAGGAGTGAGGGAGGGAGGGAAGAAATGAGGGAGGGAGAGAGGTAGGGAGGGGGGGGAGACACGGGGTCACACGGGAGCGAGTGAATCCGGCATTAATCCGAGGAAAAATTCATCTTTTAATTCGAATCACGCACGCGCGCTCAGTGCTCCGTGATGCTGCAGCAGCAGCAGGAGACGCGACCCGAGTCGCGGAACCCACGGAGAGGGGCTGAGAGCCAGGGGACGGCACACACACACACGGCACGCACACACGGCACACACACACACGGCACACACACACAGGGCACACACACACACACGGCACGCACACGGCACACACACACGGCACGCACACGGCACACACACAGGGCACACACACACACGGCACACACACACGGCACGCACACGGCACACACACGGCACGCACACGGCACACACACACACAGGGCACACACACACGGCACGCACACGGCACACACACGGCACGCACACGGCACACACACACACACAGGGCACACACACACGGCACACACACACGGCACGCACACGGCACACACACACACGGCACGCACACGGCACACACACACACAGGGCACACACACACACACGGCACACACACACACAGGGCACACACACACACACGGCACACACACACGGCACACACACACACGGCACACACACACACGGCGCAAACACACACGGCGCACGCACACACGGCGCACGCACGCACACGGCACGCACACACACGGCACGCACACACACGGCACGCACACACACGGCACACGGCACACACACGGCACACGGCACACACACGGCACACACACGGCACGCACACACACAGCACACACGGCACGCACACACACGGCACGCACACACACCACACACACACCACACACCACACCCCTCACACACACCCCACCCACACCACACACCCCTCACACATACCGCACACACATCACACACACCGCACACACCACACCCCTCACACACACCCCACCCACACCACAAACCCCTCATACATACCGCACACACATCACACACACCGCACACACATCACACTCCTCACACACACCACGCACCCCACACACACCACACCACACACCCCTCACACACACCACACACACACCCCACCCACACCACAAACCCCTCACACACCCCACACATCTCACACACGTCACACCCCTCACACCCACCACACATTCACGCAGCGCTCTGCCATGCGGGATGGTTCACGGCTCGTGCCGCGTCGTCATCGTTCAGCGCCGTTATCCGACGGTTCGATCCACGTGCTGCGGAGATCCTGAAGATGCTCCCTGCCAGTAAATGGAGCGAAACGTCGGACATTACGCCGAGCACACAGGAGAGCTGCGCTTGGTGGTGGTGATGATGATGATGATGCGAGTGATGGTGATAATGATGGTGATGATGTTGGTGGTACTGATGATGATGGTGGTGGTGATAATGTGGATGATGACGATGTGAAAGTTGTGAAAACTCCACATTACTATGGCAGAGTCGAGTCCGATAATAATGTACAGGGTGCGTCAAAAAATGTTATCACTTTCATGGGACTATCGTCTTTAATGGAAAAATAACGGATAGAAATAATAGTACACTGTAACATGATAACAATTGTAATCTTCTTGGTTCTTTCGGTAAAGTCACGTAGAAGGGAAGTAATAAAATAATAATTGTTTTATTATGTTTTATTTTTATTATTTTACTACTTCCCTTCTACGTGACTTTACCGAAAGAACCAAGAAGATGAATCCCTGCAGTAACGAAAACTTTAAATCGAAACAATTGTAATGTTAATCGCTTCAAAAAGTCTCCACTTGTTTCACCATCGTTGTCAACATGCGCCTGGAATCTTCTCCAGGTGGTCTCCAGAGCTCGGAGGCAGCACATTTCTTGTGGTTATTGTTGCAAATTCTCGTAAGTGTTCACATTTTTTTGAAGCACACCGTATAATATATACGCTGTATGTGTACATACTCTTAGTTCTTTCGGTAAAGTCACGTAGGTAAAAAATGAAATTACAATTAATAAAATAAAACAATAAAATCACGACGTTTCGGAGGCAACACAAGTCTCCGTCATTAGGTGGGACGGAGAGTTGTGTTGCCTCCGAAACGTCGTGATTTTATTGTTTTATTTTTTAGCAATTTTAATTTCATTTTTTACCTACGTGACTTTACCGAAAGAACTAAGAGTATGAATCCTTGCAGTCACGAAAGCTTCAAATCTAGTATGTGTACATGTAGCGTTGTTCATGCAATTTGCATATTTCACAGTCGTCAAGGAACCATAGGCCAAGCTGGAAGACAGCTTCTGGGTGGTGAGCCGGCACTACCAACAATCGCCCCAGCTCTGCGCTCCTCTACATATTAAAATGTTTTCATCAAATTCACGAGGAAACCCACGCGTGTGAGAGGGAACAACACTCGATCCCATACAAGAATGATCACACGGAGATACTTTGCTGCTCTATAATCTATAGGCCAGTCACAATTGACTTCCCGCAAATTGGTACCGATTTTAACGACCCTCGGCTCGATTTGCGAGAGCGCACGGCCGCAAACTCACCCGTGCACGTGCAGAGTTAAGCAACACGCGCTTGCTTGACGCCTGTAAAGTAAAAGTAAAGAATACAAAAGCAGTAGGACAAGTAGGTAAATGGCACACGCACATCCGACCGTCACACGCAAGGAGTTCTCACCAATCAACCGTCCACACCTACGTTTACGTCATCAGTTTTTCTTCCGATTCAGTTCCAATGACGTACGTCATCAGAACGGAAACGGAAGAAAAAATAAAATAAAATTTACTTAATCGGTACCGAGGCTCCCACAAGGTCACGGCGGGAGGGTGTGTGGCATAGTGTGGCGCCAGCCATATAAGTACTCTTTGGTTACTAATAGGGTTTTCCCCTTTTTTCTGGCAACAAAACTGACACCTTTTGCAAGGAATCATGCTTACATTAACCACAATACTTGCAGTAAAATGCGCCTTTTGGCGTCATCTGGTCGAACACCATATGAGACTAGGCTCTAAAGAAAGCTGTCTCTTGTGTGGACCAATCAGTTTCAAAGACAATACATAAATTATCAGAGTATTGTTTTTTGTTTGCATTTGACTGCAAGTATTGTGGTTAATGTAAGCATGATTCCTTACAAAGGTGTCAGTTTTGTTGCCAGAAAAAAGGGGAAAAACCCTATTAGTATATTTTGGTACTGGCAAAGGAGGTCCCATGATGATACTCTTTGATTCTTTCGGTAAAGTCACGTAGAAATAAAATAAAATAATATAATATAAATCACGACGTTTCGGGCGCAACACAAGCATCCGTCATCAGGTGGGAAAGCGTGGTCTGCTGCTGAGGCAGACTGTTTTAAAAGGTTTGAAATAGGTGGAGTTCAAATGTTATAAAGAAGTGGCCGGGGCTAGTGATGTTAATGTGAGAAATTAGCATGTAACTGTAAGATTGAAGAGCAGCCTCCTAAACGAGAGCACGGAAGTGGCTATGTAAATGTGAGGGATTAGCATGATGTTAATGTGAGAAATTAGCATGATGTTAATGTGAGAAATTAGCATGATGTTAATGCGAGATATTAGCATGTAAAGGTAAGCTAGGAGAGTGGTCTCCTAGACGAGGGCAGGGGAGTGGCGATGTTAATGTGACGGGGAATTCAATTGTACAGTTATCTGCGATGAGTAGAATGCATTTATTTTAACGGCGCTACGCCTCTCTAAATAAATTTAACGCAAACCAGAGGTCGCAACCGGGTACCCGATACCCTACCCGATACCCGGCTACCCGTACCCGGCCGGGTACGGGTACGGGTAGGCCGTGAGTCACTGGTGAGTAACCGTTTGTCACTCATTTCGGGTAGGGTACGGGTAAGGAACGGGAACCCGTACCTGGCCGGGTACGGGTACGGGTAGGCCGTGAGTCACTGGTGAGTAACCGTTTGTCACTCATTTCGGGTAGGGTACGGGTAAGGAACGGGAACCCGTACCTGGCCGGGTACGGGTACGGGTAGGCCGTGAGTCACTGGTGAGTAACCGTTTGTCACTCATTTCGGGTAGGGTACGGGTAAGGAACGGGAACCCGTACCTGGCCGGGTACGGGTACGGGTAGGCCGTGAGTCACTGGTGAGTAACCGTTTGTCACTCATTTCGGGTAGGGTACGGGTAAGGAACGGGAACCCGTACCTGGCCGGGTACGGGTACGGGTAGGCCGTGAGTCACTGGTGAGTAACCGTTTGTCACTCATTTCGGGTAGGGTACGGGTACGGTACCCATTTGCGACCCTTGTGCGGCCGGGTACGGGTAAAGAATCAAAACCCGTTTGCGACCTCTGACGCAAACCGCTTGCGCGTGATACGAGATTCAGCGGTGAACGGGACACCCCCCCACCCTGCAACTTGCAGACGTCTCGAAACGGCAAAAGGGTTAATTGGGAAACGCAGCAATTGCCGCCCCCTACTGAGAAAACCCCGTTACGCAGCGGATGATAAAGATCCTCTGGCCTCACTAGCAAGCGTAGGGCTATCGCGTGTACGGCGGTCTTGTTAATCACCTCGCCTGGTATTCAGGACATCGTGGGTTCAATCCCGACCATGACGCCTGCTGTATATATGGAGTTTGCGTGTCTCTCTCGCGCGCTCTCTCTCTCCCTGTGGTGCCACGTTTAGAATCAATGTGCTTTTATGAAAGTATTTGACTGAAATAAAATTACCACGTGACAAGCCACTTTGTCGAGCTATCATTTGTGGCCAGGTCGCTTCTCACAAATAGCTACGTGGCTTAGTGGGCCTTACCTGGCAAAATAAAACAATATTTAGTTTAGTTTTTATACCAAGTTTTCCACAATTGTAAAATGCACCCACAAATTACTCCAGCAACCATCGCCCCCACCCTACTGCGTGTGAACACTTGGCAGGACCCTCCTGAAAATGAGTCACGCGACTCAGCGAAGCTTTGCCGTGCAAGTAAGCGATTCTATTTTTTATTATCACGGAGTTAATGATAATACTTATTGATTATATCAACTAACAGACACCCAGATTATGGCGTTCATCCCTTGTGCAACTTTAGCCAGCACCTGCGACAGGAGGTCATAGGAGCCGTTTGACTCATCAGCCTCGCATCTTTCGCAATCCCTCCACTGATGTTCATCGGCGGTAGGGCTAGAAGCGGCCACCACCACCACCACCACTCCTCGCCTCCCGTTGAAGAGGAGGCGAGCCCACAACAAGCTTGAACTTGAAGCTCCCCAAACCTCGCCATCACACCATCAGCACCCCTTCATTGATTCTAGATTTGAAGCTTTCGTGACTGCAAGGATTCATACTCTTAGTTCTTTCGGTAAAGTCACGTAGGTAAAAAATGAAATTAAAATTAATAAAAATAACATTGTTTTATTTTTATTAATTTTAATTTCATTTTTAATAATATATATATATTTTTTTAAATTTCATTTTTTACCTACGTGACTTTACCGAAAGAACTAAGAGTATGAACCCCTTTATTGGTTTGTTCAGAAGAAGAGCCACTCCCCGTTGTTCGGCAGTTCCCTGCCTGCCTGTGTATATGCACGTTGAACTTCTTTCGCACCGTACGTAGCCCACCGTGTTGATCGGAGGCGCGGGGAAGCTAAGGGCTTCTCCCGAGCGGAAGACTTGTCCACCCCCTCCTCCCCTAGTCAGTCGACAGCCGTCCAGACGGTACGGTTCCAGCTCCCGACAAGAGGGATTGCAGCCTCTTCTCCAGCGTCCAGCGTTCAAACATCCCCACGTGACCAGTCGCAGTGGTCTCCTGCTGTTTCTGGAGGAACTCGCAGGCCACCTCTGCTGGCTGTGAGGGCAACAGACTCTGAACCCCCCCCCCCCCCACAACCCCCCCCTCCCCCACACACAGCGGCATTGCTCGCAACACACCACGGAGTGTAAATATATACAAAGATAAAGACCCCCCCCTCCTCCGTATAGTCTTCACAGACTGTTGGGGCAAGTGCTGTTAGCGAGTAGCAGCACTTATGAAGGCCGGCACGGCACACGAGGGGGGGGGGGTGGGCCGAAAATCACGCCCGGCCGCCTTTGTCTCCCCAGTGGCGATGTTTACGCACCGCACCAGGCACTCGTTTGAGGCCGAGTCGACCTAGGGGATGCCCAGAACCGTTTCGGATAACCGCTTCAAATAATGAGCAAGAAATCGGACTCGAATCACCGTGTTCGTAACGCAGCGCGCTAACCACTACACTACCGCTCCACACAGAGGCATACATACATATGTAGAGATTAAAATACGCACGCATAAAAACATAGACAAATACACATGTAGGTTATACGCAAATACAGCACACACACACACTGGTACATACATACACATTGTATATATATGTAGTGGTGGTATTGACGTGCGCCGGCAGTGAGGGATCACGGGGCGCGGGGTTGGGAACGCAGTGTGGGCGTGGCATGGACGCGCGCGCCGGTGGTGAGGCGCGCTCACACAAGCTGGGAAGAGAGGATCGTAGCGAGTGCGCAGTGATTGGTCAGATAAGTGGGTACTCTCAGCGACGTCCGCAGGAGGGGTATAAAGGGGGACGCGCGAGAGCACTCGTGGTCAGTGTTAACCAGTTGAAGACCGAAGACGGGGTGGAGGAGATAGGGGCCCTGTGTGGCTCGGAGCCGAGACTGGGGGGACCGTAGTCCGACGCCCGTGTGGGTCGGGACGGTGGTACCCAGAGCCGAGACGGGCACCCCGGCTGGGTGTGTCCCGGACGGCAACGGGGCGTAAGAGCCCGTGTCAGTAGCTGAGTGGGTGTTAGTCACCCGTGTAGCTGAGTGGGTGTTAGTCACCCGTGTAGCTGAGTGGGTGTTAGTCACCCGAGTAGCTGAGTGGGTGTGGGTCACCCGTGTAGCTGAGTGGGTGTGGGTCACCCGTGTAGCTAAGTGGGTGTTGGTCACCCGTGTAACGAAGTCGTAGCTGAGTGGGTGTCCGTCACCCGTGTAGCTAAGTGGGTGTTGGTCACCCGTGTAACGAAGTCGTAGCTGAGTGGGTGTCCGTCACCCGTGTAGCTAAGTGGGTGTTGGTCACCCGTGTAACGAAGTAGGGTGTTAGTCATCCGTGTAACTACAAGTTGGTGGAAATAAAGTGTGTGCTACCCGTGAAGTCGTCTCCTGCCGAGTTACTACTTTACAACTGGCGTCAGAAGTAAACCTGTCTTCAAGGAGAAATGGACACAAGGAAGACTTCTCGTTCCCACGTGCAAGACCGGGGAGACGACGACGTACCGGTGACACCACCCTCGGGAGGAGAGGACGAGGAGTTGCCGCCGATGCAGCACTTCGCGGAAATGGCCGATGCTCCGCCCGCCTCCGACACCAGCCTGCAGGACGCACATTCCCGCCTGGCGGAGTTGCTGCTCGCCGCCGCTGCAATCTTGGCGGAGATCTCCGTTCCAGCGGCCGGAGGAACGCCTGCGGGGTTGGAAGAGGCGGCGCGGCTGGAGGGTTCCCGCCATACGGCGTTTCGCGCCAAAAGTTTGGGAGTTGGCGCCATTTTTGAGGGCCCGACTCCGCTTGGCGGGAAACGAGGACACCACGTGGCCAGAGGTCTCCACACAGCGCAGCCCGCGTCATCGGCGAGCGCCGGAGCTCTCCATTTTGCGCCTGCAGAGGGAGCCGACATTTTCTACAACCACAGCGGCGCGCGGGAAAATCGCTCCAACGACGACGACGACGATCGAGTTCTCCAGCAACGATTGCCCGCGCTGTCGGTGTTCAAGGCGGACGGGGGCGACTGGGGAGCCTTCCAGCGACGGTTCATCGCGCATCAAGAAATGTCGGGGTGGTCCGACACCACTGCCCTGCGCGCGCTGCCAGCGATGCTCGACGACGACGCGCTTGCGGCCTTCACGTCTGCCCCGAGGTCGTCCCGCTCAACGCTCCAGGCCGCGCTGCACCTGTTGGCCAAGGTGTTCGGGCCGCCCTCGACCTGTCGCCACCAGTTCTACGATCGGCGGAAGGTGGTTGGAGAAACAACGCTCGCCTATCGCACGGCGCTGCTCGCCCTGGCAGATTCAGCTTTTCCCCGTATGGACAAGGAGGGGAAGGACGCCATGGTGACGGAGCAGCTGCTGGCGCTGGCTCACGGATTGGGAGTTCCCATTAATACGGCGGACGAGATGGACATCTGCTCCCTGGGGATTGCCACGAGTATCCACGCTTACGAGGTCCTACAGCGGAAGCCGACGGTCGTCTGCGCATCGGTGGAGAACGGGGCACCGGCCGCCACGATCATCGGACCTCAGCCTGCTGTGCCTCGGGAGGAGGCCTTCGCGGGTTCGAGGCCGGGGGAGTGGAGAACGGGCGGTCGTTCGCCCACACGCTCCTCCCGCAAGCTGGAGCAACCGAAACCCACGACGTCCCTCGTCGTCTGCTACAACTGCGGCCTTCGGGGCCACGTCGCGTCGGGATGCCGGGCCCCGCGTTAACGCACCGCGGGACCACGTCCGGACGACGCCCAGGGACTCAAGACATCCCAACTGAACCCGGCAAGTCGCGGCACCTCACACGTTCGGTCCACAAGCACGGCACATTCGGGTCGCCGCTTAGCGGTGGGGGGACCGGGTATGGGCGCCGGGGGTTCGGTTCGGCGAGAGGGGTCCGCGTACGGCCCGAAGGCAGTCGAGTGGTCCGAATTAGCCCACAGGATTGTGGCTGCGTCGGCCGGGTCGTCCGTGGTAACGGGGTACATTGACGGGGTTGAGGTCCGGGTGCTCGTGGACACGGGTGCGTCGGCCACTATTATTTCGGACCTGATTTATAATATTCTTCCCGTACAATGTCGACCACTTCTGCCGGTGGACGTACCGTTTTACGCGGCAAACGGGGGATCTTTGGGAATCGTCGGCCAGATTCGGGCGAATATTTGTATTGGCGACATTAAATTGGCGGGTCCTATTTTTGTATCATCATCGTTGGCCGTTCCTTGTTTACTAGGCACGGATTTTCTGTCTAAGATGCCCATAAAAATTCTCATAGACCAGGCCTGCATTGAGCTTCCATCGGGTCGGCGGGTTGAGTTTTTGAAGAGTCCAAATAAGATACGCACGGCTTGTGCGACGGTGCAGGCGCTGGCAACCCGGACTGTACGGGTGCCCCCGGGATCGCAAATGTTGGTGCCCCTTCGGTTGAGAAAACCCCTTGGGGCGGATGCGGGGGCGCAGGGAGTTCTATTGGGGCCGTCTAACAGGGCTAAAGGGGACCTCGACTTAGCGGTGGCCCAGACCATGGTGAGGGGGGACAGTGAGCCGTTCGTTGTGGTCCTGAATACGGGGTCGCGGCCGGCCGTGATTACGCAGGGAACGGTGCTCGCTCACGCCGCGCCGCTGCCCGTCGAGGAACAGCTCGTTGCTCACGCCGATTCGCATGTCGATACGCATCCCCAAAGTGAGGAGGGGACGGAGTGGTTGGACTCGTTGTGTGCCGGGTCCAGTACCTTGTCCAGTGTGCAGAGGGGTGCATTGAGGGGCTTGCTGCTCGAGTTCGCTGACGTGTTTAGCAGGCACAAGTACGACATTGGCTGCACAGACCTGTTGCGCCACCACATAGAGACTGGGGATGCGGCCCCTATTCGACAGAATCCCTTCCGGCTCAGTCCAGCCGAGAAGGAGCATGTGCAGTCAGCAGTAAATGACATGTTGGCGGCCGACATCATTGCGCCCTCTTCCAGTCCGTGGGGTGCTCCTATCGTCTTGGTTAAAAAACAGGATGGATCCCTGCGGTTCTGTGTTGATTTCCGCCGCCTAAACAAAATATCAATGGCCGATGCGTATCCGCTCCCCAGGATGGATGAGTCGCTGGATGCCTTGGCAGGAGCACAGTTTTTTTCGACGCTCGATTTGCTTTCGGGATTTTGGCAATTGCCCCTCGATGACGAATCAAAACCTAAAACCGCTTTCCGGACACCGGGAGGCCTATTTGAGTTCAACCGATTGCCCATGGGTTTACATTCCGCTCCTGCCACGTTCCAGAGGCTCATGGAATTGGTTTTGTCAGGCCTTCAATGGGACACCTGTTTGATTTACCTCGACGATATCATCGTTTTCAGCCGAACTTTTGAGGAGCACCTCCAGCGACTGAGGGCAGTGTTTCTCAGGATGCGTTCCGCGAAGCTTAAATTTAAACCGGCTAAATGTTTTCTGCTTCGGGAATCGGTCAGGTATTTGGGCCATATCGTTAGCCGTTCGGGGATCTCGACGGACCCTGCTAAGACGGAATGCGTCGGCTCATGGCCAACACCGACCTCTGTTACTGAAGTCCGCAGCTTCATAGGATTTGCCTCCTATTACCGTCGTTTTGTCAAACAGTTTGCCACCATAGCCAGGCCCCTGCACGCCTTGACGGCTAAAGGGGTGCGGTTTCACTGGGGGCCGGAGGAGGAGGCCGCGTTCTGCTCCCTGCGTGACGCCTTGGTGCAGGCTCCCCCCTTGTGTTACCCCGATTTCACGCAACCGTTCGTGCTCGACACGGATGCCAGTAACACGGGTATCGGGGGAGTGCTCTCACAGGTGGTCGGGGGGGTCGAACGGGTGGTCGCCTACGGTAGCAGGGTTCTGTCCCCCGCGGAACAACGCTACTGTGTGACACGGCGTGAATTGCTGGCGATCGTGTTTTTTATACAGCAATTCAGGCCGTATCTGTATGGCCGTCACTTTACGGTTCGCACAGACCATGCGGCTCTCCAATACGCTATGCGGGTGGCGCAGCCATCCGGCCAATTGTCCCGATGGTTGGAGGTCCTTCAGGACTACCAATTCACGACGATTTACCGCAAGGGGTTGCGCCACTCGAATGCGGATGCATTGTCACGGTTGCCGACGCGTACGGAATGCGCATGTCAGTTGGGATCGGCGCGGTGTAAACCTTCTGTCGATGTTCCCGCGGAAGTGGTGCTAGCCGCCACGGATACGACGGGGGTCGACGCCCCCACGGGGAGGGACTCGCTGTTAGCATTGCCTCTCATCGAGTGGGGCCGTCTGCAAATGGCCGACAGCTCCCTACTCGCGCTACGTCGGAAGGTTAACGTTCCCGAGGGCGGGGAAACGCGGGTCGGTTCCTGGGTGTGCAGACAGGGCCTCTTGATGAAGTGGGACTCCATGTCCCGGCGTCACGTGCTTGTGGTGCCGGTTGCTGTACGGGGTAAAGTCGTCCTGGCTGCCCATGAACGACTCATGCACCTGGGGTTTCACAAAACGCTCGCCCTCATTCAGCGAGACTACTATTGGCCTGGGATGGGCAGTGACGTGGCGAACATTCTTAAGGGGTGTGTAGGGTGCGCTAAAAGAAAACCGCCACCAATAGCGGCTAATCCACCGCTTCAATCCATTCAAGTTTCGCGCACGAACGAATTGGTCGCGCTAGACATCTTGGGGCCCTTTCCCACCACACCTCGGGGAAATAAGTTCCTGCTGGTTGGCGTAGAGTACTTCACCCGCTGGCCCATGGCGTGGCCACTCGCCAACCAGTCGGCTGCGGCGGTGGCGGACGCCTTTGTCCAAGGTTACGTTTTGGACAAAGGCGCCCCCGAACGCTTGCTCACGGATCAAGGGAAAAACTTTTCGAGTGTTTTGTTGCGCGAGGTGTGCGACCTGTTGGGTACGAAGAAAGTACGTACCTCCCCGTACCACCCGCAGACTGACGGTATGGTTGAACGTCTGAACAGGACGATTACGTCTATGCTGTGCCAACAGGTATGCGACGACCAGGTGGATTGGGACTTACAGGTACCGGGGGTACTAGCGGCCTATCGGATGGCACCCCATGCGGCGACGGGGTTTTCTCCATTTTTTCTGATGTATGGGCGGGAGGCTGATCCGGCCATGGACGTCCAACTGGGGATTTCACAGCCACGTGCAAAATCTAAATTGGCAGACCACATTAAGTTTAACATCGCCAAATTGGGGGAGGCGCGAGAGGCTGCGAGATTGAATTCACGCTCTCGGCAGATCGCGAACGAGCGATTGCATGAACGGAAGGTGCGTACGCACAATTGGGAACCGGGCGATAAAGCCTGGCTGCATTGTCCACACGCACCGTTGGCTACGTCCCCCAAACTGTTGAGACCGTGGAGGGGACCGGTGGAAATTGTGCGGGTTGCACGACCCCAGAGTATACAGATTAAATGGGGAAAACGCCGTTGGTACGTGCACCCCTCCCGACTGAAACCCTACGCGGCGCCGCGTGACCCCGGGTTGTGCCGTGACGACCGAGCGTGGGATGTGACCGTCGACTCGGGGAGGGATGTGTCGCAGGCTGATCCTCACGTGTCTCCACCTGACCCACCCCCAGGTGTCTCGGACCTGACGGCTGTTGACCGTCGGGAACCGGAACCCCGGGGCTCGCACGGAGCCCCGATGCCTGTCCCATGCCTCCCTGAACTGCCGGCGCTGCCGGATGGCCAACTGCGTCCTGTGCCGTACGACGGTCCGGCAAGGCGGACTCGATCAAGGACGCAACACTTTTCATGAAAAAAAAAAAAAATATATTCTTTTTTTGTTAAAGCCCGACTTCGTTGCCGGCTTCCCCCCCTCTGCCGGGGTAATGTCCCGTTCAAGGGACGCTCGGACATTGGGACATTGCATGAGTCGGAGAGAAAAGAAGAGAAAATGATTAAAGAAATTTTTTTATTGTTACTCTTTCCGCATACACAGTATCGTTGCCACTCGCCGGATTGTGCATGTTGTTCTTGTTGCGGGTGGGGCGGTTGCTGGGTTTTGCGGATTGCGGTGTTCATGTTGTGTTATGTTACAGGGCACACATGGGAGTGAAGGGGTGTTGTATGGTTTATTAGCAGCCGGGTCGGCTGCGAGCTATGTGGTAGGGGGTGATGTAGTGGTGGTATTGACGTGCGCCGGCAGTGAGGGATCACGGGGCGCGGGGTTGGGAACGCAGTGTGGGCGTGGCATGGACGCGCGCGCCGGTGGTGAGGCGCGCTCACACAAGCTGGGAAGAGAGGATCGTAGCGAGTGCGCAGTGATTGGTCAGATAAGTGGGTACTCTCAGCGACGTCCGCAGGAGGGGTATAAAGGGGGACGCGCGAGAGCACTCGTGGTCAGTGTTAACCAGTTGAAGACCGAAGACGGGGTGGAGGAGATAGGGGCCCTGTGTGGCTCGGAGCCGAGACTGGGGGGACCGTAGTCCGACGCCCGTGTGGGTCGGGACGGTGGTACCCAGAGCCGAGACGGGCACCCCGGCTGGGTGTGTCCCGGACGGCAACGGGCGTAAGAGCCCGTGTCAGTAGCTGAGTGGGTGTTAGTCACCCGTGTAGCTGAGTGGGTGTTAGTCACCCGTGTAGCTGAGTGGGTGTTAGTCACCCGAGTAGCTGAGTGGGTGTGGGTCACCCGTGTAGCTGAGTGGGTGTGGGTCACCCGTGTAGCTAAGTGGGTGTTGGTCACCCGTGTAACGAAGTCGTAGCTGAGTGGGTGTCCGTCACCCGTGTAGCTAAGTGGGTGTTGGTCACCCGTGTAACGAAGTCGTAGCTGAGTGGGTGTCCGTCACCCGTGTAGCTAAGTGGGTGTTGGTCACCCGTGTAACGAAGTAGGGTGTTAGTCATCCGTGTAACTACAAGTTGGTGGAAATAAAGAGTGTGCTACCCGTGAAGTCGTCTCCTGCCGAGTTACTACTTTACATATACACACACACATTTTATACACATACATACCAACACAGAGATACACGTAGACATAGGTACATACATACACATTGTATATACACACACACACATTTTATACACATACATACCAACACAGACATACACGTAGACATAGGTACACACATACACAATCTGCACACACTTATAAAGACAGATATACATACACACACACCTGTGTGCAAATACATGCGTCACATTTAAAACATTCCAGCTGCTGGTTCTAAATTTAGAACCTTGTAACATTTAATATCTACATGAGTTAGAAGGCGTACAATCATCGTTGGTACATTCGCATATTTTCCACTGCGAATCCAAATGCAAAGTTATATGTATCTATCTATCTATTATATGTTGATATCGATATTACATTTGGAGTTACATAATTAGAATTAACTGCCTTTGTGACACCGTATACAGCACAAAACGAAAAATTAACACAGTCAATAAGTCAATAATACTGCCCTAAATGGAAATATATTTCTAAAAAAATGTGCGACGTTTCGGGCAATGAACCTTCTCCATTTCAAAAAACAGACAGGGTCCATCCCTATAAACATCCGGGCGCTACCACCAGCCCTGTGTTTTCGCGCCTCCGATGTGCACGGTTGACTGCGTACGGCGCGAAAGAAGTTCAGCATACGTACGTACAGAAGTGAGCCCGACACTGCTGATGAGACACTGCGAGTCGGAAACCGATCCGAGGTGGGAGAGTGAGGTTGTCGTTCCTGTATTCAACGCTGCTGGACTACTAAATATCATCTCTATAAATTTCGATTTAAAGCTTTCGTGACTGCAGGGATTCATCTTCTTGGTTCTTTCGGTAAAGTCACGTAGAAGGGAAATAATAAAATAATAAAAATAAAACATGATAAAATACAATTCTCACGACGTTTAGGCCACAACGCAAGCAGCCATCCTACACTGTCGGAAAGACAGACCTGTTCTTCACCTGAGGATGGCTGCTTGCGTTGTGGCCGAAACGTCGTGAGAATTGTATTTTATTATGTTTTATTTTTATTATTTTATTATTTCCCTTCTACGTGACTTTACCGAAATAGCCAAGAAGATAATCTGTATATTTTATTCGTGCGCACAGGGACGGATATGCATGCCGCGTCGAGTCTGATTGTTTTGTTTGACGGCACATAGATGAATGCGCTATGAAGAAGGGTCATCGCCCGAAACGTCGACTAGTGTTCCGCTCTTTTTTGTTTCCCGCCCGTTTTTGAAGGCCACGGCGATATCGATGAGGATCGCTGTTTATATTGTCCGGGGTGATCGAGTGAATGATGATAATGATGATGGTGGCGATAATCATTTACAGCTCTCGATCCATTGCTAGATTGAGGAGTTTCATAAAAACAGGCAGTCGAGCAATGGTGACCCTCTACTCGATAGCATGGACATACACGTGTCAACCTATAGCATGATGTGTTGTGCTCGTCACATATATACACACGCACACACGTAGATATATTGCTTGGTATATATATACAGTGCCAGAAATATAAATAACGTTGCAGAATTTTCCGTTCAAATACACGATCGTAATGCACGACGACGCAACCTCACGCCAGAGGTCGCAACCGGGTACCCGATACCCGTACCCTACCCGATACCCGGCTACCCGTACCCGGCCGGGTACGGGTACCCGTTTGCGACCCTGGTGCGGCCGGGTACGGGTAGGCCGTGATTCACTGGTGAGTAACCGTTTGTCACTCATTTCGGGTAGGGTACCGGCCGGGTACGGGTACCCATTTGCGACCCTGGTGCGGCCGGGTACGGGTACGGGTAAGGAATCAAAACCCGTTTGCGACCTCTGGCTCACGCACAGACAATTCTAACGGCTTGATCGGCACCAGCCATGATCTGTCCACCGCTGGTCGATAAGGATCCAACCCGCCCGACACCTTTACCTGGCGCGCAACGAGGAGCCGATTGCAGTCGCCCCAATTCCACTCGCTGGACACGCCGAAGAGGACCCGTGAAGTGACGGCAACAAGGCAAGGTCATTGTGTTTAAGAAGAGGGCTCATACTCTTAGGTTTTTTCGGTAAAGTCACGTAGGTAAAAAAATAAAATTAATAAAAGTAAAATAAAAATAAAATAAAAATCACGACGTTTCGGAGGCAACACAAGCTTCCGTCTTCAGGTGGAACCGTTACCTACGTGACTTTACCGAAAAAACCTAAGAGTATGAATCCTTGCAGTCACGAAAGCTTCAAATCTAGAATAAAGAAGAAGGCTTTATTACCCTTTCTGACAATGAAACAGGAGCGGTTAAGGGTTTCAAACACCAAATAGAAACCTTTCGCGAGGAATCACGGACCGCATTTACCACACAAAGGTCCATACTCTTTGGTTCTTTCGGTAAAGTCACGTAGATATACAACAAAATAAAATAAATGTGTTTTCTACCTACGTGACTTTACCGAAAGAACCAAAGAGTATGGATCCCGGCAGTCACGAAAACTTCAAATCTAGATGCACAAAAGGTCACATATTGTAGCTATTCAACGCGAGCTATGTAAATGCTTCTAGATTTGAAGCTTTCGTGACTGCAAGGATTCATACTCTTAGGTTTTTTGGGTAAAGTCACGTAGGCAAAAAAATAAAATTACTTTTATTAATTTTCATTTTATTTTTTACCTACGTGACTTTACCGAAAAAACCTAAGAGTATGTAAATGCTCTGACACTGCTGGTGAGACGAAACCCTAAAGGAGGCCGTCTTTGGTATATAGGGCGATCGCTTTCAAAGAAAAATGCATCGAATATTATCAGAGCATGTTGCATGTTCAGCAGTGTGTGTGTGTGTGCGTGTGTGGTTCATGAAGTACTTGATTCCTCGCGAAATGTTTCTACTTGGTGTTTGAACATCTTAACGCGTACGGGTTTATTGCCAGAAACGGGTAAAAGCTGTTCTTAAATTTTCATACGACGTTATTGTATTTGTAAACATTTCCTTACGATTGAACATTAAACGAATTATACAGTGGTGCGTAGCGTGTAGGCGTCTAACGACCAATATTAAATTTGGCATGTTGAATTTATGTGGCACTCTTATTCCACGCCTGTGTCGGGTGGAGGGAGGTTTACGACACACATTTTATTTACACCCCCTCCTCCTACCACCCCCTAATTACGAATCCAATTACAGTATATTTATTTACAGCCAGCGGAATTTGCTGATTAGAAATATTGTGCAGAAGACGATGTAATATTTACACAATTCGCTGCGCATACACAACATTATATCCAGGTATAGTATAATTTATAGTGTTATTCAGTATATATGTATATTATATAGACAGTATGTGTACATTTATATCTACAGTATAACAATATTAAATCATATATATAAACTCCATGACTTTAACTTATTATAGACACAATATATTTTTAGTGAGTTTAACACGTAGGCTTTCGCGACCAATATTATTCATAATAAAGTTTTGTTTTTTCAACGCGATCTAACCCAAAAACCCTTTATTATGAACATATTTATACTTTTATGAAGCGTATATAGTGCACCTATATGTATTTTAATTTACAGGCCTGTGAAGTAACATCAAACTCACCGTTATATCCACAATATCAATGTCATGAAATGAGTCCAAAAAAATATTTTTGTAAAAATCTCAGGAATTACACGAAAAGTATTCGATTACTCACGACGACGCCGGCGACCTTGGTTCGATTCGCGGCCACTGCTTGACACCAGCGGCGAGCGACGATGCTAGCCAACCTCGCCATCCCGCACTGATGGACCAGAGTGGTGAAGTATGGTCAAACGACCCCCATGCGGCGTGGGGAAGGAGCAGTTCGTCTAGCAGTGGACAGACGCGAGCGCTCGTGCACGCAACGATCAATTTCTGGAATATTAAGAATTATGTATATAGATATACGTGTAAATAAAATATTACATGTCCAAATAATGCATGAAATTGTGACAAATATCGTACGATCAATTATATATTGTAAAGGCTATAACAATATGCTAACATTACAGACGTATTATTAGTATGATTCGTTATTATAATATTATCTTATTTATAATCACGTAGCATATTTTAAAATATATATATATAAATCTGTGTGCATAGGATTGCCATTGTTATCAATGTTATTTGCAGAATTATCGACATCACAGGACACATGTTCACGTGTTGCATGCTGTAATTCTATACTGCATTTTAAAAATAAAATAGCGGACTACGTTCTAACCGCCGTGCGCCGTGATCACTCCGTGCGTACGACCGGTTATACACGTGCAGGCTCTCTGTCACTCCACTGCTGGATCGATGACGCCCCCCGCAGGATTGACCATACTTCACCACGCTGGTGAGTGAGAGTTGTTTGACCACTGTCCCTCGATGAGGTTTCAGGACCGGTTGAGATTCTACTCGCCACTGATGTTAGCCGTGGCCCGGATTCGAACTCAGGTGGCTGGGTCCATTGTGATATTTTGCAAATAGAGAAATCATAAATTTTGATTTAAAGCTTTCGTGACTGTAGGGATTCATCTTCTTGGTTCTTTCGGTTAAGTCACGTAGAAGGGAAGTAATAAAATAATAAAAATATAACATAATAAAACATTATTTTATTATGTTTTATTTTTAAAATAATAAAAATAAAACATAATAAAACATTATTTTATTATGTTTTATTTTATTATTTTTATTATTTTATTACTTCCCTTCTACGTGACTTTACCGAAAGAACCAAGAAAAAGAAAACATAATTACGCAAGAGCTTTTACTGTAATTATTGATCCTCTTTGTTGAAAGAGTAAATGTATATTCAGTTGGCAAAGTCAAATCGTTGATGAAGGAAAACATATTCAATGTTATATCAATAACAACAATTTGTCAATAGAAAGACCACCCCAAAAAATAGTCCACGTACAGGGTCTGGGCGAGCGCTGATCGCGAGCAACTTTTGAAGCCGGCCCGGTGCACGAGTGGCGCGTCCGATAATCCGATCGGCGTCTTCTGTGAGATGACACTATTTCGTCCGACTTGATTGCACCAGCGGGCGTTAACTTGGCGCGCGGTCGGGCGTGGTGCTGGCCACCCATCGATTGTAATCGATGAATCAACGACAGTTTTACACTCGCCAATGAAGCGTGTGTGAGCGGTAAGTGTCGTGGCGAACACGCTGCGCTAAGAACCCGGTCAGCCGGGTTCCATTCCCGCACACGGCCCGCACCAATGACGACTACATGAACCGGTCCTGGGCCTCCCCTAGGTCGACTCAGCGTCGAATTAGTACCTAGTGCGGTGTGGAAACATCGCCACGAGGGAGACAAAGGCGGTCGGGCGTGGTGCTGGCCACCCACCCCCCTCGTGTGCCGATCCGGTTTTCGTAGGTGCCACTCGCTAACAGCACTTGCCCCTAGAGTCTGTTAAGGCTATACGGGGGATCTTTGTCTTTTCTCTTTGCATATAACATGGGGAGCGGTGGCGCGTCGGTTAGCGCACTGCGCTACAATGCCAGGGAACCGAGTTCGTTTCCCGCTCGCGACAGTTCCAGGGCGGCCCCCTAGGTCAACTCAGCCTCAAATGAGTACCTGCTCTGGTGTGTGAACATCGCCACTAGGGAGACAAAGACGGTCGGGCGTGGTGCTGGCCACCCACCCCCTCGTGTGCAGTGCAGGCCTTCATAGGTGCCACTCGTTTGTAGCACTTGCCCCCAAATTCTGTTCAAGGCTATACGGGGGATATGTGTCTTTGCTTGTCATACCGTATGAACGTACGTGCACGCACACATGTACGGTACTGTATTGTGTAACATCCTGACTGCTGATGAGAGTGCGGAATGTCGAAACCCCAGGCAGTGGTTGCTCGCGCTGAAGCAATGCTGCTGCGATGATTCACTGGCAGAAGGACGCGCGGCCGATGGGATCTGTGACAAACAACAACAAGATTCGTGCTTTGTACGTGGAGGAATGTATGTACAGTGCTCGTCGGAGGTGCAGAGGGAAAGACAACAGCAGTTCGAAATTAAAATGAGTTTCTTTTTTTAAATCCTTTATATTAAGTTCGCTTGCTTGCTTAGGACCGTGCAAATCTTTCGGTCGTTTTTTAACCCACTTCCCGTGATCCAATCGAGCTGACATTTTGCACACAGACTCGTTGTGCGTGACAATTAATGTTCGTGAAAAAATTTTCCCAAAATTTTACACTTTGTAGGACAAAAATATTATCTTTAATTACCAATTGCTTAATGGTACCATGCAATCATCTGACCCATAGGTGGCAGCCATCTCAAGCCAGAGGACGAGAGGACTCTAGCCGCCACGCATATAAAGGATTTATAGTGAAAAACTTTGTTTTTACGGGTTATACTTGTTATCTTCTTGGTTCTTTCGGTAAAGTCACGTAGAATGGAAATAATAAAATAATAAAAATAAAACAATAATTCTCACGACGTTTCGGCCACAACGCAAGCAGCCGTCCGCAGGTGAAGAACAGGTCTAGCTATTCTTCATAGTAGTGTAGTGTAGTCGAGTGTAGCGTCGTGTATTGTGTCGTGTGTATCATAGTGTATGTTGAACTTCTTTCACGCCGTACGTTAACCAACCGTGGCTAATCGGAAGTGCGTGCGTGGTGGGACAACTCACTAAACACAAACAGCAGTTCTAAAGACATCAGTTCTGAGTCGAGATTTAAAATTGCGCGAAGGATGCGTGCCACGGTCAGTATTATTCATTTCGTAGCTCAGAGATATTCTGCACGAGCACCCTAATGCTTATTTTTATTTACACCCCATTACAGCATATCTAAAAGATCAACAACACAACATTAGCAATATAACAAATTGCTAAATGATGATACGATAGTAATAGGTTTTTACCTTTTTATCTGGTACAAAAATTGACACCTTTATACAAGGGATCATGTTTGCAATAACCACAACACAAGCAGTCAAAATGCAAACAAAAAGAAGCAACTCTGATAATGATAATGATATGCACTGTCCTTGAAGTTGATTGGTCCATACACGAGACAGCTTTTCTTAGAGCCTCGTCTTCATTGGTGTTGGACCAGATGACGACAAAAGGCGTACAACTCAAAAACAGCGCACTATCAGAGTATTGAGAGCTCGGGGTAAGCATTTACACTGAGACCTCCTTTACCAGTTGTAAAATATAGTAATAGGTTTTTACCCTTTTATCTGGTACAAAAACTGACACCTTTATACAAGGGAGGATTATACGATAGGTTGCGTGGGTGTTGTGTTCTACGTTAACGTACCGACCGTCAATAACACACATCATCACTGCACGCAATCATGCGAAGTGTAACTTAGTAACAAAGCAATAGAAGATTGCCTGACGTGGGAGCGGTGGCGCAGTGGTTGGCACACTGCGCCCATCAACCCGGCGAAATGAATTCCATTTCCCTCCGGGCACGGTGTCACGCTTTGGCGGTGAGCGGCATCGGGAACATTTCGTGGGCCTCCTTTCCTAGCTTAGACTTAGCCTCGAACGCGTGTGCTCTCGTGCGGTGTGCAATCATGGGCATTGCGAGAGTCAATTGGTCTCCTGATGATGGTGGTGGTGGTGATGATGATGATGACAGCGCGCGTAACTTGTGAGCATTTACCGCGAGACTTTGAGAAACGTGGAACTTTAGGCTGAGAACCGAGTGAGATCAAATCATCATATTCTTAGGTTTTTTCTACGTGACTTTGCCGAAAAAACCTAAGAATATGAATCCTTGCAGTCACGAAAGCTTAAAATCTAGAATCAAATCATCATGTTCTATCAAGCAAAGTCGCCGCCACGATCATTGAGCCAAATCTCTGAATTCGAGCCCTTGCAGAAGAACACCATGAGAGTGTGAACAGCAGTCGGTAAGTAACGCGTCTGCTCGACGAATTCACCATCGCCGTGAGAACCTGATCTATCCACCGCTGGATGAAGCCCCCCCTCTCACGCCGGCTCCGCCTCCACCTCCAACCCAATCCCGCGGATGTAACAATCTATTTAGCATCCGTCCTGCACGCGAGCCGACTTCGCTCCGTCTCCGGACGTTCATTGCCGCTACGAGGAGACCTCTGGCATCGACGTTTCGTGTTCGGAAGTCCGCTTTTCATTCGTTTCAGCCCTCGCCCACGCCATCCACAAGAATCACACGCGCGCAGGTTGACACGGAGCAAGTGGACCTCCATGGATCGGTTGTATTTTATTATGTTTTATTTGTATTATTGTATGATTTCCCTTCTACGTGACTTTACCGAAGGAACCAGCAATAATGTGTTAACACTTCGGAGAATTTGCAACAATGCCGCAAGAAATGTGCTGCCTCCGAGCTCTGGAGACCACCTGGTGAAGTTTCCCTGCACGCGTTGACAACGATGGCGAAACAAGTGGAGACTCTGTGACTTTTTGAAGTTACTAACATTACATTTGTTATCATGTTAAGGTGTGTTGCCGGTTCTATTTGTTCCATTAAAAACAATAGCCCCAAAAAGTGTTAACATTTTTTGGAAGCACCATGTATAAATAACACATTCCTGCAGGGGGAGCTGGTAGGAACGTTGGGTTGCTCGGTCAATGGCCAGGGTCAACGGCGGCGTGGTTTTATTCCGCAAATATGCCCGACTGTGAGGGCGGGCACAAGCCGGCGTGAGTAGGTTAAACGTTGAGTTTTATAAGGGCACCACATGGTGACCAGCCCCTCCCCACCCAGCCCCACCCCTCCCACCCTCCACCCAGCCCCACCCAGCCCCTCCCCACCCTCCCCTCCCCTCCCAGCCCCACCCTCCCCACACAGCCCCTCCCCAACCTCCCCTCTCCACCCAGCCCCTCCCTCCCCACCCAGCCCCTCCCTGCACGACGGACGGACACAAGAATCCCCTGTGGGCTCGTGGAACCAGTAGGTTCCTACCAGTAACAAAATATAAAAGCGGACAATCAGCCTCCTTCCAACAACACGTGTCCCTCGTCCATGGAAGGAGCGCAGACTGCAGGTGGGGTGACTCCACGCTCGTGTCTTTCATTTGTTCATTCATGAAGGTGACGTGCACGCGTTGTCCTGCCGATGTTCTGACGCGGTTGATGGTGGAAGTGATTGGGATCGGGACTTGAGTCCGCGGCGAGGTGACGTTGTCGAGGGTTGTTGGTTGACAATGTCTCGAGGTTTACACCATTGGAACCTCATTTGACAGTAAAAATATGATAATTGTTTTTTTTACCCTTCTATCTGGCAACAAAACTGACACCTTTTTTACAAGGAGTCATGTTTACATAGACCACAATACCTGCAGTCATAATGCGAACAAAAAACATAACTCTGATAATGTGCACTGTCCTTGATGTTGATTGGTCCACACCCGAGACAGCTTTCCTTAGAGCCTAGTCTCACATGGGTTGAATCCAAAATGTGAGACTATGCTCTAAGGAAAGCTGTCTTGGGTGTGGACCAATCAACTACAAGGACAGTGCACATTATCAGAGTTATGTTTTTTGTTTGCATTATGACTGCAGGTATTGTGGTCTATGTAAACATGACTCCTCGTAAAAAAAGGTGTCCGTTTTGTTGCCAGCTAGAAGGGTAAAAAAAACAATGATCATGATGTCTCGTGGTGTTGTGTGGTTGTCGTTGGGTGAGGAAGTCATGTGTTCACTCCCTTTGCAGTTTGCACCATTCGGTTAGAGTCCGCTAGAGGGCGGTGCGTCGCCAGTGTCTTCGTGGCAAAACGAGCAGACCGAACAAAAAACATTGAGTAACAAAACACAAACGCGACATTTAAGATACAAACTTAACAAATTCCGTCCCGTAGACTCGAAGAGGCCGCTAATTCCAGCCTATACGAGCAAAACAACATTCGGCCGGTTGAAAGTAGATTTAAAAAAATATAAAAAAAATAATCGTCCTTCGAGCCGGAGTCGAACCAGCGACCTAAGGATGTCAGCCAAGCGCGTTCATCTACAGTCCTCCGCTCTACCAACTGAGCTATCGAAGGTGATGGAGCAGTGCGCCGAACTCAGCGCTCACAAAGGGGAAGGCTCCCCCGGTGTGGCTTTCAAATAAACAACACGCAGCGGGAGCGACGTTTCGGACAATGGCCCTTCTCCATATGTAGCCGGAAAAACCCTATTAGTATATTTTGGTACTGGCAAAGGAGGTCCCATGATGTAGCTTCTCACCCCAAGCTCTCATTACTCTGGTAGTGCGTTGTCTTTGAACTGTGCGCCTTTTGGCGTCATCTGGTCGAACACCATATGAGACTAGGCTCTAAAGAAAGCTGTCTCTGGTGTGGACCAATCAGTTTCAAAGACAATGCATAAATTACCAGAGTATTGGTTTTTTTTTGCATTTGACTGCAAGTATTGTGGTTAATGTAAGCATGATTCCTTGCAAAAGGTGTCAGTTTAGTTGCCAGTAAAAAGGAGAAAAACCCTATTAGTATGATGGCCCTTATTCTTGGTTCTTTTGGTAAAATCACGTAAAGCGAATAGAATACGCTGCCAAGCTTAGCAGTGTTCATTAGGATGCTGTCTTTCCGACAGCTCTGTTCTTCGCCTGAGGACGGCTGCTTGCGTTGTGGCCGAAAAGTCGTGAGAATTTTATTATTTTATTTTTATTATTTTATTATTCCCCTTCTACGTGACTTTACCGAAAGAACTAAGAATATGAATCCCTGCAGTCACGAAAGCTTTAAATCGAAATTTTATTGTTTTATTTTTATTATTTTATTATTTCCCTTCTACGTGACTTTACCGAAAGAACCAAGAAGATGAATCCCTGCAGTCACGAAAGCTTTAAATCGAAAAGCAATGAAGTTCAGCACAAGAAAAACTCCGGCTCGGTTTCACCATTCAACCTCTCATCAGCATTGCCAGCCTCGCCTGCACCATTCGTTCAGCACACAAGTAAAATATACTCTTAGTTCTTTCGGTAAAGTCACGTAGGTAAAAAATGAAATTAAAATTAATAAAAATAAAACAATAAAATCACGACGTTTCGGAGGCAACACAAGTCTCCGTTGCCTCCGAAACGTCGTGATTTTATTGTTTTATGTTTATTAATTTTAACTTCATTTTTTACCTATGTGACTTTACCGAAAGAACTAAGAGCATGAATCCTTGCAGTCACGAAAGCTTCAAATCTAGAAAACACAAGGAAGACTCCAGACCTGCGTCGTGCCTTTAGTACCGTTTGTTGTTGTAACTTTACGAATCGCCACCAACTGGACATCTGTGATATTAAAAAAAACGCTTTATAGATCATCGGATTCCTAAATATTCTGAGTGCAAGGCAGAGGTCGCAACCAGGTACCCTACCCGATACCCGGCTACCCGTACCCGGCCGGGTACGGGTAGGCCGTGAGTCACTGGTGAGTCACCGTTTGTCACTCATTTCCCAACGTCTTGTCTCTTCTCACAATTCAAGTTCCTAGAATCAACCCGCCCGCGCCTGCAACATGGTTTCATCCCAGAGGTCGCAATCAGGTACCCGATACCCGTACCCTACCCGTACCCGGCCGGGTATGGGTAGGGTACGGGTACGGCCGGGTACGGGTAGCCGGGTATCGGGTAGGGTACGGGTAGGGTACGGCCGGGCACGGGTACCCGGTTGCGACCCTGGTGCGGCCGGGTACGGGTAAGGAATCAAACCCCGTTTGCGACCTCTGGTGCAAGGCGCAGATTATTTTCCTTCCTTTACAAGTCGCCAGCGCTCCCTCTAGTGGCGTAAAGGGGCCGTCCATAAATGACGTCACGCACCTAGGGGGGGGGGTTGGGGGGGGGTCAGACATTTGTGACGATGTGTGACGAGGAGGGGTGGGGTTTGAGAAATGTGACGTCACATCAAAATGCGCAACTTTAAATAAATATTAAATTGTTATAACAACACTAATCGTTACAACAACACTCCTACAACATCATAGTGCAGCGCCACATTAAATACGCACTACAATGACAATAGTTTAAAGCGATTTGAAGCATGTTTTAATTTCAAAATAGAAATATTGTTTGGGGGGGCAGAGATTTGTGACGTCACATTTGAGGGGGGGGTCTGACTTTTTTTTTATTGTGACGAGGGGGGGGGGGGGTCAAAAATCGTCCAAAAATCGCATGACGTCATTTATGAACGTTCCCAAAGCTAATAATTGCAGGGGCTGCACCTTTACATTTCACCCACTTAGAACTTACGACGTCTGTATTGTCCACTTCTTCTGGTCAGAAATGGGTGAGGCCCTCATCCAGCAGTGGATTAAACATAGCCGCTGCGGCTGCAGCTGACGAATAATAAGTATAACCCGTAAAAACAAAGTTTTTCACTCTAAATCCTTTATATGGGTGGCGGCTAGAGTCCTCTCGTCCTCTGGCTTGAGATGGCTGCCACCTATGGGTCAGATGATTGTCTGCCAGTATTAAACAATTGGTAATTAAATATTTAATTTGTTTTCCCTAAACAGTGTAAAATTTTTGGAATTTTTTTTCACGAACATTAATTGTCTCGCACAACGAGTCTGTGTGCAAAATGTCAGCTCGATTGGATCACGGGAAGTGGGTTAAAAAACGACCGAAAGATTTGCACGGTCGTAAGCAAGCAAGCAAGCACGCAAGCAAGCAAGCGAACTTAATATAAAGGATTTAAAAAAACGCGAACCACGTGGTCTTTGACGCGCACCGGCCACCGTCGTCGACGTCACCCCGACGGCGCGGCCCTCTGCGTCCGCTCCGTCAAGCTAAACGTTTCCCCGTCTTCATTTTGAACTCAATGTCAATTTTTGTTTAAATAAAACAACGACAACTACAACAAACTAAACCACAGGGGTCATGGCGTTGCCCTCGATCGCCGTGGTCAGTTGCAGCGACAGCTTTTCGGCGGAGGATCTCGTGAAACGTGAGTTCGTTTGCAGCCTCGAGGAGCCTCGCTCTTGCCTGGTTTCCCTGCCCGGGCGAGTGGCGCCTTCCTCGGTAGGCGACGCGGGGGTGGTGGGGGGGGGGGAAGCGCCGGTCGGTGTCTGTTCGTTGTCGTCAGCCATGGTCTATCCACTGCTGCAAGAAGGCCTCCCCAAAGCCTCCCCCCTTCTCTCACGAATCCGTGATGTAGCACACGCCTGTCAAACCCCTTATCAGTGCCCTACCTTATTATTGCAGATCAATTCGGACCGTATTGGTCAGCCCGTGTCCCTTATACATCTCAACGTTCATCCTACAAAGTCCCATCACAAGGGAGAAACACAAACAAATAGATACAAATTACGTCACTAAACACATTTTTTTGCCCGTATTGAAACGGTTGTACGCCGTATAGACCTGACAACTCAATTTTCCCTGCACAAGAATACGGGGTTGAAAGGTATGGGAGTATTAAATAAATGAAAACAACTAAATAAAATCACGACGTTTCGGGCGCAACACAAGCTTCCTTCTTCAGGTGGGGACAACGTAGCGAAAGCATAACCGCTTAAATGTGTGTCTGACACACAATGACGCTTGCGTTGCGCCCGAAAAGTCGTGATTTAATTTAGTTTTCATTTATTTGATTTGATTTTATACCTACGTGACTTTACCGAAAAAAACATAGAGTATGAATCCTTGCAGTCACGAAAGCTTCAAATCTAGAATTAAGGTATGGGAGTAATCCATCGATCCACCTCCACACGAGCTGATGTAAATCGCTCCATTTCCTGCGATTATCGATTCTCAGCCACGGGCTTATAGATCAACCCATTTCAGCAACGCGCCCAATTGCCCAACACACTTTTATTTTATGCTCTTATCATCATCATCATTGTCGACCGTTACAACACTCTGTCTCTTAAGTGTAATTTGTAAGCCGGCATCTCTCTCTCTCCATGCTGCTTTGTGCGAGGCGGTGAGTGGAACCCCCCCCAGGTGTAGTAGCGTCTCCCACATGGCAGGCTGGATCCCACCCCGCTCACCCGGGCATTTAACGCGAGCCCGTGGCCAGAGCACCCGCAATGCCCCCGATTTCGTCAAGATCTCGTCAAGCCAAGCAAGGATACACCTGGACAATTATTTAATTGGCGACTGCAATGCACGTTCGGTTGTTATTGGCTGCGGGGTTTGGGGCGGTGCATGTGACATGTAGTGTTGTACTGTACTGTGTTACCGCCTCTTGTATCCCCTGCATTCACCAACCCGCAATGCCCTGTGTGGTGAAGAATGGTTAAACAATCGGCACGATACGCGAAGCAAGGGGAGGCCTCTTTCAGCGGTTAGACCCGTTTTCTTCACTAACATTCAGAGGGGTGTGCCACTTTCGCCGATAAGACATCATCAGTGTGAGGCCCGTCACACATTTGAAACCATTGGGGTTTGACAGCAGCACAATGATGGGGGTTTTGCCGCACGTTGTTAATTGTCGGGGGCTGCACTTTAGGGGCTGCACTAAATGCCACCAGGGGCCGCCAGTGGACCGTGGGCGAGAGGTCGCAACCGGGTACCCGATACCCGTACCCTACCCGATACCCGGCTACCGGTACCCGGCCGGGTACGGATACGGGTAGCTGTTTGCGGCCCTGGTGCGGCCGGGTACGGGTAGGCCGTGAGTCACTGGTGAGTAACCGTTTGTCGCTCATTTCGGGTAGGGTACGGGTACGGGTAGGGAACGGGTACGCTCATTTCGGGTAGGGTACGGGTACGGGTAGGGAATGGGAACGCTCATTTCTGGTAGGGTACGGGTAGGGAACGGGTACGCTCATTTCGGGTAGGGTACGGGTATGGAACGGGTACCCGTACCCGGCTGGTACGGGTAAGGAATCAAAACCCGTTTGCGACCTCTGCCGTGGGCCTAGTAGTGAAGACCGCTGGGTTAGATCGTCAAAGGGTTGTGCAGGTAATTCATATGAAGATTTCCAGCCGAGGGTGACAGCGTCTATATACGTTCACACCGTACGTCCGTCTGTTCATCCATGAAGGGGTGGGGCGGGGGGGGCACGATAATAATTGCAAAGATGATCCAATGTGAGCGAAGTTTTAGTATAAAGTTGTGTTGTTGTGAAGGTACGTAGCTGATGGATCAATACAACTTATCAAATGGTTGGTGACAACCTGGAGACAGAAACTAAATAAAAAAAAGGACCGTACAGGAACATACAGTAGAGTATTTTCAAAAATTTTAACGTATGTTCTGGCAGCTAGTGTTCGGCTTCCATTACGCTAATTAAATATTGCATAAGTAAAATTTAACGTAAGTCTATAACTACGTAAGATTATTGCAAACTGTTTTTTTTACTGTGTAAAAAATTGCTGGCACATTGTTTATCTATAGCGCAGTTTTTAACCTCTTTTATTTTCAAGCAGGCTTGAAACCTGCACAGTGCTTGAACGGGGCATTAGCACGGTTGGCTATGTACTGTGCGAAAGACGTTCAATATACATACATACATAACATGTATTATAGGCTGCTGAGCTGTGCAATGGGCTTAAAAGGTCAACACGGCAGAGGGCAATGCACCGTATCCGCCGGCGCGTCATCTGCCGCTCCGGTTTTGTACGAACTACGCCGCTAAAACCGCGTGGTTTTTTGTCCGCTGTGCGCAGAGGTTCTGGGAAGCGAGGGCTCGGCGGACGAGAGCGTGACGAGCGAGGACGGTGTGGAGTCGTTCCCGTGGCGCATCGACAACAAGTACTACTCGGCCAGCGTGCGCCTCTGTCCCCTGCGGAGCAAGTCCCTGGTGTCGCGCGAGTTTGGCGAATCGGTGCAGGCCTTCCTCGCCTACTTCGACGCGTCCCAGGTTGGTTTTTGCTTCGCGGACCGTTGCTCGTCTTTCCGCGTCGCCCATCCTTGGCCTCCCCGTCGCGCGATCTTTTTTCTTCACTCCCCGGCGAGAGTACGGATGGATGGAATTGCCGCACATGGCCTCTCTCACCCCGGTCAAGGTCAAGATGTCATCGTGGCCAAAGCTGTTGAGGTCACCGGATGTTCTCTCTGTGGTCGCGTGGATTTATCTCCGGGTCCTCCGTTTTTTTTCCCTCCACATTTTAGAATCAACGTGCTTTTAGAGTATTCTAGATTTGAAGCTTTCGTGACTGCAAGGATTCATACTCTTGGGTTTTTTCGGTAAAATCACGTAGGTAAAAAATAAAATTTTAATTAATAGAAGTAATAATAGAAATAAAATAATAAATCACGACGTTTCGGAGGCAACACAAGTCTCCGTCATCAGGTGGGACTGTCACAGCCAAATTTACTGCATCAAGAGTATGTGGCCGCTATACATTTCCACGTGAAAAGCCACTTAGTTGAGCAATCATTTGTGGCCAGTTTGCTTCTGAAAAAGAGCTACATAGCTCAGTGGGCATTGATTTTAAATTGTTTAGTTGATATGCTCTGTCAGATCCCGCAAACCCTGCACAGTAGACACGTGACTACAGAGATGTACTAATGCAATTGCCATGAGCTCTCGTATCTGTGTTTGTGCGTGTGTGGGGAGTGGTGGTGTAGCGGTTAGCGCACGGCTCGACAAACCCAGCGACCCGAGTTCGATTCCTGCTCACTGAACACCAGTGACGATTAGCTGAACCGGTGTGGAGCCTCTCCTAGGTCGACTCAACCTCAACTGAGTATCTGGTGCGGTGTGTAAACATCGCCATTAGGGAGACAAAGGTGGCCGGGCGTGTTACCGGCCACCAACCCCCTAGTGTTGCCAATGCCAGCATTCATAGGTGTTACTCCGCTTACAGCACTTGCTCCAACAGTCTGTTAAGGCTACACGTGGAATCTTTGTCTTTGTGCAGAAGGGGGCGCTGGCGCAGGTGTCCGAGTGGCTGTCGTTCTCTCAGCACTGGGCGCCATCGGTGCTCGTGCTCGTGTGCGACCGCGTCGACGAGCAAGGTGACCGCAGTGCACGCTGCCCAGGGTTGTCGTGTGTGTGTGTGTGTATGTGCAGACGTGTGTGTGTGTGTGGTGTAGAGAGTGTGTGGTGTAGAGTGTGTGTGTATGTGCAGACGTGTGTGTGTGTGTGCAGACGTGTGTGATATGTAGAGAGTGTGTGTGGTGTAGAGTGTGTGTGTATGGACGTGTGTGTGGTGTAGAGAGTGTGTACGGAGGTGTGTGTGGTGTAGAGAGTGTGTGTGTATGGACGTGTGTGTGGTGTAGAGAGTGTGTGTGGTGTAGTGTGTGTGTATGGACGTGTGTGTGGTGTAGAGAGTGTATGTGTGTGTGGTGTAGAGTGTGTACGGAGGTGTGTGTGGTGTAGATAGTGTGTGTGTGTACGGACGTGTGTGTGGTGTAGAGTGTGTGTGTGGTGTAGAGTGTGTGTGTATGGACATGTGTGTGGTGTAGAGAGTGTATGTGTGTGTGGTGTAGTGTGTGTAGTGTAGAGTGTGTACGGAGGTGTGTGTGGTGTAGAGAGTGTGTGTGTATGGACGTGTGTGTGGTGTAGAGAGTGTGTGTGTGTGGTGTAGTGTGTGTGGTGTAGAGCTCCTCCGGCAGGCAAGGCTGCGTTGGCTGGGTCATGTAGCCCGCATGCCCAGCCACCGCATGCCTAAACAGCTTTTGTTCGGCCGGATCGAGGGGGCTAAACGGTCGCGGCACGGGCTAGAGAAGAGATGGAGTGATGTGGTACAGGAGGACGTGGAGCTGAGTGGACTTGCCGATGACTGGTACCAGCGGTGTCAAGATCGGCCTCAGTGGAGGAGGCTCGTGAAGGACGCTATTGGGCAGTTGGAGGCAGTCGCCCTCCAACAACAACGGAGGGCGGAGGAGCGACGCTCACAACAACGAGCGGAGCGCCGGGTGGCTAAAGCACAGCAAGTTGGTACAGTAGGGGGCACAGGTGGTGCATCAGCCAGTCATCTCGGTCATCTCGGTCAGTCGACCCGTGGCACCTGGGTCTGCCCCGTGACCTCCTGCCAGCATGCGTTCGACACTTCACGTGGCCTCAAGGTGCACATGGCCTGGCACAAGCATCGTGGTGACGTCACCGCCACTTAGTGGCGGTTGTTGTTGTTGTGGTGTAGAGAGTCTGTGTGGTGTAGAGAGTGTGTGTGGTGTAGAGTGTGTGTACGGAGGTGTATGTGGTGTGCCCAGCCTTCATAAGTGCTCGATAGCAGCACATGCCGCAAGAGTCTATTGAGGCTATAGGGGGGATCTTTGTCATTGTATGGGTGTGTAGGTGCTTGCTGACAGCACTTTCCCCGTCAGTCTGTTTAGAGTCTATATGGAGTAGCTTTTGTCTTTGTGCTACTTGCGTGTTGCAGGTGTCTCTCGCAGGGAGGCACAGGAGTGGTGCATCCAGTCGGCATTTGAGTTGGTTGAGTTGAGTCCCCTTGAGGCCCTGGATGAGGATGGTGAGTACCCCCACCCCCTCATCTTCTGCTGTTCCCCATGGTCTAGAGATGGGCTTTCCAAACCTTTCTGTGCACCACTGTCAACCGCCAGCAAATGTTTACAGACCGTCGTTTTTACTGTTTTACGCTCCAAGCTGATTTTCCTGTCGTGCCGAAAATGTGTTGCGATTTTGGGATATCCCATTACTTCTGTGGCACGGGCGAGAGAAGTGATGGACCGATGCGGTACACAAGGATGCGCTTAGTTGATTGGGCTTGCCGGTGACCGGTATCAGCACGGTTAAGATCGGCCTTCGTAGAGGAGGTTTGTCAAGGATGCTGCTGAAGAGTTGGAGGCAGTCACCCTCTAGCAACAACGGAGGGCAGAGAAGCGACGCTCACAACAACGAACGGAGCGGGGAGCGGTTACAGCGCATAGAATTGCCACAGTGGGGAGCACAGTTGGTGCATGTGCCAGTCATCTCTGTCAGTTATCCCATGGCACCTGGGTCTATTCCATGACCAAAATGCACCTAGCATGGCACAAGCACCGTGGTGGTGATGTCACCTCCACTTGGTGGTGAACGGCGGTTGTTGTTGTTGTTCTGTTTTTGTGTGCGTAGATGACTTTCCAGAGACGACTGGCATCAAGAGGATCATTCAGGCCCTGAGTGCCCACGTGTGGCCTAACCTGCAGATGAAAGGTAGGGAAACACTATGTTTATTAACACATCGCACCTCCGATTAGCACGGTTGGCTGCATACGGTGTCAAAGAGGAAAGAAATAGGTTATACATACATACATACAAAGTACCCGACGTGCATTTATTGGTCCGAATAATAGTGAGGTTGATAATTGATTTTTTACCCTTCTATCTGGCAACAAAACTGACACCTTTTTTACAAGGAGTCATGTTTGCATAGACCACAATACCTGCAGTCATAATGCAAACAAAAAAGACAACTCTGATAATGATATGCACTGTCCTTGAAATTGGTCCACACCCGAGACAGCTTTTCTTAGAGCCAGGTGTCAGTTTTGTTGCCAGATAGAAGCGTAAAAAACCGATTATCATATTTTTTATTGGCAAATGAGGTTCCAATGGAATTGTGAGGTTATTAAAAACTCGAGGACAGCCAATCCTATGAATGCCACTCACCACCACTCACCACCACTCACCACCACTCATCACCACTCACCACCACTCATCACCACTCGCCACCACTCGCCACCACTCGCCACCACTCACCACCACTCACCACCACTCATCACCACTCACCACCACTCACCACCACTCACCACCACACATCACCACTCACCACCACTCACCACCACTCATCACCACTCACCAGCACTCATCACCACTCACCAGCACTCATCACCACTCACCACCACTCACCATCACTCACCACCACTCATCACCACTCGCCACCACTCGCCACCACTCATCACCACTCACCAGCACTCACCACCACTCACCACCACTCGCCACCACTCGCCACCACTCGCCACCACTCACCACCACTCACCACCACTCGCCACCACTCGCCACCACTCGCCACCACTCGCCACCACTCGCCACCACTCGCCACCACTCACCACCACTCACCACCACTCACCACCACTCACCACCACTCACCACCACTCACCACCACTCACCACCACTCATCATCTTCATCACTATCCATGGGCAGATAGCGTGTAGGTGTCCACTGCACATTTGGTCATTTGTTGTTTCCACTTTCCTCTGTCTTGTGCCAATATTCTCAAGTGGTGCCGCGTCTTTCTGGCACCGACCTCTTATGTCGTCATCCAGCCATTCTCTGTTAGGTCTTCCTCTCCCTCCGGTTCAATCCATTTTTCCGAACAGCGCACTTTAAATTTCGATTTAAAGCTTTCGTGACTGCAGGGATTCATCTTCTTGGTTCTTTCGGTAAAGTCACGTAGAAGGGAAATAATTGGTGAGAATTGCCTTTTATTACGTTTAAATTTTATTATTTTATTATTTCCCTTCTACGTGACTTTACCGAAAAAACCAAAAAGCGCACTTTAAATGTTCCTGTTGTTGTCCATCCTCCTACACATGTGCCCGAACAGTGCTCTCGCCACTCACCGTTCATCAACTTACCTTGACACTCGCCACCCACCAGTTAACAAAATGCGAACCTCCCAATGAGATTCCAACAGCTCCTCTTGCGGCGCGCTAACCCCCTATGCCACCGCTCCCCACCCCTGTTGCAAACACTGCGGCCGTGTCTCGCAGAGCGGACGGCCGGGGGGATGCTGAGCTGTGCGCTGGGGGCCCTGGAGGGTAGGCGAGCGGGTCCCGGCACACACAGGCAGGTGAGTGGGTCCCGGCACACACAGGCAGGTGAGTGGGTCCCGGCACACACAGGCAGGTGAGTGGGCTCCCCCCCACCTCGTCGCCCCCGCTGACACCCCTACGGTTTGACCCTGAGGCATCGTCACAACTCTGTGAGGCCACCAACGATTGCTCAACTAAGTGGCTTATAATGTGGACATTTATAGCAGCCAAATACTCTAAACTCATGTTTCTAAATGTGGAGGGAGAAAAACCGGAGCACCCCGAGAAAAATGCACGCAACCACGGGGAGAACTTGCAAACTCCAAATATACACGAGGTGTCGGGATCTAACCCACAACCTCCTGTATACCAGGCAAGGGAGTTAACATCTCGCAACCGTGGCACCCTGAGTTGTGCTCAAGTGGTCTTCCTTCCAAGCACCGTCCAGGCTCAGACCTGCTCAGCTTCTGAGCTCTGATGAGAACGGCCAAACTTTTGGTGATTTGGTCGTAGCCTCTCGCACAGGTGTTAACGCGCGCTTGCCTTGCGTGCTCACCTCTGCGTGCTGCCGATTCTCTTCAGTTCGACGAGGACGAGGAGGACGAGGAGGACGAGGAGGAGGGTGACGCGGTGGAGGATGAGGTGGAAGAGGAGGAGGAGGCGTCGCAGGAGGCTGAGAGAGTCACCCCCCAGCCGAATGGCGAGAGCAGGGGGGGGGCGGCCGTGGGTGAGTTGGCGGCACGAACACGCAACGACAGAGACTGGACGCTGTTGTGTGTCAGCGCGGTTGTCGGTAACAAGGAGAGAGACTGGAGACTCTTGATCGCGTGGTTGTCTCTCGCTGTCAGAATCGATGCTGCAGACCGACATCCAGGAGTTGGCGGCGCTCACCACGGCCGACTCTGCCGACTGCGAGAACTTTGAGCGCCTCTACGAGAAGCTGCGCGAGATGAAAGGTGGTGATTAGTTTAATATTTTTTGTCCCTTTTTTTTCTTCCGGTTCCACTTGAACTTGTGGTTCACAGTTGTCGGCCGCACCACCGCGACCCTGTACACGGAGGCCTGTGCGTGCGATGATAGTTTTGATTTCGATTTAAAGCTTTCGTGACTGCAGGGATTCATCTTCTTGGTTCTTTCGGTAAAGTCACGTAGAAGGGAAATAATAATATAATAAAAATAAATATTCATATTCTTAGGTTTTTTTCGGTATTTTATTATTTCCCTACTACGTGACTTTACCGAAAAAACCAAGAAGATAGTTTTGATGTCGAGAGTTATAAGCGGGATGATGGACGGACATTATTTGCTTTTATGGTAGTATAGCGATGATGATGATAAAACAAACATCTTGTAGCTTCCATAACACAGGTTTTTTTGGGTTAGATTGGATGAATATATAAATGTGTCGTTCAACCCGCCACCATCCAACACAGCCAATTAGTAAGGTTTGTCACATAAACAGAACATGCCAATTCGTTACTGGTACAGCACACCGGTGTGTTGGAGAGCAAAGCCACAACATTTACAATCCGAGTACGACGTTTCGCCAGTAATTACAACTAGCTTCATCAGGCGACAGCCAGATTGGTGGAGAAATCCTGTTTCATTCTTTAAATAGAGGGGTAGATTGCTGACATCATTTGTGAGTTATTTTAACTGTGTGTGGTATTACCTTTGAATCTCTGCATCTTTTAAAGAACGCCAGTGAGGACACGTTTATATATTTACGCGATCTAACCCAAACAAAATAAATACCTGTATTATGGATGATATTGGTCGCGAAAGCAGTACGTGTTAAACTGATCTTGCAGCTTATCAACAGTCGTACGATGGCGATTTGATAAATATTTAACTCAATCGTCCGTCAATGATTGTGTGTACGGTATTGCGTTTTGCGTTCAATGGTGTCCTATAGTTTATATGAAGTGCCCTTCTCAATAACATCCGGGAACTCAGGGGAATTTGTTTACAAGTCTACCTCTGAGTTTGCTCGGTTGAAGTGCTCAATAACCTTGGCCTGGGAAGCCAGTTGGGCTGTCAGACTAAAATCAATATTTTATTTATATCTGGAGACGCAGGGATAGAGTTCTGCTTACATGGGCATTTACCCACGATGCTCCAGGGCAATGCATAATGAGTTGCGATTCGTCAATAGGTTGTCTAGAGTCACCAATCGCAAGCAACCGATCGCCCCGTGAACACGGTGTTGTGAGTTCTCCGAGTCATGTCTCACATTCTCAACAACAACAGTAACAACAACACAACAATGTATTTTACGAGTGCTATGTTTGGGGCGCCGTGGTGGCGAGATGTTAACTCTTTTGCCTGGAATATTTGCAGTTGGCATGTGTCTCTCTCCCTGTGGTTGTGTGGATTTTTCTCCGGGTCCTCCTGAATGCGTGTCTTTGAGTTGTGCGCCTTTTGGCGTCATCTGGTCCAACCCATGTGAGACTAGGCTCTAAGGAAAGCTGTCTCGGGTGTGGACCAATCAACTTCAAGGACAGTGCACATTATCAGAGTTATGTGTTTTGTTTGCATTATGGCTGCAGGTATTGTGGTGTATGCAAACATGACTCCTTGTAAAAAAAGGTGTCAGTTTTGTTGCCAGATAGAAGGGTAAAAAACCAATTATCATATTTTTTACTGGCAAATGAGGTTACAATGGTGTAAATTAATATTTATTTAAACAATTTGCTCGTCTTGCAAAACACCCGCAGACCAAGTTACTCGCCATCCCAGGTTTTGCTGTGCATGCATATTGCTGCTGCCGCTGAGACGTGCGGGAATGTTTCTCTGCGTTACAGACAGAGCAGTGACGATGCCACACGGCCAGCGCAAGGTGCACGCCGAGAAGGTAACGACATGTGACCTGACCCAGAGCACGCGTGCCATTCGTCGCTCATCGTCATCAGCCATGATCGATCCGCTGCTGGATGATGAAGGCCTTTCTGAGCCACTGCCATCTCTCGCACGGCCCTGCCATTTGAATGTTCCGTAGAGTGTCTTCACACGGGCCGATTTCATTTCTCCATCTTTTGCGCAGGATCGGTGCTATATGTTTTTGTGCAGGTAACGCGCACACACACAGGGAGCAGTAGTGCAGTGGTTAGCACGCCGTGCTACGAACCCGGCCACCCGAGTTCGATTCCTGCTCGCAGCCAACGAATATCTGAAACGGTCCTGGGACTCCCCTAGGTCGAATCGGCCTAAAAATGAGTACCAGGTGCTGTTGGTAAACATGAGCATCATTGGGTAAAGACAAAGGCGGCCGGGGTGCTGTGGTGGCCACCCACAGCCTCGTGTGCCGTGCCGGCCTTAATAGGTGCTACCCGCAAACTACAACTTGCCCCGACATTCTGTTAAAAGCTGTTCGGGGGGATATTTGTCTTTGTGCAGGTGGCCAAGGCGTTTTGGATGGCTATCGGAGGAGACCTGGATGAAATCGATGGCTTGTCATCTGGGGAAGATTGAGCCCCTTAGGACGAGGGGTTTATGGCTTTCGCAAGGATCGCCTGCAAACTGCTTTAAAAAAAAAACAACGCCTTTTAACGAATCCCCCCACGCTACGCCCCGCAGCTGTTCATCTTTGCTCCACGCTAGAAATCGTTCCTCTGCAGCAGACAAAACACCATGCGGAGGGGATATCAACTCGTCAAATAAAAGTCTTAAGTAATTTCCGGCTCAAATAAGCATCGAGAGCATTGGTGCTCATCTTGTGTTTACAGCCCTGAACCGCGGTGGTGGAAATTTCACATTCCTACGGAGGGGATGATTCTCTCCACAGAATAACCACTGTTGAGTCCCCCACAAAGTGATACCTATTTTATCGTCCCCAAAGGGATGATTGGCTGAGTCAGCCCCCCCCCACCACAACCGCGGGTTGAACCCTCAAATCTTCTAATTGCGAGCTGTGAGCTGCTGCTGCTGCGCCGACCAAGGTTTTCTGTCTAAGCCCCGAGTCAACCTTCACTCAGTGGGGGAGGTCGCTCCTTCTCCTTTGCTGCCCCAGCCATCAGGAAGTCTATTCTCCCCCCAGCCACCATTCTCGCCGACTCCCTGCTCTCATGGTTTGAGTGCAGGCTCACGTCATGAATTGCCTCTGCCTATGCCTAGCTGCCTCTACTCTGTAAAACAAGTATTCCCACTGTCTTGAGATGTCGCCTCGTTTAGACGCCGTTTAAATACTGCGAGTCCTCGTTTAACGCGGCAGTAGATGCGTTCCTGAAAAGTGCCCCGTTAAGTTAATTAAGCGCGTTCGGCGAAAACAGTTTTCCCGTAAATAATGTCGCGATAAAATCTTGACAAAATACGACGTACTGTCAAACCTTGGGTTGCGAGCATAATTCGTTCTGGA
This sequence comes from Lethenteron reissneri, assembly GCF_015708825.2. Taxonomy (NCBI): domain Eukaryota; kingdom Metazoa; phylum Chordata; class Hyperoartia; order Petromyzontiformes; family Petromyzontidae; genus Lethenteron; species Lethenteron reissneri. Next base: position 7,287,805 of record NC_083828.1, on the reverse strand, counting down.
AACGTGTTTGTAATCCAAAGCACTCGTATATCAGTTGTGATCACGTGACGCTCGGCACTCGTATTGCAAGACCTCGCTCGTTTATCAAATTAATATTTATTTAAACATTTTTGCTCGTCTTGCAAAACACTCACAGACCAAGTTACTCGCAACCCAAGGTTTTTCTGTGCTTCGTTACACCACGCAGTGAGATGGCGGGACAAACAACTGGGGGCACGCCGCAATTTTACTGTATCACTATGCGTACCGTATCACACCGCTCGGTCGCGCAGCTCGAGAAAGTAGTTTGTCGTCGACCCGTTCGGGAACCGCATTGTAACGGTGCGCGTCCCGTTTCACAACGGGCGCGTCGCGCGAAATACGTTGCCTCGTGGAAGAACTGCGTTAAAGCGAAAACGCGTTGAGCGACGGACTTGCCGTACACATTGTGTTGGATATCGTGCCTCTAATGGTTGCAGGGGTCATTATGCAACACGTTGAAAATAGCTGTCGCTCTCGCGATTCACGCACGCTTCATGAGCACGTGAGAAATTTCTCATGCACGGTATCCATGCCACGGACTGCGCCCTGCACCCTCCGTCTCAAAAGGCTCGTGATCTATGATTTTGGATCTTCTCATGTAATGGATTCGCATTGCATCTGCAGCAAGTCACAGACCACACTGAAAACGAAACGGAGGTTGTGGTGCATGGCCACATCTGCAATACACCCGGGGTGCGTACAGTGGGCAAGAGCGCTTCTATTGAACGGCCTGTTTAGCCCACAGCCGTCCCTTGGGCTACGGCGAATCTGGGCGACTGCCCCAGGCCCCACGTTTGGGGGGGGGGGCGCTTTGACGTCACGGTGTCGGATGTGATACTTCCGGTTTAGTTTGAAGGTGTGGCAGGGTGGGTTTCTCCGTGTCCCGTACCCTTCCTATCGACGACCCTACCCATAGCGCTTCGTCGTAACCGGAGCTGAACGTCGCGTGGTTCGTGTCAAAATCCAGCCAATCGGAGGAGGAGGCGCCGCTCATTGGCTGAGCGGTTGCGTGACGTTGCGAGGCGCTCGGCGTCGCCAAAGGCGGCACCGTTCAATTGGAGCCAGCGCCCCCGGACGCCTCGTAGTGTCGCCACGGCAGAGCGCTCTGCACATTGGAAACGCGCACCACGCTCCACCCCGGCTTACAGACCATCGCACGCTCGGGATTTCGTACGGATTATCGGAGGCGCGACCATAGAGCGCTTTGTCTTTGTTTGTTTGCCTCTGCGTCGTGTTGAGTTTCCTTGTGTAAATCCCACTGCTCATGCCAGCTATCGAAACCCGATATACGTGGCCGTGGTGGTTGGTAACTCAGGCGACGTGGGGTTATTTTATTTTTTAAAACGGTACAATTGTCGCTCGCAGTGCGCCCGCACTCGATCGCACCACCGCTGCACAACAAGTAGTCGGTATGTAGGGGGGCCGTCCATAAATGACGTCACCCACCTGGGTGGGGGGGGGGGTCAGACATTTGTGACGATGTGTGACGAGGGGGGGGGGGGTGAGAAATGTGATGTCACATCAAAATGTGCAACTTTAAATAAATATAGACAACACGTTCTACTTAATTAAATTTACTTTTTGATAAATGTTTTCTCCTACAACATCAGAGTGCAGCGGCCACATTGAATACGCACTACAATGACAATTGTTTAAAGCGATTTGAAGCATGGTTTTTTTTGGGGGGGGGGGGGGCAGATCTTTGTGATGTCACATTTGAGGGGGTCTGACTTTTTGTGACGGCGTGTGACGAGGAGGGGTGGTCAAAAATCGTCCAACATCGTCCAAATTCGCGTGACGTCATTTATGGACGGCCCCATTCTGCACGCGTTAGACAACCCGCGCTGACCAACGTGGTGAAGTGTGGTCAAAGAATCCCCCTCTGAATACCCACAAAGACGTGGGGTGGAATCACTGATCCAGCAGTGAATTGACAAAAAGAGCTGTATATGTACATCGCAAAAAAAAATGTTGATAAATTTACTGAAATAACAAACAGGCCATGTGGACAAACCTAAGCATGCTACCTTAAGTCTGCCTATTCCATCGTCTCTAGTTGTGCCTACGGTAAAAAAAAATATGATCATTAATTCTAACTGTTCTTTGTTCAACCAGGAAAGCCTGACTTGACGTGTCAAGACGTGTTATTGATGCGGTTCCTGCTACATTAGTATGTTTGGCGTTGAATGATTGTCATTGTTCATGAGCGTTTTGCTTTGTTGGAGGAAACCCACCACGCACACGAGGGGGATGATGTTTCTAAAGCTCCACAAAGATTGATTCAAGAATGTATTGCTGTAACGCCATCTCCTGGCTCACCTTGCTTTCCTGCGTTGACTCTGCTGTCTCTCCTCCGCGTGTACAATTATCTTGGGTGAATTCTAATGTTTTTGATCGTTTGCGTAGGCCTATATTGTGTATAACGTTAATCAAGTTATTTTTGTATTTTGTGTAATGCAGGGTTCTTTCAACGCTAATTTCCAGGAGGCCACGTGATACAATGGCCGTGTGTTCTGGTGGGCCACGTGATATCAATTGTAACGCGATGTCTTCGCGAAAGCGTCATGACATTACGTGCGTAACGGCTATCGCTAAACTGGATCTCGTATTTATCTCGCTTTTGATCTGGTTCGTCTGCATCTCTCAGTGTCTTGGCGGGCCGTAGCTGAATGCGGTCACACACCGAAACCTCTTTTTTTCTACTGCACAAGCCGAGCCGTGCTGCTGACGTCACGTGCAGCGAATAGTCGAGACGCAGTGACGCTGGGAACCCGCAGTCGTTAGTACCTTCCCCCCACTTGGCCCTGCTTGGTCCCCCCCCCCCCAGTCAGATTCATATCAAAAACTAAAACCATTTATTTTTATTTTACCAGGTAAGGCCCACTGAGCATATCGTAGTTTGGTTCCAGCTCGGCTCGGATGTGCCAGTGGAAAATTGTAAAAAGAGCCTTCGGGGCTCAGGTGTGATCCGCTGGTCCCCAATTTGAAGGACCGATTTGTTGTGCATAATCTTATTTCAGTTATATATATACACACTCATTAATTTTAATGTAGCTAGTTTCGTCAATCGACTTGAAATCACAAGCACTTGTGATCACTTCGAACCACAACCGGCTTTCGCTACAGGTGACGCCACAGTACGGCATTCTCCACACGCGTCGTGATTGGTTCATGGAGCCCCATATCATTTTGAATGCCGGATTGGTGATTGGCCGCATCAAGCTACATGCGCGTGTGTGTGTTGGTGGAGGACTGGTTGTCGACTGAATTGTGTATGTAGTGGTGGTGGTGGTGATGCAAACGTCGTGTAGTTTTTGTACACATTTCTATGTACATTGAAAATAAACGTTGATCAGCAGGGTGTATACTGTATTAAGCTGTGCGGTGTTCACTCGCGAGCCTTCCACACGTGGCCTCAAAACTTCACGTGGCCTCAAAGCCCACCTGGCCTGGCACAGGCGCCGTGGTGACGTCACCGTCACTTAGTGGTGACGTCACCGTCACTTAGTGGTGAATCCACAGGTATTGGTGTAATCTAATATCTCATTCGCCAAGCGGTTGTGGCTACCCACTGTGGCTTGTACATCCAACACCGGAGGGAGCGATGCTTGGTGGATCAGGCACAAGTTGTCAAACTCAGAATCAGAATATTTATACTGGTAGGAATCTCCTGGTTACACCAGCCCACAGGGGATTATTGTGTCCGTCCGTCGTGAATCCATAAATGGGAGGGGGAGGGTGGGTAGGGAGGGTGGGGCTGGATGGGGAGGGGCTGGTCACCCCGTGGTGCCCTTATAAAACTCAACGTTTAACCTACTCACGCCGGCTTGTACCCGCCCTCACAGTCGGCCATATTTGCGGAATACACCACGCCGCCGTTGACCCTGGCCATTGACCGAGCAACCCAACGTTCCTCCGTAGGAATGTGTTTTAACATGGGATGACGTTTCACTCAAATTGTGTTTGAGTTTTATTTAAGAAATTATTCCAAAATCGAGTGCGCTTATCATTAACCCCGTGGCCTTAAAGGGAATTCTGTAGAAAAGGCTACATTTCTGACAACGGCTCTTATTCAGAAACTAGCCTTTTGCTCGTCCAAGGACGGGTGTATTGCAGTAAATCTGAAACTTGCAAGCGAAAATCAGACCACGACGTGTTATTCATTGCATCACATCGTGTGCAATTTGTAAGGGCGCGGTGACACAGACTTAGTTCATTTAAAGGTTATAATCCCTTGTTCATCATGACGTCCTTTTTACTTTGATGTCTCAACAGCGTTACGGAGATCACGTGACGTGAGGGTTCTGCCTTTGTAGTGAGGGTTGTGAGTTGACGCCGAGGAGGGGGGAGGAGGCGCCTCGCCCCCCCATGTGGAGTGACGTCACCCGCTAATTATTAATGATGGGGTGTGTCCATTTGGAAGACGTCACCTCTTCATGATTATTAATGAGGGGGGTTGTTCGATGTGGAGTGACGTCACCTGCTCGATGATTATTAATGAGGGGGGGTTCCATGTGGAGTGACGTCACCCGCTCATGATTATTAATGAGGGGGGCTGGCCGACGTGGAATGACGTCACGCACGGGACACACAAACATTGGCTCATCATAGTAGTAAATAACGTCATCTTCACTAACCTGCGCCCGTTACTCTCAAATAACCCATCATCTCTTCTCTCCTAGCTCATCTTACTGCTACACCCTGGCCCACCCCCCAGCTACAGCCATGTCAACCCCTATCACTACCCCAACCCCTATCACTACCCCTACCCCTATCACTACCCCCACCCCTATCACTACACCCACCCCTATCACTACCCAACCCTTATCACTACACCAACCCCTATCACTACCCCAACCCCCATCACTACCCTAACCCCTATCACCACCCCAACCCCTATCACTACCCAACCCTTATCACTACCCCAACCCCTATCACTACACCCACCCCTATCACTACCCAACCCTTATCACTACCCCAACCCCTATCACTACCACAACCCCCATCACTACCCCAACCCCTATCACTACCCAACCCTTATCACTACCCCAACCCCTATCACTACCCCAACCCCCATCACTACCCCAACCCCTATCACTACCCCAACCCCTATCACTACCCCCACCCCTATCACTACCCAACCCCTATCACTACCCCAACCCCTATCACTACCCCAACCCCTATCACTACCCCCACCCCTATCACTACCCAACCCCTATCACTACCCCAACCCCTATCACTACCCCAACCCCCATCACTACCCCAACCCCTATCACTACCCCAGCCCCTATCACTACCCCAACCCCCATCACTACCCCAACCCCCATCACTACCCCAACCCCTATCACTACCCCAACCCCTATCACTACCCCAACCCCCATCACTACCCCAACCCCTATCACTACCCCGACCCCTATCACTATCACCACCCCTATCACTACCCCAACCCCTATCACTACCCCAACCCCCATCACTACCCCAACCCCCATCACTACCCCAACCCCTATCACTACCCCAACCCCTATCACCACCCCAACCCCTATCACTACCCCAACCCCTATCACTACCCCAACCCCTATCACTACCCCAACCCCTATCACCACCCCAACCCCTATCACTACCCCCACCCCTATCACTATCACCACCCCTATCACTATACCCCTATCACTACCCCAACCCCTATCACTACCCCAACCCCTATCACTACCACAACCCCCATCACTACCCCAACCCCTATCACTACCCAACCCTTATCACTACCCCAACCCCTATCACTATCCCAACCCCCATCACTACCCCAACCCCTATCACTACCCCAACCCCTATCACTACCCCCACCCCTATCACTATCACCACCCCTATCACTATACCCCAACCCCTATCACTACCCCAACCCCTATCACTACCCCAACCCCTATCACTACCCCAGCCCCTATCACTACCCCCAACCCCTATCACTACCCCAACCCCTATCACTACCCCAACCCCTATCACTACCCCAACCCCTATCACTACCCCAACCCCTATCACTACCCCAGCCCCTATCACTACCCCATTCCCTATCACTACCCCAGCCCCTATCACTACCCCCACCCCTATCACTACCCCAGCCCCTATCACTACCCCTATCACTACCCCAGCCCCTATCACTACCCCAACCCCTATCAATACCCCAACCCCTATTACTACCCCAACCCCTATCACTACCCCAGCCCCTATCACTACCCCAACCCCTATCAATACCCCAACCCCTATCACTACCCCAACCCCTATCACTACCCCAACCCCTATCACTACCCAGCCCCTCCTGAACCACTCCCACCTGTCACCATAACTAACACCACCACGTTTTTTAACCCCACTCTTTATTTTAACCACTTATCATTTCCTGTGCAATGTTTATAATTGTTGTAAAGCGCCTCTAGCGCAGGCACTATGCGGTACAAGTCTACATAAGATAAGCTAATCAATCAACACATACACCACGCGTGTAATCGATTCGCAGAAACACTCCATCGATTTCTAATCTCATAAAAAATTAACCCGTAAAAACAAAGTTTTTCACTATAAATCCTTTATATGCGTGGCGGCTAGAGTCATCTCGTCGTCTGGCTTGAGATGGCTGCCACCTATGGCTCAGATGATTGCCTGCCACCATTAAGCAATTGGTAATTAAATATAAAAAAAAAATTCCTAAAAAGTGTAAAAATTTGGAAACAAATTTTCACGAAAATTAATTGTCACGCACAACGAGTCTGCGTGCAAAAATATCAGCTCGATTGGATCACGGGAAGTGGGTTAAAAAACGAGCGAAAGATTTGCACGGTCGTAAGCGCGCAAGCAAGCAAGTGAACTTAATATAAAGGATTTAATAATATAAAGGATTTAAAAAGAAATCTGCGTAGGAATCGGAATCGTCAGTCTTTAGCTTGCGGCTGTTTACGAATCGATTCCCCGACGAGAGGTCCGCCCCCCACGTGACGTCACGCGGACACGTGGTCTGTGTGGGGCCTTGCGACCGAAGGCGGCTCCTGGCTGTCGCTTAATTTATAAAATTATTTAAAGATTTTTTTTTTAACTTAAATTCCTCCACCCGCTCGCCGCGCGTGTAATTTTAATTCGCTTCCCACCGCTGTTATTATCATCATCGCTATTTTACCTCAATTAATTCACGCCGTTTTAAATCGCGCTCACATTTCTTATTCTCTCGTTGTGTGTGTGCTGCTGCTGCTGGTGCTGGCGGCGTTGGCGTCGTAAATGAGCGCTTGTTAATAAAATGTAATTTTACGTAAAAAAAAAAATTTGTTAAAATAAATTTTAACTCTCCATTGGCGGCAGCAGCGGCGTTGTAATGTGAAGTCAAGCAGTAATCGCGTCTGTTGTATCTTGACGAGAGACCCACCACCACCACTAGCACAGCCACCACAGCCTGCCCGCCTCGCCGCGCCTTCGGCGGCAGGGCATGGAGCGAGCCGGGCAGAGGGACGCGGCATTCGTAGAGGTGAGAGATTGTTGTGTGTGTGTGGGGTGGTGGTGGTGCAATTTTAAGGGGGTTCTTACATTGGGTGGGGGGCTATAGAGTGTCTTTGTGAGTGTGCGGGGGGGGGGGTGCCTCTGCGGTTTGTAGGGGGCTGTGTAGGGCGTTGTCTTTATGGGTCGTTTGGGATCGGTCACTCTGTGTGTGTGTGTGTATGGTTTGGGATTGTAATGGGTGTGTATGGTTTAGGATTGTAATGAGTGTGTGTATGGGATTGTAATGGGTGTGTTTGGTTTAGGACCGTTGTGTGTATGGTTTGGGATTGTAATGGGTGTGTATGGTTTGGGATTGTATTGAGTGTGTATGGTTTAGGACCGTTGTGTGCATAGTTTGGGATTGTAATGGGTGTGTATGGTTTGGGATTGTAATGGGTGTGTATGGTTTAGGACCGTTTTGTGTATGTGTGTGTATAGTTTGGGATCGTAATAGGTGTGTATGGTTTAGGACCGTTGTGTGTATAGTTTGGGATCGTAATGGGTGTGTATGGTTTAGGACCGTTGTGTGTATGGTTTGGGATTGTAATGGTTGTGTATGGTTTAGGACCGTTGTGTGTATGGTTTGGGATTGTAATGGGTGTGTATGGTTTAGGACCGTTGTGTGTATGGTTTGGGATTGTAATGGTTGTGTATGGTTTAGGACCGTTGTGTGTATGGTTTGGGATTGTAATGGTTGTGTATGGTTTAGGACCGTTGTGTGTATGGTTTGGGATTGTAATGGGTGTGTGTAGTTTAGGACCGGTTTGTGTGTGGGTATGTTTCGCTTGGGATTGTAATGGGTGTGTATGGTTTAGGACCGTTTTGTGTGTGTGTATAGTTTGGGATCGTAATGGGTGTGTGCATGTATGGTTTGGGATTGTAATGGGAGGGTGTGTGTGTGTATGGTTTTGGGTTGTAATGTGTGTGTGTGTGGTTTAGGACCGTTTTGTGTGTGTGTGTAGAGTTTTGGGCTGTGATGGGTGTGTATGGTTTTGGGTTGTGATGGGTGTGTATGGTTTTGGGTTGTAATGTGTGTGTGGTTTAGAACCGTTTTGTGTGTGTGTGTAGCGTTTTGGGCTGTGATGGGAGTGTATGGTTTTGGGTTGTGATGTGTGTGTGTGGTTTAGGACCGTTTTGTGTGTGTGTGTAGAGTTTTGGGCTGTGATGGGAGTGTATGGTTTTGGGCTGTGATGGGTGTGTATGGTTTTGGGTTGTGATGGGTGTGTATGGTTTTGGGCTGTGATAGGGGTGTATGGTTTTGGGCTGTGATAGGGGTGTATAGTTTTGGGCTGTGATGGGTGTGTGCGTGTCTATGGGGGTATCTAAAGTTATTTTGGGACTCTAAAGGGGTATAAGGGGGTCTCGAGGGGACTGTGATGAGGCTTGTGGGCATCTGTTGGGGTCTCTGTGTCGTCTGTGGGGTCTATTCGAATCCGACATCAAGGGGTGTTTAGAGTCTCTGGCAACGGGCGACACGAGTTCGATTCCCTCACACGGCCAACACCAGTGACGAATATCCGAACCGGTCCCGGGCCTCCCCTAGGTCAACTCGGCCTCAAATGAGTACTTGATGCGATGTGTAAACATCGCCGCTGGGTGTTAGGCAAAGGCGGTCGGGCGTGGTGCTGGTCATCCACTACCTCGTGTGCCGTGCCGGCCTTTATAGGTGCTCGCTAAAAGCACTTGCCCCTACAGTCTGCTAAGGCTATACGGGGGATCTTTGTTGACCGTGGGACTATTGGGGTCTCTGGGGATATAGGGGTTGTTCATGGGGTCCCTGGGAGTTTATGGGGTTTGGTTGGCTCTTCGTGTGCGGCGGTGTCTATGGGAATTGTAGGACAGTGGTGTCGACCATATTTGTCTGTGGTGGCTTGCTGTACATGGGGGGCTGTGGTGGTATAGGGGGTAGTTTATGGGATATCTATTGGGGTTTATAGGGTTTGTGGGAGTCTCGGGTATGTATGGGATCTCCCGGGGCCTGGTGGTTTGTGTAGATGTCTGTATGGGATCTGTGGAGGTATATGGGGTGGTTATGGCCCCTGGAGATCTGCTTTGGGTTTTTTTTGGGATTTCTATGGGGGTGTGTTTGTGGTCCGTTGGGATCTGTGCTAGGGTGCGTGCTATTCATCGATTCGTTGATATATAATGGATGTGTATGAGGTCTCTGAGGTGGGAGGCTCTATACGGTTTGAGGGGAGTTGTCTTTCAAAGGCCCCCTCGTCTTTGTTTTAGCTACATTGGTGTATGTGGACATTTGTGATGGTCTATGGAGCTTTGTGATCTATCTTTGTATATGGGGATGTTTGTGATGCTCTGGAGATGTAGGGCTGATGGTCTCATACCTGTCAACCCCTTGTCAGTGCCCTACCTTATTACAGACCAATTCAGACCTTATTGGTCACCCTGTGCCCTTAAAAATCTCAACGTTCATCCGACAAAGTCCCATCACAAGGGAGAAACACATTTCGATTTAAAGCTTTCGTGACTGCAGGGATCTCATTCAGACACTGTCTTTCTGACAGACCTGTTCTTCACCTCAGGACGGCTGCTTGCGTTGTGGCCGAAACGTCGTGAGAATTATTTTATAATGTTTTATTTTTATTATTTTATTATTTCCATTCTACGTCACTTTACCGAAAGAACCAAGAAGAAGGGAGAAACACACACAAAGACAAACACATTTGTTTGCACGTATTGAAACGGCTGTACGTCGTATGCACCTGAAAACTTTATTTGCCTGTACAATAATACGGCTCAACCGTATGGGTTGACAGGTATGTGGTCTATGAAGTTTTCTGATTATCTGTGGAGCTTTCCGATGGTTCATAGATGTCTTCGATAGTCTGCGAAGGCATGTGCTGCTAAATGAAAGTTTTGTTTTGGTATGTGGAAGTTCTTGATTGTCCATGGAGATATGTGATTGTGAAAGTTTGTGGTGGCCGATTGAAGCACGTGATGAACTTTGACCATTAAGACAAGGATATGTGCCCAACAGCGATGCGTATACATATGGCACAGACAGATGTCCTTGAAAACCAGGTGAGCCGTGGTGGTGCTAACCCTTTGGGGGGCCGAAGCAGAAATTATTAATTGGGTTCATCCGACTACAAATATGATGGACTGTACTGGATAAGCACAGTTGCTTTGGTATATCACAGTTAGTTATTTGGATTTAAGGATGTGAATTCAAGCTGATATTTAATGCACCCCAGTGCTTAATTTTAGCCGGAACAGTCCGGAGTGCATTTAAAAAATATATTATTGGTACGGCACATCCATCTCGCCTTATTCTGTCCACTCGTTACTGCATCTAATTCGTATAAACTTGTTAATAGGGTTAGAAAAATATAGGGTTTTATAGTAAATAATTATTATGGATAGGCCTGCTTTGTATTCTTGTGTTAGTGCCTTATGCTGGTAATCGCTAATGCAAGCCATCCTGAAAATTATCGATTGAGAAATTGACTTCTGGTGCATCCCTATTTGTGTTATAAATCTGAGGCCCCCTTGAACTATTTGTGGCCCAATCTCAGAATCGGAATATTTTATTCATACTTGAGGAATCCGATGAGCTATAAAGTTATTTTTCACAGATGCCCAGTAGGTGCAGGTCAGAACGTTACAACAATAATATAAAAACACAACAGGAGTTCAAAGTATAGAAAAGGTAAATGAAATCACTTAAAAGTATATCCACAAATAAAAATAAACTATGATTTTTATTATCTTACCAAGTTAAGGCTCACTGAGCTATTAACTTATTTTTCAGAAGCGACCTGGCCACAAATGATAGCTCAACTAAGTGGCTTTTAATGATAATTTAAAAGTATAAAGCGCTCTTAAACAGTTGTTTTCGGGGCGCTACGTGCTTAGTTTGCTTGCAGCCAGTGATGCTGACAAAGTAAAATACAGCATTGAGTTATTTTTTGCCGATTACAGATGTGCCACGCCTCACCACGCCAATTCAAGGCTCGGCTTGTGCTTTTAAACTCCAGCCTGGCGAAGGGAGGGGGGGGGGTGCAGGGTGCGTTGAGACGGTGCCGGTGAATGTGTAAGTTGATTGGGGCGGCGGCTGTAGTTCAGAATTTTAATTCGCAAAAAGTTGGCCCCATTATGAGCCAAGCGAGCCACAGTCCTACGTGTTAAAAAAGATGTTTACACAGCATTTCCTCCGCGTTACCGTGGGCGGATACACAGTGACCCGCATACAGGGCAAGGTGGTGAAGGCGCAGCCCTGCAGTTGCTCGCTCGCACCACTGCTGGCAGAAGGGCCTCCACTCGAGGGAGGTCCAGAGAGCAGAGGTCGCAAACGGGTTTTAATTCCTTACCCGTACCCGGCCGCACCAGGGTCGCAAACGGGTACCCGTACCCGGCCGTAACCGTACCATACCCGTACCCGGCCGGGTACGGGTAGGGTACGGGTATCGGGTACCTGATTGCGACCTCTGGGATGAAGCCATGTTGCAGGCGCGGGTGGGTTGATTCTAGGAACTTGAATTGTGAGAAGAGAAAAGACGTTGGGAAATGAGTGACAAACAGTTACTCACCAGTGACTCACGGCCTACCCGTACCCGTACCCGGCCGCACCAGGGTCGCAAACGGGTACCCGTACCCGGCCAGGTACGGGTAGCCGGGTATCGGGTAGGGTACGGGTATCGGGTACCCGGTTGCGACCTCTGCCAGAGAGCCCCTTTTAGAGCCGTGGTTCCAAACCTTTCCTGGAGTCGGGGAGCACCGTCAACCCTCTCAAGTCTTCTTATTTTGTACGGCTGCTGATGTGGATGCAGAGCCACAACGACAGTTTCACACAAGCCGAGATAACCGCGTCAGGAGTAGCGCAGTGTATCGCTGTGATGTCTCTCTTTCGTATTTGTGGATCGGGCATTGCGTCGTTCTATGTTGTACGGTCTGGTCTGGTTCTGGATGACCGTAGTTGAGTAATGTTTGCGGACCGCCGTGCAGTAAAAACTAAAATCTGGTGGCTTTGTGGAAGAAGATGGCATCTGAAGCAGTTCCGCAATTTCCCACAGGATGGGCATCACCGCTGCAGAGCGAGCGCTGGGACTTGGTCGTCCGTGCTTGCTCGACATTCCGCGTATCACAGGATGTTTTGTTAGGGGGACCCCTAAAAAGGGAAGAAAAAAATTTAAATCGCACGCCCGCTAAACTTAGCTTGAACGGCGTGCATGCCAATGTTGACTCGTGGTTAGCCTCGTCCTAGCTCTGCGCAGAAACATCACTACTCCAGCATTGGATTGTGCATTCCAGAATTAGATTGTGATTTTTCACTGGTTCAAGCGGTGGTGCCTTGGCTTAATTTTACGTTGCCTTAATTTGTTTCATTTTCGATTTAAAGCTTTCGTGACTGCAGGGATTCATCTTCTTGGTTCTTTCGGTAAAGTCACGTAGAAGGGAAGTAATAAAATAATAAAAATAAAACATAATAAAATAATTCTCACGATGTTTCGGCCACAACGCAAGCAGCCGTCCTCAGGTGAAGAACAGGTCTGTCGGGGAGACAGCGGCTTCAGACGCTTCCCTTCTACGTGACTTTACCGAAAGAACCAAGAAGATTAATTTGTTTCACTTAAAAAAAACATAAATAACACGTATGTATTCCATAAATAAGACAAAGGTCCTTTGTATAGCCTCAACAGACAGTTGGGGCAAGTGTTGTTATCGAGGAGCACCTATAGAGGTCTTTGTCTCCCTCGTGGCATTGTTTATCTCTGAGTACCTATAAGTACACACACACACCAGTTGGTGCACTCATGCTTAGAGGTGCACATTACGTCATTTTTTTGTATTCTTAGTGTTCATTGTCATTGCCAAATACAGCCAGACTAAGGCCCTCAGGAATCTGAGGGTCCGTGGCATTGCCAGACTAAAGCATCTCCAGGATTTAAGTGGCGGTTTCCTGTTTGGGCTTGGTTTTAGTGTTCTTAGGGTTCGTTGTTTATTTCCTGACACCCAAGAGAGCCAGACAGAGCCACCTTTTTGCACTTGTAAGGTTTCCGTGTGAATTGCCCCAAGCCGAGAGAGTCAGAATAAGGGACGCTTACTATTCTCAGCGCGTGTTGTAATTGTCCAACGTTTGCACTGCCGGACAAAGGCACACCCTCAGGATTCATAGGGTCCATATTGCTCTCAGTGGCTGCGTGTTATTGCCCGTTCCTCGCACAGACAGACTGAGGCACTTTAGCGTTCGGTGCTATCGCCCTCGTGCTCAGAACCAAAATCCAAGAGCAGAATAGCTGCAGCGCACCAAATCCCATGACACAGCGAGAACACGGCGCACGAGCGGGTGTGTGTAGCGGCGGTGCAGACGCGTGGCGTGGCTTGGGCGTGTGCCCGTCTGCGTGCGTGCTGGGCTGAGCACGCAGTGACGGACGTGTATGTGTCAGCAGACGGGCTGATGTAACTTCACTGTCCAGTGATGCGCGGTGTGCTGGTCTTAATCAGCAGAAAATACCATCACTGGCAACAACAGCGCCATCGCCGTCGCCTCCACAACCACCACCTCTATCGTAATGATAATTGGTTCTTTACCCTTCTATCTGGCAACAAAACTGACACCTTTTTGCAAGGAGTCATGTTTGCATAGACCGCAATACCTGCAGTCATAATACAAACAAAAGAACATAACTCTGATAATGTGCACTGTCCTTGAAGTTGATTGGTCCACACCCGAGACAGCTTTCCTTCGAGCCTAGTCTCATATGGGTTGGACCAGATGACGCCAAAAGGCGCACAACTCAAGGACAATGCACCATCAGAGTATGAGAGCTCGGGGCAAGCATCTACACTATGGGGACCTCATTTGCCAGTAAAAATATGATAATTGGTTCTTTACCCTTCTATCTGGCAACAAAACTGACACGATGCTTACCACCTCTATCGTCACCACCCCCTGTTCCACCACTAACACTGCCACCACCCGCACCATCATCAACGCCGCAAGCATCACGACCCCCCATCTCTACGAGCAACAGCAGTGCTAATGCCGCCACCACAACCACCACTGCTATCGGCTTCACACTGTCAGTGCCACCAACACCGCCACTGCCACTACCAACACAATCCCCACTTCCCAACACGACCACACCCACTGTCAGCACCACCACTACGCAGGACTGGGCAATGAAGAGCATTAATACTGGTAGGAACCTCCTGGTTCCACCAGCCCACAGGGGATTATTGTGTCCGTCCGTCGTGCATCCAAAAATGGGAGGGGTTGGGCTGGGTGGAGAGGGGCTGGGTCGGGAGGGGCAGGGGGCGGAGGGGCTGGGTGGGGAGGGGCTGGGTGGGGAGGGGAGGGTGGGGAGGGAGGGGCAGGGGGGGAGGGGCTGGGTGGGGAGGGGCTGGGTGGGGAGGGTGGGGAGGGGCTGGGTGGGGAGGGGGTGGGGAGAGTGGGGTTGGGTGGGGGGTGGAGGGGTGGGGCTGGGTGGGGAGGGGCTAGGTGGGGAGGGAGGGGCATGGGGGGGGGGGACTGGGTGGGGAGGGGCTGGGTGGGGAGGGTGGGGAGGGGCTGGTCACCCTGTGGTGCCCTTATAAAACTCAACGTTTAACCTACTCACGCCGGCTTGTGCCCGCCCTCACAGTCGGGCATATTTGCGGAATACACCACGTCGCCATTGACCGAGCAACCCAACGTTCCTCTACCAGCTCCCTCCGCAGCAGGAATGTGTTTAGCCAAAGTGCATTCGTGGTTGGGTAGGTGCAGTGTTGAATGTGCTCTTTCCAATACAGTCACAATTTAGATTTTTTAAAAGCTAACATTTTCCCCCCAATGGTATCCCGATTTTGCTGTTGGTGTCATATATTCATAATCAACGTTTTTGGGTTTAGATCGCATTGTTTATAAATGTGTCGTAACTCTTCACCACCCGACACGGCCAATTGCAATTCGCCCGATGATGAATTGCAATTCGCCCGATGATGCTGGATGCAATTACCAGCGAAATGTCGTACTCAAATTGTAAATGTTGTGGTTTCATGCTTCAACTCACCGGTGGGTTAAAGCAGTGAACTATTTGTCTTTTGTCAAGGTGACACTTTTTTACTGATTGGCCGTGTCGGGTGGTGGAGGGTTACGACACATTTATAAATAACGCGATCTAAACCCAAAAACGTTGATTATGAATAATATTAGTCATGAAAGCCTACGTGTTAAACTGGTGTCATATAGTGAGACACATAATCCATTCACATTTTTTACAGAGCAATGCATCCCTTCGATTTAGGGAACGGCCCACGGAAGCGGATATCACAGAGCTTATTCTGAGATGTCTTCAAGTGACCTCTGGGCCACCCACAGTTGACCTCTGGGCCACCCACAGTTGACCTCTGGGCCACCCACAGTTGACCTCTGGGCCACCCACAGTTGACCTCTGGGCCACCCACAGTTGACCTCTGGGCCACCCACAGTTGACCTCTGGGCCACCCACAGTTGACCTCTGGGCCACCCACAGTTGACCTCTGGGCCACCCACAGTTGACCTCTGGGCCACCCACAGTTGACCTCTGGGCCACCCACAGTTGACCTCTGGGCCACCCACAGTTGACCTCTGGGCCACCCACAGTTGACCTCTGGGCCACCCACAGTTGACCTCTGGGCCACCCACAGTTGACCTCTGGGCCACCCACAGTTGACCTCTGGGCCACCCACAGTTGACCTCTGGGCCACCCACAGTTGAGGGCAGCACTTTTCCACCCGCTCTTCAAATGAGTGATGTTTGATAATTGGTTTTTTACCCTTTTATCTGGCAACAAAACTGACACCTTTTTTACAAGGAGTCATGTTTGCATTGACCACAATACCTGCAGTCGTAATGCCTTTTGGCGTCATCTGGTCCAACACCATGTGAGACTAGGCTCTAAGGAAAGCTGTCTCGGGTGTGGACCAATCAACTTCAAGGACAGTGCATACATTATCAGTTGTGTTTTTTTTTGCATTACGACTGCAGGTATTGTAGTCAATGCAAACATGACTCCTTGTAAAAAAAGTGTCAGTTTTGTTGCCAGATAAAAGGGTAAAAAAACAATTATCATATTTTTTCTTCTGGCAAATGAGGTTCCAATGGTGAGTGATGTTTGTCGCATGATGGTCAATCAGAGCGACATTGTATTTCTCAGAGATGGAATTTTGCTATATTGAATGTGGAACCAAAGTTATAGTAATGGGTTTTTAAAAACAATTCTTGGCGACCAGGCTGAGACCATCAACTCGTATCCATTGCGAAACCGGTTTAATCACAGGGAGTGACTTAAACCTGGATTCAAACCCAGGTTCTCAGCGGTGCCGGCTCCGTGCTCTAACCTTAATCCTGACCTTATCTGTAACCCTACTCACTGCCTCTTGTGTATGTTGGTGCATGTATGTTGAACTTACGTACTCATCTAATCCCAACCCTAACCCATAACCCTGTAGCTAACCTGTAACAGCTTACCCTCACCACGTGTCGGACTGTAACCCTCCCCCGGTATCTCACCCTCGGCCCTGCCGCTCTCAGGCCGCACCGCGCTCAGATCGACGCGGTGCCGTCTCGCCCGACCGGGACAACTCCTCGCTCACCTCCTCCCCCGAGGGCCGCGGCAGCGGCGGCGGCGGTCGCGGCGGTGGCGGCGGCGGCAGCGTCGGTGGAGGCAGCGTCGGTGACGCAGGCAGCGGCGTGGGTGACGAGGGGAAACTGTCACCGGACATCGAGGCGCTGGAGCGGTTCATCGACAGCTGCGTGCTGCAGTATCGCGTGGAGGGGACGCTGCGTGACGACGAGCAGCCCGACTCGGACTCGTCGCCCGTCGCCTCGCAGGTGAGGGAGCAAGTGGGCGCGTGGCGTGGCGCTGTGGGGTGGCGCTGTGGGGTGGCGCTGTGGGGTGGCGCGTGGTGTGGCGCTGTGAGGTGGCGCTGTGTGGCGCTGTGTGGCGCTGTGTGGCGTTGTGTGGCGCTGTGGGGTGGCGCTGTGGGGTGGCGCGTGGTGTGGCGCTGTGTGGCGCTGTGTGGCGCTGTGTGGCGTTGTGTGGCGCTGTGGGGTGGCGCTGTGTGGCGTGGCGCATCCGAGTTGGGATGCGGTGTGCCACATGCGAGCGCACATACCTCCCGGAACGTGTGCTGTATGTATACTGTATGTGTACTAAAGGCCGACTGAAACTGAATTTCTGGTTTCGGCCAAAACCGAAACCGAAAGTATGCCGAAAGAGGCCATTTGCCAACTTTCGGCGCCGAAACCGAAACCGAATTTCGGTCGGCCTCTAATGTGCACACCCCACGGTGGCGAGCTGTTAACTACCTCGCTTCGTGTACAGGAGGTCATGGGTTCGATCCCGACCCTGACTCCTGTATATTTGGAGTTTGCATGTTCTTCCCGTGGTCGCGTGGATTTTTCTCCGGGTCCTTCGGTTTTTCCCTCCACATTTAGAAACACGCGTTTAGAGTAGTTGGCTGCTATGAATGTACATGTGATGATAAGCCACTTCGTTGAGATATCATTTGTGGCTTTCGTGACTGCAAGGATTCATACTCTTAGGTTTTTTCGGTAAAGTCACGTAGGTAAAAAAATGTAATAATAAAAATAATAGAAATAATATATCACTATTATTATTTCTATTATTTTATTATTTATTTTTAGTTACGTGACTTTACTGTAAAAACCTAAGAGTATATATCATTTGTGGCCAAGTCGCTTCTGAAAAAGAGCTACGTAATTCAGTGGGCTTTAACTGGTAAAATAAAAAAAAGTTGTTAAAGTTTTAGTTGACTGTAGTGTATTTATTGTGCATATTTTGGAAGTCTCGTCATTCTCATCTGCTGCCCTCTTTGTAACTCTTCTCAGAAATCTGTTCTGTTGGCTCCCTGCCCCTGTTCCAGTCTAACCTCAAGACCTGCCTGTGTAGAACATTTTTTTTGACTGCCTCTTTCTCTCTCTATAAAATAAATGTTCCCGCTTTCTGTACAGCGACGCCGTATATATCCACATTCTATTGTATGGACTCGCACAGATGCGAATAGAATCACAAAGAGACCCATAGACTCCCATAGAGACCTGTGACTGATTGCCTCTTATCATCTCCACGGTGTAAACATTCCCACCGTTTCTGTACGGCGACTTGAGACGCGGTCGCATTTGGACGCCCGTATAAGTCCCACGTTACGACTGTTATTGTTCGACCGTACTTGCAAAAGCGAAATCCCTCTTGAAACTGCGCCCCTCGCCAAAACCCTGGGCGTGAATGAGGTGCCTCTGTTCGACGGCTCTGCTACGCATTTTTTTTTCTTCTTCTTCTTTCGACAAATGCCAAGAACGCTCGGAATTATTCGAAGAGGGCCTCGGCTTTCTTTGGCTGGCCAACGCAACTGCGATGGAAAGAATTTGCCGCTGTGTCCGAGGAGGTGTGGGAGGGGGGTAGGGGTGGCGGAGGGGAGGAGTGGGGCGCGCTAGGGATACCAAATGAGAGTGCAGAAATATTCACCGCGGTGTGTATAGGTGCAGCTCTGCACTTGCGAGCTCCAGGGAGCTACTGTTTCTAGGTTATTTTGACCTACTCTTCCTCGCCGGTCAGACGACTTGTAAACTATAAAGTATTAAAAAATATTTATTTAGTTTAAAGCCCAGCTCTTATTCAGATGCAGCCTGGCCACAAATGATAGCTCAACGAAGTGGCTTGTCGCGTGGAATTTAATAGCAGCAGCGAAATACTCTCAGCGCATGTTTCTAAAGAGGTGCGAGCACCCACACACTTTACCCAACCACCAACGCGCGACCTGCCGATCGACGTAACTGCGGTGCGCCTATTCATATGGCGCCGCAGTGGAGGGTTATTTACTATCTCGCCTGGTATGCAGGAGGTCGTGGGTTCGATCCCAACCCGGGATGCCTGCTGTATATTTGGAGTTTGCATGACTCTCTCCCCATGGTCGCTTGGATTTTTCTCTGCGTCCTCCGGTTTTTCCCTTGCATATTTAGAATCGACATCACGCATTTAGAGTATGTGGCTGCTTTACATTACCACGCGATAAGCCACTCGGTTGAGCTATAATTTGTGGCCAGGTCGCTTCTGAAAACGAGCTACATAGTGCAGTGGGCCTTGCCTGGTAAAACACATTCCTGCGGAGGGAGCTGGTAGGAACGTTGGGTTGCTTGGTCAATGGCCAAGGTCAACGGCGGCGTGGTGTATTCCGCAAATATGCCCGACTGTGAGGGCGAGCACAAGCCGGCGTGAGTAGGTTAAACGTTGAGTTTTACAAGGGCACCACGGGGTGACCAGCCCCTCCCCACCCTCCTCACCCAGCCCCTCCCCACCCTCCCCACCCAGCCTCTCCCCACCAGCCCCTCCCCACCCAACCCCTCCCTTCCCACCCAGCCCCTCCCTGCACGACGGACCCAATAATCCCCTGTGGGCTGGTGTAACCAGGAGGTTCCTACCAGTAAAAGAGCTACACACAGCTCAGTGGGCCTTACCTGGTAAAATAAAAATAGTAATCGTCTACTGCTGGGCGGGCGTTGTTAGCGACGGGTCAGGGGGCGGGGGGTAAGAAACTTTCACCATTGTTTGCAAGTCCAGCTTGCTATTTATTCCACCGCGTACGGTGCGAAAGAAGTTTTACACACACATACATACCACGGTGGTGGCATCCACTTAGTCTCTACAGCACCGCTGTCAAAACACACAGACCAGCACTCCTGTTAAGCTGTGTAGTGGAGGTTTTAAACATATACAATAACACTCAACATATTTGCCAATAACACGACCTTAAAAGCACATATCTGATTTAATGTGCTTTTGAAGAAGGACCATTGTCCAAAACGTTGCCTATTATATAAATATGTTACTAGTAGGAACCACCTGGTTCCACCAGCCCACAGGGGATTATTGTGTCCGTCCGTCGTGCATCCAAAAATGGGAGGGGTGGGGCTGGGTGGAGAAGGGCTGGGTGGGGAGGGGAGGGAGGGGCTGGGTGGGGAGGGGCTGGGTGGGGAGGGGAGGGCTGGGTGGTGTTGGTGGGAGGGGTGGGGCTGGGTGGGGAGGGGCTGGTCACCCCGTGGTGCCCTTATAAAACTCAACGTTTAACCTACTCACGCCGGCTTGTGCCCGCCCTCACAGTCGGGCATATTTGCGGAATACACCACGCCGCCGTTGACCCTGGCCATTGACCGAGCAACCCAACGTTCTTACCAGCTCCCTCCGCAGGAATGTGTTCTTTGAAGGCCACACAGTGTGTTGAGCTTTGGAAAATATATTGTTACTTGTGCCTTTGCACCACTGCCATCGCAGCAGCAACATCAGCAAATAACACGTATATGGGTTTTTACATATTGTTTATATTACGCATGACATTTCAATGCATTGCGTAATGTTACACGACGGGGAAAGACAACGGACACGTGTGCAGCGGTGAAGGCGTGGTCATGTGATCCTCGGGGGGCCCGTGAAGGGGGGGGCGGTCAGTGTGAAGCGCGTACCGCGAAGCGACGGCAATTTTTTCTTGGATTTTCTGTTTGCACATAGTCACTTGAAGATGTTTTCTTGTTCATGTTTTTGTTTTTTGTTTGTTGCGGTTGCACCCGATTCAAGAGCCGAATGGCTCACAGGGTTATACCTAATAAATAAACTTTGAAACTTTAACGCTAGCTTTTATTTATTTTTGTTGAATAAAATAAGGGTTGTAAAATAATAAGAAACAAAAACTTCAGCCGTTTAAACGTTCTCGTCGTTGGGGAAACTTCCTCGTGTTTCTCAAAGCACAACGCACCCCACGCGCGATCCGACCCAAAAATCTGAAAGAACGATTCAAGTACATTTTGTTGAACCGGCTGAGAACTCGGGAGAATAGGTTGTGAGTCTCGTTGGCAAGAGTGACCTGCGACCTAGTCTTATGTTTTGCAAGAGCTCGCATAGCAAACAAAATAAATGCACGGTATTTATTTGCATTTCCCGTCATTTCAAGGTAATGTCGCGTTTTACGGACCCCCGAGAACCAATGTTGTACTCGCACGGTGTCAAAACTGGAAGTGCGCCCAAAACCCTTATCTGCAGCGTCACCGAGTGGCTGTCATTCCTAACGTTGTTGTAGAGTTTGTGTTTACCTGTTTGGATCAGCCGCGATCACAATGTGCGGACTTCGAAAGTCACTCTGTCCACGGAAGTCTGTTGACAAGAGCCGTGGACATGCTGTGTTAGAGAAGGGTGGCCATGGGCCAAAACGTCGCCTGTTATACATGTTCATTCCGTTAAAGGCCGGACTGTTTAATGGCACGTGTTGAGTTTCTTTTGTTATTGAATGTACGTTGACATTTTTTCACCACCATATGTAGCCAACCTTTGTCAGATCAGCGTAAAATCTAAAGTAATACACTACGTCTGTTTCGTCTAAATGTTACGGAACAGAGACTCCTTGTCTACTCGGTCTAACAAAATAGATAAGCGGACAATGTTTCCTTCATATTTCTTACACAACACGTGTACGCCCAACGCCCTTCTGGCAGAGCACGATCTTGGCAGCATTGCTTCAGTACAAGCAAACTGTGGACCGGTTTTGACGTGTAGTGTCTCATCAGCATTGTCAGGCTTGCTTGAATCTAGTGGCGGTGAACTACCAGATAGGAGTTCTAGTTGGACGCAAAATTATACGCAACTCAAAATGATCACGAGCGTTGTTGTAGGGAATATGGGAGCCGTATATTCAAAGGAAGGTCATACTCTTCTTGGTTCTTTCGGTAAAGTCACGTAGAAGGGAAATAATAAAATAATAATAAAAAATGAAACATAATAAAATAATTCTCACGACGTTTCGGCCACAACGCAAGCAGCCGTCCTCAGGTGAAGAACAGGTCTGTCGGAGAAGACAGCGTCTGACACTGTCTTTCCGACAGACCTGGTCTTCACCTGAGGACGGCTGCTTGCGTTGTGGCCGAAACGTTGTGAGAATTATTTTATTATGTTTTATTATTTTATTTTTTTATTATTTCCCTTCTACGTGACTTTACCGAAAGAACCAAGAAGATGAATCCCTGCAGTCACGAAAGCTTTAAATCGAAGGTCATACTCTTTGGTTCTTTCGGTAATGAACGGCCGATTGTGTTGCGATCGAAACGTCGTGATTGAATTTATTTTATTTCTCTACCTACGTGACTTTACCGAAAGAACCAAATAGTATGGATCCCTGCAGTCACGAAAACTTCAGATCTAAAAGGAAGGTCCTTGGCAATAACATCTGTGAGTTCACCAGCATTGATTCATGCAAGTCTGATGCTGCTGACGGATACACTGCGTGCCAAAAAACCCGTTCCAGAATTTGCTTTACCTCAGTCTTCGTTGCTGAATGGGAAAGCTCCCAGAAGGCTGTGCTGCCGATGGGGGGGGTGTAAGAATTTTCTTTTTTGGTTTTTCGCAGGGAGACGCGTATCGTATGCTTATCCGTTTTGGTTATTTGGCCTGCTGAGTGTAAAATCTCCGCTCATCCGCTTTGCTCATCGCAGCGAGCCCTCTCGCCCCTCACCCCTTCGCCCGCGGTTTACTCGCGCTACCCAGCACCGCGTCCAATTTGCGCTTTAAACATTTGCACGCCATGCACCATACACCACGCCATGCACCACGCCATGAACACGCGCCATACCACGCGCCACGCGCCATGCCGCGCCACGCCGCCCGCGATGCTTCACATTCCTGCGAGCCGCTGGGCCACAGGAATTTTCGTCCTCTACCCCCTTCTCCCATGCCGGCAGTCCGCAGTGTTTTGAAGTGGGATGCTGGCAGCGAACATGTGGAAGCCACGCGTGTGTGCGTGCGTGTGCGTGCCCGCGTGTGTGCATGTGTGCGTGCGTGTGAGCGCGTGTGTGTTATGGGGAGCGATAGTGTAGCGGTTAGCGTGCTGCGCTATGAACCCGGCGACACGAGTTCGATTCCCGCTCACGGCCAACACCGGTGACGATTATCTCAACCGGTCCTGGGCCTCCCCTAGGTCGACTCAGCTTCAAATGAGTACCTGGTGAGGTGTGTAAACATTGCCACTAGGGAGACAAAGGCGGTTGGGCGTGGTGCTGGCCACCCACCCCCTTTGTGTACCGTTCCGGCCTTCATAGGTGCTCGCTAACAGCACTTGCCCCTACAGTTTGTTAAGGCTATATGGGGGATCTTTATCTTTGTGTGTGGGGAGAGGTAGTGTAGCGGTTAGCGCGCTGCGCTACGAACCTGGTGACCCAGTGACGATTATCTGAACCGGTCCTGGGCCTCCCCTCAGTCGACTCAGCCTCAAATGAGTACCTGGTGCGATGTGTAAACATCGCCACTAGGGAGACAAAGGCGGTCGGGCGTGGTGCTGGCCACCCACCCCCTTTGTGTACCGTTCCGGCCTTCATAGGTGCTCGCTAACAGCACCTGCCCCAACAGTCTGATCTTTGCTTTGTTTGCGTTCATGTATGAGCAGTAGTGCACACGTTTTAACGCGCCGTGCTACGAACCCGGCCATCTGAGTTCGATTCCTGTTCACGGCCAACAACACTGGTGACAATTATCTGAACTAGTACGGGGCCCTCCCCTAGGTTGACTCGTCCTGAAACGAGTACCCGGTGCGGTGCATGAACATCGCCACTGAGGCAACAAAAGGATAGTCGGGTGTGGTGGCCGGCCACCTCGTTTGCCTTCGCGCTGCTACTCGCGAACGGCACTTGCCCCAACAGTGTGTTAAGGCTACACGGGCGGTCTTTGTCTTTGTCGTCCGCGACAGGGCTCTTCGGATCGGAGCGACAAGCGGAGCACCCGGGCCTGGAAGGGTCAGCGAGGAGGCCGAGGTCGGATTCAGCAGCGGTGGATCAACAGCCCCCCGGTGAGCGGCCTGCGGGCGTGCGGAATGAGCGAACGGAGTGGAATATGCGACTTGGGCGAATGTACGAGCGTGCGGGTGACCGCACGAAACTGAGCATGCGACTTGGGTGAACGGATGAGCGTGCGGGTGAGCGTCGCGTAGCGTGCCAGTGAGCGAATGAACGGGTGAGTAAACGAACGTATGAGTTGGCCGATGGAATTGATCGTTGAGCGAACGAATAAAGTAGTGAAATGTGATGTTGAGTGAGTGAATGAGTGAATGAATTAGCTGGTGTGTGCCCGTTCCGGCTTTGTCTGTGCGACAGGTTCAACGTGGAAGTCCCTCCCCACGGCCCAGAGGAGGCCGTACAGGCCCCCAGCCCAAGGTTGGGCCCCCCCTCACCCCCCCTCACCCCCCCTCACCCCCCCTCACCCCCTCTCACCCCCTCTCACCCCCCCTCACCCCCCCTCACCCCCTCTCACCCCTCCTCACCCCCCCTCACCCCCTCTCACCCCCCCTCACCCCCCCTCACCCCCCCTCACCCCCCCTCACCCCCCCTCACCCCCCCTCACCCCCCCTCACCCCCTCTCACCCCCTCTCACATCGTGCTATCTCCATACTCTCTTCCCTGGCTTTCCACACGCTCTTTCCTGCCTCCACACATTCTCACCTCTCCACCGACTCTTCCCCAGTCTCAATATCGTGCCAATTTACATCCGTGAATTAATCGATGACGAATGAAGAATGAATTAATGTACGGACGCCTTCCCGGTCATCTCGTAGATTGGTGGACTGCTGCATCGCACGACCACCATGGGAGATGGCGAGAGCTTGGCTTGGGCCATGTGAGGCCTTCATCCAGCAGTGGCTCGTGATGATGATGATGATGTTGATGACGACTCAGAAGCTGCATGAGTTTCTCTTGTTTTCTAATCCGCCACTTCTCTCCTCCTCCTTCCCATGTTGCAGCCTCGAGTCCAAGACCCTTCGTACGATGTATGGGCGGCGAATACGAACCCTTACGACAGGTGAGAGTATGGTGGTGGAGGTGGTGGTGGTAAATGAGTACCTGGTGCGGTGTGTAGTAAACATCACCACTGGGGAGATGAAGGCGGCCGGGTGTGGTACTGGTCATCCTTGTCCTCGTGTGCCATGACAGGCTTCATAGGTGCTGCTACTCGCCAACAACAGCACTTGCCCCAACAGTCTGTTAAAGTTTCGATTTAAAGCTTTCGTCACTGGAGGGATTCATATTCTTGGTTCTTTCGGTAAAGTCACGTAGAAGGGAAATGATAAAAATAAAACATAATAAAATAAAATTATCAGGTGAAGAAGAGCTCTCGGAAAGACAGCTCTGTTTCTTCACCTGAGGACGGCTGCTTGCGTTGTGGCCGAAACGTCGTGAGAATTTTATTTTATTATGTTTTATTTTTATTATTTCCCTTCTACGTGACTTTACCGAAAGAACCAAGAATATGAGTCTGTTAAAGGCTGCACGGGGGATCTTTTGTTATTTTGGTGGTGGTGGTGGTGGCGGCGGTGGCAGCACAAGAGGTTTTATTTATTCGTTGTGTTTTTGAGCCGCCACGATATGCGATCGGATTGTCGCGATGGAATGCGTGATGCGTTTGAGCCAAGATTCAGATGCGAGGGTTGTGTTGTGTTGTGCGTCTGGGCCAGAGGTCGCAAACGGGTTTTGATTCCTTACCCGTACCCGTACCCGGCCACACCAGGGTCGCAAACGGGTACCTGTACCCTACCCGATACCCGGCTACCCGTACCCGGCCGGGTATCGGGTAGGGTACGGGTACGAGTACCCGATTGCGACCTCTGGGATGAAGCCATGTTGCAGGCGCGGGTGGGTTGATTCTAGGAACTTGAATTGTGAGAAGAGACAAGACGTTGGGAAATGAGTGACAAACGGTGACTCACCAGTGACTCACGGCCTACCCGTATCCGTACCCGGCCACACCAGGGTCGCAAACGGGTACCTGTACCCGGCCGGGTACGGGTAGCCGGGTATCGGGTAGGGTACGGGTATCGGGTACCCGGGTGAGCCGCACTGCCTCTGTGATTGAACGGGGTCCAGCTTGCGTTCACGTGTTTGTCTCGTGCATCCATGTATTTGTGTACTCGGGTTTGTGCAAGTGTGTTCGTGTATGTGTGCTTGAATGTTGAACTTCTTTTACACCGTACGTAGCCAACCGTGCTAATTGGAGGTGAGGGGACAAAGGCGACCGGGCGTCTTGTTGGCCATCCACACCCTCGTGTGCCGTGCAGGCCTTAATAGGTGCTCGTTGATGGCACTTTCCCCAGCAGTCGGTTAAATGACATATGGGGGATCTTTGTCCTTTTGTCTATGAAGAGTAGTGGTGCAGTTGTGTATATTTGTCTGACTGCATTTGTCCGTGCGTTTGTGTCTGTAATTGCATCTGGTGGCATCTGTGTGTGTGTCTTTATTAGAATTAGCATTTGTACTAATGTGTGAGTGTGTGTGTGTATCTCGGAGTGTGTACATGAAGTCACCGCCACTTAGTGGCAAATGGCGGTTATTGTTTGTTGACATTGTTTGTGTCTGGAACTCTCAATCTGGAACTTCCAATCTGGAATTCCCTTCCCCCAGCCATCCTTGCTGTTAATACCCTTCCCCAGTTCACATCCAGGCTCCAGACCTGCCTTGTTTTCGCTCTGACTAACCGCCTCTATCTCTCTATACAAATAAATAGTGCCACTGTTTACACCATCTTTGAGATGTCTAATTTCGGCCGCAATGCATTGCACAGACTCGCACCAGACGCCAATCGAATCACAAAAAGGCCCATAAGACTCCCACGGAGACCTATGAACGCCTCTGTCATCTCCATGGTATAAATATTCCCACCGTTTCTGTACGGCGAGGATGCGGGTCACAGTCGGGCGCCGTATAAATCCACGTTGTGGTCGTCGTGTATTGCGTCCAGCGGCTGCAGCTGGGACGTGCAGCCAGACGTCCAGGAAACGTCGACCTCCCAACATCAAAGCCTCTCGAAGCATCCCAACCACACAGAGCACGGTGACAGGTAGCTGATGGTGATGATGATGATGATTGTGCCGATGATGATGATGATGATGCTGATACTGATGTCATTGCTACTAAAGATGCTTGGGTCAATAGTGTCGAGACCAGCGTCCTGACAATCCGTAGAATCTCTGTTGGGTTGAATCATTACATGTCTATTATTATTTATCATCATCATCAACATCAGCCTTGATCTATCCACTGTTGCATGAGGTCCTCCCCAGGCTGCCGACACCACCTCCCACGATCCCGCGATACAACACAGTTGCACGCGCACGAACAGATTTCAAAGCTCCATCTCCTTGCGGGCCTGCTCTCTCTGGGACGCGTTCCATTCTTTTGCTGCCACTCCGTGATTGCTCTCGACCATCGTCCATCCTCTCGGCCATCGCCCATCCCTTCTGGCCATGACGCGACCTGCCCTTGCCCGCACTCGCTTTTTCAACGGTTTGGGCGATGATGGTTACCGTCATTGTTGTTATCACCGTGTACATCTGCATGCCGGGGTGAGGTTCAGCACCAAGAGGCCGGGCCACGGTTAATTAACCGTGAGTTTTTTTTATTTTTCTCTACCACCGTTGCTCGACTTGCAGCGAATGCCAGAACGTGGGCGACGCGGAGGCTGCGATCAAGGACGACTCGAGGGACGACGGATCTTCCCAGGTGAGTGCTGCGCTCGTTTAAACAACAAAAACTCCTCGCACAATTTTATCGCGAGTGCGCAATCGCCGTTTAGCAGAGGTCGCAAACGGGTTTTGATTCCTCACTCGTACCCGTACCCGGCCGCACCAGGGTCGCAAACGGCTACCCGTATCCGGCCGGGTATGGGTAGCCGGGTATCGGGTAGGGTACGGGTATCGGGTACCCGATTGCGACCTCTGGGATGAAGCCATGTTTACAGGCGCGGGTGGGTTGATTCTAGGAACTTGAATTGTGAGAAGAGACAAGACGTTGGGAAATGAGTGACAAACGGTTACTCACCAGTGACTCACGGCCCTCTCACTCATTGGTTGGAGTGAGTCACGTGCGGCTACCCGTACCCGGCCGCACCAGGGTCGCAAACGAGTATCCGTACCCGGCCGGGAACGGGTAGCCGGGTATCGGGTACCCGGTTGCGACCTCTGCCGTTGAGGAACGAGACTAAGAATCCGTTTTGGAGTTCTCGCGGGGCGGCGCGATGCTTCGTGTTGTTCGAGAACAGTCCGCGGAAGCGGTTGTCACAGAGCTACCTCCGAGAATCCCTCCTTCAGGTGACATCCGGGTCACATACAAGAAGATGGCACTTTCCCAGCCGCACTGCCACACAGAGTCGTGTTTTCGCCGCACGAGTCGAAACGAACTTTCGTTCACTTTCAGAGCTGGAATTTTTCGCCAATTACAGAAGCAAATTTAACACGATTATTTTCCGTGCACTCGTTAACGACCAGGCTTGAGACCCGTCAACTCGCTGCACTTGGGAACCCGGATTAATCGTAGGCTGCAGCTGACGAACCCCGATTCGAACCCAGACTATCGGTGCCGCCGATTCAGCACTCGAAGCTCTTGAGCCATCAAAAACCACCTCTTGGGAGCTTCGTGGTGGAAGGACAGGCTCCCATATTTAGTGTTTATTTTTGGGACCTGCCAGAGGAATGTTTGAGGCAAGACTGAAGTTACGGCGGTTTAGAAAAAAATGTCAATATCCTTAGCCCAGCACGATGGCAGCCGTAAGTTAATAATAGTCGCAGTTTCTTTCACGTCTGACCACGCAAGTGGCCATTGTGATAAAACATGTATTTTTTTTTTCCTAAACAATCATTAATTGGCTGAAACATCCTAATATACAGGGACGCCTCTACTTATGAACGAGTTACGTTCTAGAGGTCTGTTCGTAAGTCAATTTGTTCGTAAGTCCAACTTTACTCCTGTCGATTCCAAACACATTGTACAGCATGTACACTAAACACGGGGAATGGTTTTAAAACTTATCTAATCTCCTGTAGACGTAGATCCCACTGATTCTTTATGTTCTGTAGATGTAGATGCCACTGATTCTTCACGTTCTGCAGATGTAGATGCCACTGGTTTTTCGTGTTCTGTAGATGTCGATGCCACTATTTCTTCCTGTTCTGGAGATGTAGATGCCACTGGTTCGTCATGTTCAATAGATCTAGATGCCATTGGTTCTTCGTGTTCTGCAGATGTAGATGCCACTGGTTCTTCACGCTCTGCAGATGTAGATGTCACTGGTTCTTCACGTTCTGCAGATGTAGATGCCACTGGTTCTTCACGTTTTGTAGATGTAGATGACACTGGTTCTTCACGTTCTGCAGATGTAGATGCCACTGGTTCTTCACGTTCTGTAGATGTAGATGCCACTGTTCTTCTTGTTCTGCAAATGTAGATGCCACTGGTTCTTCACGTTCTGTAGATGTAGATGCCACTGGTTCTTCACGTTCTGTAGATGTAGATGCCACTGGTTCTTCACGTTCTGTAGATGTAGATGCCACTGGTTCTTCATGTTCTGCAGATGTAGATGCCACTGGTTCTTCACGTTCTGTAGATGTAAATGCCACTGGTTCTTCACGTTCTGTAGATGTAGATGCCACTGGTTCTTCACGTTCTGCAGATGTAGATGCCACTGCTTCTTCACGTTCTGCAGATGTAGATGCCACTGGTTCTTCACGTTCTGTAGATGTAGATGCCACTGGTTCTTCATGTTCTGCAGATGTAGATGCCACTGGTTCTTCATGTTCTGCAGATGTAGATGCCACTGGTTCTTCATGTTCTGCAGATGTAGATGCCACTGGTTCTTCACGTTCTGTAGATGTAGATGCCACTGGTTCTTCTTGTTCTGCAAATGTAGATGCCACTGGTTCTTCACGTTCTGTAGATGTAGATGCCACTGGTTCTTCACGTTCTGTAGATGTAGATGCCACTGGTTCTTCACGTTCTGTAGATGTAGATGCCACTGCTTCTTCATGTTCTGCAGATGTAGATGCCACTGGTTCTTCACGTTCTGTAGATGTAGATGCCACTGGTTCTTCATGTTCTGCAGATGTAGATGCCACTGGTTCTTCATGTTCTGCAGATGTAGATGCCACTGGTTCTTCATGTTCTGCAGATGTAGATGCCACTGGTTCTTCATGTTCTGCAGATGTAGATGCCACTGGTTCTTCACGTTCTGTAGATGTAGATGCCACTGGTTCTTCATGTTCTGCAGATGTAGATGCCACTGCTTCTTCACGTTCTGCAGATGTAGATGCCACTGGTTCTTCATGTTCTGCAGATGTAGATGCCACTGGTTCTTCATGTTCTGCAGATGTAGATGCCACTGGTTCTTCATGTTTTGCAGATGTAGATACCACTGGTTCTTCACGTTCTGTAGATGTAGATGCCACTGGTTCTTCATGTTCTGCAGATGTAGATGCCACTGCTTCTTCACGTTCTGTAGATGTAGATGCCACTGGTTCTTCATGTTCTGCAGATGTAGATGCCACTGGTTCTTCATGTTCTGCAGATGTAGATGCCACTGGTTCTTCATGTTCTGCAGATGTAGATGCCACTGGTTCTTCATGTTCTGCAGATGTAGATGCCACTGCTTCTTCACGTTCTGCAGATGTAGATGCCACTGGTTCTTCATGTTCTGTAGATGTAGATGCCACTGGTTCATCATGTTCTGCAGATGTAGATGCCACTGGTTCTTCATGTTCTGCAGATGTAGATGCCACTGGTTCTTCATGTTCTGCAGATGTAGATGCCACTGGTTCTTCATGTTCTGCAGATGTAGATGCCACTGGTTCTTCACGTTCTGCAGATGTAGATGCCACTGGTTCTTCATGTTCTGCAGATGTAGATGCCACTGGTTCTTCATGTTCTGCAGATGTAGATGCCACTGCTTCTTCATATTCTGTAGGTGTAGATGCCACTGCTTCTTCACGTTCTGCAGATGTAGATGCCACTGGTTCTTCATGTTCTGCAGATGTAGATGCCACTGGTTCTTCATGTTCTGCAGATGTAGATGCCACTGGTTCTTCATGTTCTGTAGATGTAGATGCCACTGCTTCTTCACGTTCTGTAGATGTAGATGCCACTGGTTCTTCATGTTCTGCAGATGTAGATGCCACTGGTTCTTCATGTTCTGCAGATGTAGATGC
Organism: Lethenteron reissneri; assembly: GCF_015708825.2. Taxonomy (NCBI): domain Eukaryota; kingdom Metazoa; phylum Chordata; class Hyperoartia; order Petromyzontiformes; family Petromyzontidae; genus Lethenteron; species Lethenteron reissneri. Next base: position 7,256,278 of record NC_083828.1, on the reverse strand, counting down.
CACTGGTTCTTCACGTTCTGTAGATGTAGATGTCACTGGTTCTTCACGTTCTGCATATGTAGATGCCACTGCTTCTTCACGTTCTGCAGATGTAGATGCCACTGGTTCTTCACGTTCCGCAGATGTAGATGCCACCACCGCTAGATATTGCGCGGCGGTTGAACTTACGATTCTCGGACCGAACAGGCAACTGGACGTATGGTCAGGTTTGTTCGTATCTCTGAAAGTTTGTAAGTTGAGGAGTCCCTGTATAGAGAAGTGAAGAACTTGGGCAATTTTATCGGTGCTGGTTCACTCCCTGGCTGCTGCCTTCCAGTTTGTTTGTGGCTCCTCAGCAAATGTGAGGTGCAATTTGCAAGAACGAAAATGCTGTGTAAAAACTAAATAATCTATTATTATAATATACACTTGGAAAAAAAGTGCAGTATGAAGAAAGTTCTTGTGAGCAAGCACATGTGTGTGTGTGTCTCTTTGTTGTTGTTTACATGTGTGTGTGCTTGCGATGTGTAAATATCATCATCACTTTACGACAGGTGAGAGTGGTGGTAAATGAGTACCTGGTGCAGTGTGTCATAAACATCACCACTGGGGATACAAAGGTGCCCGGGTTTGGTGTTGGCCACCCACACCCTCGTGTCTTTATATGCGCTTGTGGACAGTCATGGTCTACTAGTTTTTAACACTGCTACTAACCCGGTCACCTCAAATCATTTACCGGTCGCGGGTAACATCAATGGCGAGTGGCATCACGCTTCCTTGAGGGACGCCGCTTTAGACGAGTACCTGGTTCAGTGAGCACACATCAGCAACTCCGATTAACACGGTCAGCTACGTACGGTGCGAAAGAAGTTCAACACGCTCGTCAACGGCACTTGCCCTCCCCTCCCCCGAGGTTGTGCAGGCTATACGGGTGATCTTTGTCTGTTGTGCCTGTAGGTCGTCGATGGCGACTCTGCTACGCGGGCTGTGAACTCCGGCCAGGGCAGGAGACGTGAGCGCAGGTGAGATGCGGGGGGGGGGGGGGGTGTGAATGCGCGTGATGCGGCCGGTGCTGCCGCAGATTTCTGATCTCGCAACGCGCGGTGGAGAGATGACTGGAGTTGGGCGTCAATCAAACCAACTCGGTCTACCGGCTCCGGCTTGGGCTGCTGCCGCTGTGATCTGATTCAACACCGGCAGGTTAAGCGTAGGAATTTGAGTGCACGATTGGCATTCTTACATTTAACCAGCTGGGAGCCCGTTGGAATTCATGATCTGTTATTTGTTTTAAACCTTTGCGACCCTCCGACCCAATGACCCGTTTTTACTACCCCAATTGCCCTCCCAGCTCCAGGAGGCTGTACTGCCCTCCGGGGGTCCGTGCCACCCAACATCACGGGCACCACCATCAACACCAGCCGAACCATCACTATCAGCAGCAGCAGCAACAACAACAGCAGGATCAGCAACAGCAACCACAGCAGCAGCAGCAGCAGCACTACTCTCCGGACTCGCTTGCGCTGTTACGGAGAGGCGGCGGTAGACGGGACAGCTGGGGCAACCAGCACCAGGGCAGAGGAGGAGGCGGCGGCGGCGACGGCGGTGGCGCTAGGAACTACAGCCATGCGCCAGCGGGCTCGCCGCGCAGGCGCCACGGCAAGAGGGGAACGGACGCGGGAAAGGGCGGCGACGGCGGCGGCGGCGGCACGGGCGGCCGGGCGGCGCTGGCGCCGACGAGCAACGGGCAGCTTGGCGGGGCCGGAGAAGGAGCGCACGGGAGCAGAGAGCGCGGTGAGGAGGGGGAGGGGGGTGGGTTGAGCCAGGGGGAGGAAGGGGGGGAGAGGGTTAAGGAGGAGGAGGGGGTAGAGGAGGTGGAAGAGGAGGAATATGAGGAGGGGGATGAGGACATTTGTCAATCCACTGCTGGATGAGGGCCTCCCCTCGTCGTGCAGGCCATGAGTGGAATTTGTCATGCTGCACCACGCCAGTCGGCACAAATGTTGGAGCGTCGGAGTAGAGTATACTAGTACGTGTTGCCGCACTGCCTCACACTGACAACACATTGCCCCCGCAGCAGCCTACGCCACCCGCTGTGCACGGTGGTCACCCGTCCAAGCACTGTCCAGCCTTCACGCCTGCTTAGCTTTGTGAGATGTGAGGAGACCGGGCGCACGGCAGGCGATCTGGTCGCAGGCACGCTGCGACGCGGCCTGCCCCAGTTCGTGCTTGCTTCGAGCGCGAGCTTTTTCTCCGACAGTGCTTCGCGTGTTGCGTCGTGGGACGAAGGAATTTCCATTCGCAACTCAGCCGACCTAGGGGAGATGCCCAGGCTCCTTACCACCAGTGGCTGATTGTGGCGGCGGTGGCGGTGCCGTGCGCAGGAGCGGGCTGCGAGTGGACCGGCGGTAACGGCGCGAACGACAAGCGGGATGAGGAGTCGGAGGAGGGGAAGAGGCCGGGTCCGGAGGGAGAGCAGTCGGTGCCACGGGGCGGCGGCGGTGGCGGCGGGGGTGGTGGCGGCGGGGGCTTCCCTGCTACCCAGGGTCCCTCCTCACGCGATGTGGTCGCGGGGTCACGGCACGAGGTGAGGCGGGGCGGGGGCCGCCGTGATGACTTGTTGTGCGCGTGCCGTGCGGACGTAGTGTACGTAGCTTCGCCGTTTTTAACAACGGCGCGCACAGCGCTTGGCCGTATTCTCGGGGTGGACCGCACGCCGCTCGGCACGGCGTCCAACGAGGCGCGACACGGGAACACGTCGGAGGGCCGCGGGGAACGAGCACGGAAACCTCGTGCACCACCACACCCCTCTCTCTCTCTCTCACCATCATCCCCCTCTTTCACCATCACCCCCTTCTCTCACTACCACCGCTCTCACCACCACCACCACTCTCTCACCACCACTCCTCTCTCACCACCCCTCTCTGTTATCAGCAGCAGCCACGAGCATCGGGTGGCTCTCCGGGCTGCGGGGCGTCCTCTAAAGTGCGGCTGGACACGGGGACGGGGCTGATAAGTCACTGTGAGCGTGGTGGCGGTTTGGGCGGCGGTGGCGGCGGCGGCGGTGGTGGCGGTGGTGGCGGCGGTGGTGGCAAGGCGACGCCGCATTCTTCACCGCTGCTCGACTCGTCACGAGCGCGGCTGCAGTGCCGCCTGCAGCAGACGGTGAGGGAATGCGGCGAGTGGGACCGATGAGGGGTTTGTGCTCGACGGAAAAGCACAGCTCCTCTCTGTTAGCGACAATTCTGGGCTGTGCGCCCGTGGGCAGCTGCTGCCACACGTGATCTTGAAAGCTCAATTGGTGACGGAAAAAACAACAACCTTAAATTGGCTTTGAGGAGCGCGCGACGCCTTAATCGGTTGCGTTGGCACCGGGCGACTGCCGGGGCGAGGCTCCGCGTCGTAGCGCACCGTTGCGGCGAGCCGATGACGTCGCCGCGGCGTCGAGCGTTGGACGTGCGTTGCTTGATCGACATCGTCGTCGTTGTCGTGTGCCTTTAGCAGCGGCCGAGGATGGAGTTTGCTCCCAGCCCGGACGCCCCGCTGAGCAACAGCGTCGACATGCTCTCGCAACTACTCGACGACATGAAGGTGACAATTGTTCACGGTTTTTTCTGGTCGAACAGCGGGCGGCACCACACGTGTCCGCTGTTGCCGCGCGGAGTTCCCACAGCGTAGCGGAGATTTATAGACCGGGTATAGACAGGATGACTCGTCGCGTACCAACCGGTGTCACCCGCCGTGGGTGAAGTGGAAAACGGAAGGCAGCTCTGTCGCCTGCGTCGCACCAGCAGAGCGGCGGCGGCGGCGCCGGTGCGGACGACGGGAGGCTGGAGCGCGTCGTGGGCGAGGCCTGGCGCCACGCGGAGGCGGACGAGGCGGCGCTGAGCGGCGTCGTGAGCACCCTGTTCGAGGGCGCCATCGCCAACCGGAGCGTGGCGGCCGTCATCGCCCGCCTGTGCAGCCGCATGCTGGCGCTGGCGCCGCACGGGAACAAGTTCCGCGGGCTGCTGCTCAACGCGCTGCAGGTGAGGGAGGTGTGGTGCCAGCGGCGGCGCTCGCGTTTCGCCACGCGTGGGAGCTGTCACGGGGTCCACAGGTGGCGGGTTCGCAGCACGTTGCCGAGTTCTGTCTGTGTGTGTCTGTGTGTGTCTGTGTGTGTCTGTGTGTGTCTGTGTGTGTCTGTGTGTGTGTGCCTGGCAGTGTCGGAGTTAGCGCTTTGCGCTGCGAACCCGGCGACTGAAATTTGATTGCCGCTCACGATTATCTAAACCAGTTCTGGGCTTCCCCTAGGTCGACTCGGCCTAAAACGAGTGCCTGGTGCGGTGCGTAAACATCGCCACTTGGGAGACAAAGGCGGCCGGACGTGGTGCTGGCCGCTAATAGCACTTTCCCCAACAGTCTGTTAAGGCTATACGGGAGATCTTTGTCTTGTGTGTGCGTGTGCGTGTGGGGAGCGGTAGTGCAACAGGCTTTTAGCACGCTCGGCTACGAACCCAGTGACCTGAGTTCGATTCCCATCATAGGCAACGTCAGTGACGATTATCTTAACCGGTCCCGGGCCTGCTGCAAACAGCACTTGGCCCGAACAGTCTGTTTAACCTTAATTTGGAGCTTTCGTGACTGCAGGAATTACTCTTTGGTTCTTTCGGTAAAGTCACGTATAAAGATTAAATAATAAATTTAACAATAGCATACGACGTTTCGATTGCAACACAAGCAATCATCAGGTATAAATGAAATAGCAACAAAAATCTAACCAGAAAACTATAGACAGACATATAAGCAGACAGATATCACAGAGATACATAGAGAGAGAACACACATAGGCACACAGAGAGAGAACGTCTCTGTGACGAGGCCTTTCTGCTTATATGTCTGTCTATAGTTTTCTGGTTAGATTTTTGTTGCTATTTCATTTATACCTGATGATGATTGCTTGTGTTGCAATCGAAACGTCGTAGTATGCTATTATTTAATTTATTATTTTATCTTCATACGTGACTTTACCGAAAGAACCAAAGAGTAGTCTGTTTAACGCTATACGGTGGGGGCTCTTTGCCTTGCGCGTGCGCGTGTGTGTTTGTCTTCCCCGGCCAGTGCGAGTACGGTCAGCGCGCCGACACGCGTCGCCGCGACGTGGAGCGCTGGCTGGGCTTCGTCACCTTCCTGTGCGAGGTGTACGGCACGATGCGCAGCAGCGCGTCGGAGCCGTACCGCGTGCTGGCCATCCCTGTCTACACCTGCCTGCAGGAGGTGCCACACTCGCGCATTTTTCCCTTTCCTTCCCCGGTCATTCTCGCGGCAGCGGCGGCTCCCCGGCCAGCCATCGAACAAAGACGGTCCACCGGATCGCGATGTGATTCGTAATATTGTTCGACCCGGCAAGGATGTCACCGTGACGCGCGCTTTCGGATGCGCTCCTGCGGCCGTCTGGAACGCTCTTCCTTCCGATATTAGGAAGCCGCTGCTTTTAAATCATCATCATCTAGATTGACAGCTCATTTCTTTAGAACTGCTTCTTGTGTTTTTAGTTTGTTGTCCTTCCTCCCTGCATCTCCGATTGCCTACGTACGGTGCAAAACAAGTTCAACATACACACACACACACACGCATATACTGCAATCATACGTGTAATTATGTTATTTTATATTCATTCGGCAAGTGCACAATCGCGGAGCCATGCGGTAGCGTTGTCGGTGTCCGTGCGTAGCTCCGCTGAACTCGGACAGTGGACGGTCATCAAAAAACGTGGCATTGTTTGTAGAGGCTGCTACAGCTGTTGCTGTGTGGATGCTAGGAATTTCACGGAAAGTGTCGCAGGGGGGGTGGGGTAGGGATGCTGCCACACTGGTGTAGTGGTGAACACCGCTGGACTTCCAAGCTAGAGGTCGCCGGTTTGATTTGATCTCCTGGTGCGGCGGTTGAAAGAATGGTGCAAGTTTCTCAAATCCTCCGATTCCTTTGTCTTTTTTACCTTGGTTGTTTTGTTCTTCAAGAAAGTACCGTCTGATTATCCCTCCCCCTGCTCTCCCATTGTCCGTTGCTTCCCCGGCAGCTCCTCAAGGCCGAGGAGTTTAAGGAAGACGCCGTCCTCTGCTGCTGTTTGGAGGTAAGCCCCTTAAACGCGTCGCAACCGTGCGCGCGCAACCACGAAGTCGTCTCCGCGGTGACCAAATCGCGCCGTAGAAAACGCGTCTCGTCGCCCTACGTGTCGTTAACAGCTCTTGTCCACCGCCCTCTCTTCACCGCTACCTCCCCCCCCCCCCCCAAACGCCCCGCTCGAACAGCTGCAGAGCGTCGGGCGGCTGCTGGAGGAGCAGCTTCCGGGGGTCATGACGGAGACGCTGGCGCTCGTGCGCGACAAGATCCTGAGCCCGTCCGAGTCGGCGCTGAGCCGCTCGCTGCTCCTGGAGGTGGTGGAGCTGCACGCGACGCGGTGGAGCCGCCTGGCTCCGCACGCCTCGCGCTACTACACGCGCACGCTGCAGCAGCAGCTCACCACGTGAGGAGCGCCGCAGCGGCGAGCGACGATGACGATCGCCGCAGATTGGCATCGCTCGCCCATACGCCTGTGTCGATACACCCAGCTGCCAACGTTCGTCACGCAGGCACACTGCCGCACCCTAGCAAACGCGCGTGCACACGCGCACTCGGTTACCCGCACGTGCGTCGCTAACACGCACCACACACCCTGTCACCCACGCGACGCACACACTCTGCCGTGGCAACCCACACACACACCCTGGCACCACATCCCACACGTACTCTGCCACCTCTGACCACGACACTGCCACCCTCGCACCACACACCCTGCCACTCATTTACAATTCACCCCTCACCACACACACTGCCACCCCTCGCACATGAACTCGTGCGCCCACCCGCCCCCTAACTCTTCATCCCTCTTTCTCTACCTCCCATTGTTAACTGTCTCTTTCTATCTCCACATTTATACAGATATTTCTCGCCGTTTCTCTATGCATATATCTCCATATCTCTTTCTAGGCGTTCGCTAACCTCACTTTGTCTGGAGTGTCTTTAGATCATCATCGTATTTGCTTTATACGAAGACAAAATGTGTTTTTGCGAGCACCCGTGAAAACTGGCACGGCACAGGATGGAGTGGGTTGGCCAATACTGCGCCTGGCCGCTTTTGACTCCCCAGTGCCGATATTTACACACACACACCACAGCGGGTACCCACTTAAGGTCGAGTCGACCTAGGCAAGGCCTAAAACCGGTTCAGATATTCTCCACTGTTATTGGTTTTGAGCGGGTAATGGAACTCGGGACGCTGGGTTGGTAGCGCAGCGCGCTAACCACTACGCACACACAGGCCAAACACACACACACTCACTATTGGAACCTCATTTGCCAGTAAAAAATATGATAATTGGTTTTTTACCCTTCTATCTGGTGCATTGTCTTTGAGTTGTGCGCCTTTTGGCGTCATCTGGTCCAACCCATGTGAGACTAGGCTCTAAGGAAAGCTGTCTCGGGTGTGGACCAATCAACTTCAAGGACAGTGCACATTATCAGAGTTATGTTTTTTGTTTGCATTATGACTGCAGGTATTGTGGTGTATGCAAACATGACTCCTTGTAAAAAAGGTGTCAGTTTTGTTGCCAGATAGAAGGGTAAAAAACCAATTATCACACACATTCGCGTGTCATTCTTATGTTTTCAGCAGTTGATATGGTGGTCACGTAGAGCAGCACATTGGTGACGTTTCCATTTGAAAAAAGTCAGCGTTCAAACATTGCTCATCTCACGTTTACAGCCCCAAGCCACTGTTGACTCCCCCCCCCCCCCCTCCCCACAGTGGTAGTCATTTTATCTTGCCTTAACCGGGGCTTAGTTTCTCACCGATTATGCTCTGGAGTAGACACATGAATAGTAGTTATACTGCCATCGAAAGAGGTGTACTGGATATGGTGTGCAGGGCGCGTGGAAATATTTTGCGTGTCGCTGGTGGCAAGCGACTGGTATTAGCCATCTCGGCCACAGCTGAAGGTAAACTGGGTGCTGGTCGCCGTTGCGTTTAACCGGCTGCGATTACGTCCCGGTTATAACTAAAGAATTGATGTAACCCGGAGGTAAAGCGACCGTTTCGTGCAATGATCACCGGTGAATTTCAGCCGTACACTGAAGCGGGGGAGGTCATCCTGTGATTGGACTTTTTTATTCACCAACATTTTTTTTTACTTTATAACCGTGGAGTTGTCGGTTCCACTTGTAGATCCAGCCAACCCCGAACTAACTCCACACCCTAACCCCATCCGGAGCTTGTCACGTTCCGGTCAATTGATAATTGATTTGGGCAAAAAACTGATTTCCTACACAAGCGAGCATTGAGGCGGTGCGCATTTCCCATTCACGGCGAGCCTCTGCCGATGCACAGCCACCGTTGACCCTCCACGAAGCGGTTACCCCTCCGCCGTGGACGGATTTTGTAGGGAGTCACCGAAACACGGAACGAGCGTGTCATCATCGGCTTCCAAATTGTACCGCACCGCGGGGGGAGGGGGTGAGAAGTGGGGGGGAGGGGGGGCGAAGGGCTGGGGGGGGTTCGTTGCCGGGAGTGCACCAGTGGTCATTTAAAAAAAGTTGATCGACGCTTGCGTCGTTGCATGTTGCGTCTTTGTGTCCGCGTTGACGCATCACGCGTCCGTGCTGCGTTCATGCTGCATCGACGCAGGTTCCGTGTTGCTTTCCGGGCAGAGGCCGTCCGTTCTAACCATTCACCGGCCGACTAAACGGCCCGCGTGAAAATGTCACGGTTGTCAGATCTCGCTGGGACAAGCGCCCGTTTGGTTTCTGTCTCGACGTCCCGCCGTCGTCGCCCCTTGTGCCGCCTCCTGTCACGCCGCAGCGCGGCTCTCCGCTGCGGCTCTCCGCTGCGGCTCTCAGTTCGTTCTCGCTTGTTGTCGTGCCCGTGGAGTGAGACGTCAGGATGTCGTGCCCGGAGAACACAACAATAGAAAACACAACAATGGAGAACACAGCAATAGAAAACACAACAATGGAGAACACAACAATGGAGAACACCACAACATAAAACACAGCAATAGAGAACACAACAACGGAGAACACAACAATAGAAAACAACGACAGAAAACACAACAATGGAGAACACAGCAATAGAAAACACAACAATGGAGAACACAACAATGGAGAACACCACAACATAAAACACAGCAATAGAGAACACAACAACGGAGAACACAACAATAGAAAACAACGACAGAAAACACAACAATGGAGAACACAACAATGGAGAACACAACAATGGAGACCACAACATAAAATACAGCAACAGAAAACACAACAATGGAGAACACAACAATGGAGAACACAGCAACGACCCTGATGTTCAGGAAAGGGGTGGGGAGGGGGGGGGGTGGCCGGTGGTGTTCAGGGTGAGGGACGGTGGCTGTGAACCTCAGAGTGACGTTGCCCCCCACTCCTCCTCCCCGGGCCGATGTTGTTTAGGTGACGACTCTCAGCTCGTGACGTTGGGGCTTCCAAGCGGGAGATGCTTATGCAATTGGGAGGGCAGTTTGCGTTGGAAGTAATACTGCACTTGCTTGTTCCGAAGAAGGCAAGCAAAAAGGAATTGATACAAGGGGGAGACGATAACGAGGCCTGCACCGAAGAGTTATTTTCTTCTTCTTGGTTCTTTCGGTAAAGTCACGTAGAAGGGAAGTAATAAAATAATAAAAATAAAACATAATTAAACAATTCTCACGACGTTTCGGCAACAACGCAAGCAGCCGTCCTCAGGTGAAGACCAGGTCTGTCGGGGAGACAGCGTCTGACGCGTCTGACGCTGTCTCCCCGACAGACCTGCTTGCGTTGTGGCCGAAACGTCGTGAGAATTATTTATTATGTTTTATTTTTATTATTTTATTACTTCCCTTCTACGTGACTTTACCGAAAGAACCAAGAAGATGAATCCCTGCAGTCACGAAAGCTTTAAATCGGAGTTATTTTCTTCTTCTTTTGCTGCGTCGATTTTCCGTGGCCGTGCCGCACAGCTGGGCCCACGTGGTGTGGAGTTCGTGTCGGGGGGGCCGCCGTGTCGCGCGGGATGATGTTTGCCTTGTCGCGCTCCGGTGTTCGCCCTGCCGCTCGCGTGCTTTGATGCTCGACATCGCAGCGCCCGGGCACGCGCGCTACGATGCTCCGATGCGTACGGCTGGAACTTCCACTCGCCTTCCCGATTTCCCGAAGAAGAAGCAGCTGCCGGCACGTGGAGCAAAACGTCGGACGTCGTTCCCCCCCCCCCCCCACCCCCCCCAACAATAGCAAACGACAAACTCAACGGAACGGAGCCGTTCCCGCAGGAAAAAAAAAAGCTCCTGGCACGTGGTGCGAAACGTCGGACGTCGTGCCCAACAACACGCGGTACGCTCCGAAAGCACATGGTAGAGAGAGCTCAAGTGTTGTATTTTTTGTTGGTGTAAAGCTGTTGCACAAGGACGGTGAAGGATTCTGATGCACTTGACCTGACCCGCTGGGCTGGTGTGGATGGGCAGACCGGGGGTCGATTATAATTGCAGTTGCGTCATCCCTAATGAATGGCAATGCCACCGTAATTGTAAGGTCAGCCGGCTAACGGTGCTGCGTGTAATGGCTTTTCATTGTAATGAATCCCCAGGTCTCGGTGAACGATGTACGGACCGTTTCCTGTCTGCAGTGTTGAATTGGAAATGGGTTTCTTGAAACCATTGCAATGTGCCATAGTGAGGCAGAACAATAACAATAGTGTAATGTACAGCCCTTTGTCAATCCACTGCTGGATGAAGGCCTCCTCCACGCTGCGTCGGTCACGGGGCACCGTTTTGTTTGTCCGCGCGGTTTAAGCAAATTGGGGGTGACTGTTTTCCGAAGTGGTTCGGATGCCGCCGTAGCTGGGAATCGAACTCTGGTCGATAGTGCGGCACGGCGCTCACCACCGCTCACCACCGCTCACCACCGCTCACCACCGCTCACCACCGCTCACCACCGCTCACCACCGTGCCACCAGTTCACCACATCCGCAACCTGTTTTTGTGAACCCACTGCCTGATGAAGCCATTATGGATATTCGACTATACTTCGCAACGCCGGTCAAGTGCGGGTTCAAGGGCGGGAGGAGTGCAGAACGAACCAGGGAATGTTGTAGCCGCACGGCACTCCACCTACCGCTGCAGCGACGCCTGTCGAAACGACGTGGCGGGTGTCTCAAATTGTCCGGGCGCATCTTGGAGGTCGCTGCCATGTGTTGCGGTTTCAGCCGCTGGATCTGGCGGAGGGCGGTAGAACGCCTTGGCAGCGAGAAAGTGCCGTGGCGACGGTGGTGGTGACGGTGGCGATGATGGTGGTGACGGTGGCATCGGCGGTTTGGGAAACTTTGACGTCGTGGTCTTGATCGGCCGTATCGCGGCCACTCGATACCCGTTCCTATTTATTTTCCTCCCGCTCGCTCACTCGCTCACGCCTTGGGTGTCGGGTGGCACGTCCTGAGTGGACAGCACGGGGGGGCGGGGGGAGTTTGGCTTCCAATATTCGCGGCCGTCAACCTCTGTCCTGTCGTTGTAATGTTGCAATGTTTTATTTGCGCGGAAAAATCCGTTCCAGGAATTTCGCGAATGACGACAAAAATCGTCCCGACGCGACTGGGGTGAAAAGCGCAGGCTGTAAAACCGGAAGTTTCAACCAACACACAAAATGGGTGACTTTTTTTCGCTGATGACTCATAATTCTGATGAAGCCAGTAGTCCGCAGTTACCTATCACTGCTTCGCCGCTGACGTCGGTCGGTCACCCACATTTGTTGTGATGCTGACCTAGGACAGCGGCGGTGCGGTTCTTCGGGAAACGTTTATGGTTTGCGCACGAGGCTTGAAGGGCCGTGTGCGCCCCTCGCACGCGCTCAGGCGTTGTTTGAAACTCGGAAGAGCCGGCGTGGCCCTGAGCCGCGTGGAATGAGAATGAAGAAGTGTGTGGGGCCGTGTGCTGCCCGTGGACCTTATGAAATGAAGTTGTGGGCCTGTGTCTGTCTGGCTCCCTCCTCGCCCCCTTACCCGAGTTAAATCACTAATGTTGCGTCGCTCAACGGTTTTAATTTAATGTATTTATTTCAGGTTTTACCTTTTCGGCGAGTTTAAACGAAAGTACCGTCGCTCATTTTAATTTCTCTCTGAAAAGTTTGAAAGTGTTTTAATTTAAAAAAATAATATTTAAACTCCACGAGTAAATTCATGAAGGACAATCACGATGCCAGTGGGGGTGGGCTTCTTGTTGGGGTTTTTGTTTATTTTAAAATGAAAGGCAGTGTCCAAAATTACAAATATGCCCACACACACACGTGCTGAGTTTTCTCCACAATTGGTTATTCAAGTTCGAGATCACGCTTTAAACAAAAAAAGACGACAACCAACAACCACTTTGACATTTTTTTATGGGTTAATAAAGGATGCAAACATTTTCCATTATTATAATTAATCTGGTGGCTCGTGTGTGTGTGTGTATAATCCGTTGGCTTGCAATGCGCAATCGTGCAGAGGACCTTCGTACATTTGGCCATCTGTGGTGGGGCCACGGTTTGCCTTGTCTTTTGTTTTATGCCAAAGTCTCTCGCTTTCGGTGATATGCGGTTATTTTTGCGGCGATGCGAGGTTTGACGGCTGCGCTGCTGCTACTGCTGCATCGCCCTCCCGAACGCGTTCACGGGTCGTGCCTGCTGTCGCCGCCCCGCATCGTTCGGCACGATGTCCCGACGTGTTGCCGCCACGTTTTGCCGCGGCCAGCTAGCGGTGAAATGTCGGACGTCGTGCCGAGCGGCACGACCCGCCTACACGTCGAAGTGAAATGTTTCCAGCGACGTTTCGACGAGCGGCGCTGATCGTTGAGGAATATCGTTTGTCGTCTGAGCAAAACAATTATTTGAAACGTTTGGCAGACGTTGGATGAGGTGTCGGTGGAGATCGCACACATGTAGCGGAGCGCTGTCCCAGATGTGCTCGGTTGTGCTGCTACTGTACGCCCGCAAAGTGTCCCACGTCTCACCAGTTTGCCCTCACGGAGAGTGACCCTCCTGACGTCGAAGAAAATGAAAACGGGTGCAGCATGCCGACCGATTTAACCGCGTTAAGCCCGGTTAAGAGTCGTTCACTTCACAGAAGGTTACGATTCGTAACCGACCCCCAAAGATAGTCGGCAGCTTTTTGCGTTATTACGTTTTAGCGGTCGCACGATATATCGAGTTTTTGTTTCAGCATTAAAACAACGACCGGGGTGGGGAAGGAGGGGGGGGGGGGATGTCCACTCGTATGCTGTCGCGTTATATATAACACAGTACTGTATATGATTTCTCGATTTTACTTTATATATATAAAAGATGCTTTTGCGAGATTGCATTTTGCTGACTGTCAGTCGCGATGGCGGAGGGGATGAGAAGGATGAGAAGCTTCCCTCCTCCTGGTTCACGGTCGTCACCTCAATTCCCCGCGCCGTTAGGCCTGGAGTGTACGTAGGGTAGCCGCGTCGTGGCCACGATCCCTCCGGCAGCACCTTCGATGAGCACGGTTGGCTACGTACGACGGTGCGATTGAAGTTCCAAGTTGGATACGTCGAGACGGTGCAAGGTCCACGATCGTCGTGTTTTTTTGGTTTAAAAATTTTTGTGATCGCGTCACGATTTATCGTCGCTCGTATTGGAAAGAAAATATGTGATTCAATCTCCGGACACTCTTTTTTTTATGAACTAGCAAACACAAATGAATGTGCTCATAAATATAATAGCCGTCACAAGTTACGGTTCGGAATTTACAAAACGGTTTTTTTTTTAGTTGGCGGCGGTTTGGCATTTGCTTGTTATCATGTCTCCGCGTTCGCAGCTCTAAATTTTCGCGCGCTGTTTGATGCTGGTGACGTGCGCGTCCATAAGCACTACAGATGGCAAAGTAGCAACGATGAAACGGAGCCATCGGGGAGGGCTCTCTTATCGGGTGAACTGCAGTCGGGAAGACCTCTTAATGGGTTGTGTTTGTGTACTTGGGGGTACTGTGCGCAGCAAGGGACAAGAAAAAAACGCTGCAAGATTAAATGCGATATTAAATTACTAAATTATAGCCCTCCCCCCGGTCCCCACTCTCCTACTGGCAGACAATGTCACCTTGCAGGCCGGGTGCTGTGCGTTCACCTTGTCTCCCGCACAGGGACAGCTGCCAGTGGGGGGGGTTTTTAAGGGTCCCCTAGGCGAAATAAACAGCGAGGCATCATTGGGGGTTCAATTGCGAACGCAAGTATTATTATTCTTTGGGTCTTTCGGTAAAGCCACGTAGATAGAAACAAATAAAACAAAAACAATATCGTGACATTTCGATCACAACACAAGCAATCGTCATCAGGTGAAAACGATAGCGGGAGAGCTGCAAAGGCAGGGAGTTATAAAGGTTTGAGATGGGTGTAGCCCAAGGGTCAGTGGGTGGGGCTAGAGATGAAATTTGCATGTAAATGTCAGATCAGAGAAATCTTGACAAACGAAGCTGTGGGGGTGGCCATTGTATTGTGAGAGATTAGCGTGTCAATGTTAGAAATGTGCTTGTGATTGTAAACTCGGAGAGAGCTCAGAAAGAGCCATCGCCACATGGAGGTGGACAAGGATAGCAAGCCGCCATTTACTAACACAGCTAACGGTGGCTGTGTTAGTGAATGTAACTCAGAGATTCATACTCTTAGTTCTTTCGGTAAAGTCACCGTGTAGGTAAAAAATGAAATTTTAATTTATAAAAAATAAAACAATAAAAATCACGACGTTTCGGAGGCAACACAAGTCTCCGTCATCAGGTGGGACCGTCACAGCCAGATTTGCTGCATCAAGACCTACGTGACTTTACCGAAATAACTAAGAGTATGAATCCTTGCAGTCACGAAAGCTTCAAATCTAGAATGTAACTTGGAGAGTTGAAAATAACTGCTAACATAGGTAGGTAGGGAGGGAACAACGCAGCCAGTTATGACCTAAACTGGTTAATAACGTCCTTCCAATGATTGCTCAGTTTGTAACCCATCTTCTCGGTTGAAAATTGTGTCTGTGTTTATATAAATGGATGGCTTCACGAACGAATCTTTTGCTGATAGCCAGTGTGCTTGCAGAGTACCCTCGTCTTGGCAAAATTAATTTCGTGTGAGCCCACCGCATTAAAACAATGATCAGCCGCGGCTGAGGTATTGGTCCTACCGTGTTTCAGATCTGACTTGTGTTCACGAACACGGTCTGAGACATGTCGCTTAGATTCCCCAATGTAACTGCTGCCGCAGACAAAGCTTAGTTTGTAGACACCGGGGTATTGCATGTCAGGGATCACATGATTTGTTCTATCTAAGTGGCTTTACCGAAAGACGCAAAGAATATGAATTCCTAGAGTCACGAAAGCTTTCCGGGCGAGTATTATTGTCATGATTAGAAAGGTCGCCGGAAACGGATATCGCGATGATCCTCATATCGCGAAATTCGATATTGCGTCGTATCGTGGACCATTCTATCGCGCCAACCGCTATATTTATGTTTACTCTTAGGTTTTTTCGGTAAAGTCACGTAGGTAAAATATTAAAATTAATAATAGTAAAGTACAATAAAAATCACGACGTTTCGGAGGCAACACAAGCTTCCGTCCTTTTGTTTTTCACTTGATGCAGCTGTCGTGGCTGTGACGGTTCCACCTGAAGACGGAAGCTTGTGTTGCCTCCGAAACGTCGTGATTTTTATTTTATTTTACTTTTATTAATTTTAATGTTTTAACCTACGTGACTTTACCGAAAAAAACGTAAGAATATGAATCCTTGCAGTCACGAAAGCTTCAAATAATAGAATAGTATTTATGTTTTTTTTAATTGTCGATGTGAAATCCAGGAAAGCGATAATCGTTCTCTTAACGTGCCAATCGCGTCTTCTGTGCGTTCGCGTTTCCATCGTCTCGGAACGTCGTCGCTTGCGTTTAGTTTTTTTCGTCCCCGGCGGTCCCGACGATTCTGTTCCAATGGCTTGTGGGTGTTTGTGTGATTGGGGGACCCGTTCAGAGCGCGATGAGGTTTTTTAACGGGGCGGGGAGGAGGGGGTGCTCGTTTTGATTTGACCACTAGGATCGGGTGACTGCGCGTGCAATGAAAGCGTACGGGGGTGGGGGGGGCGGGTGGGGGGTGGACGGGCATTTTACATGGACGCCAGTAATGTACAAAACTAACCATTGTAGCTGTCGCTCAGCGGGCGGGTTGCCGCGTGCGCAGGGTGAGGTGGGTGGGGGGGTAAAGTGGTGGGTACTCGCACACCTCTTCCATAGACACTTTCTCGGCCCGCGTTGAAGAGTCGGGCGAAAAACTCTTTAAGGCCGGACGTTGGAGCGAGCGAGCGTGCGAGCAATTGCAGGGCTGCACCTTTAATCGTTAAAAAACAATATTATCGTCAATTCTCTTTGAATTGAGCGATTTGCGCGTCGATGCAATGGAGAACGGGGAGGTCCGGTGAATGGACCCGATTTGTGGGAGCTTGAGAAAGATCAGTATTTAATAATAACCGTATGTTGCATATACGTGAGCATTCGTGTGCTATTGAGTGAGCCATAGACGATAGCAATTTGTAAATTATAGTTTTTTTTGGCGCTGGCAAATTAGAACGGAAGGAAAGCGACCGACGATGAATGATGGCGGTGGTGAAGATTAAACGAGTAAGGTTTTGAGTTGAAGTATGTTTTAAAAACAATTACGTTGCAACTTGATTTGCCGTCTCTACAGAACACTACGTTGCTATTTCCAAAATGAGATATGCTGATGTTTGTATAAACTATATTTTACATATATTGTGAATTCTATTATGTTACCTAAGTGTTTGAAGGGGTTTTTGTTTTGTATATTGAATTTTTACTGCTATTTTGTATGTATGTACAGTACCTTTTAAGCTTTATGAATTGATAGCTTTCAGATATTTTTTTTTGTAGTAATAAAGAAACGGAAGGATTAAGAAAACACGGGTCTCCTAAACCAAGCCATCTATGAACTTTAAAATTAACAACAGATTTTAGTCGCTTAAAGTAAGCGTCGCACAATAATTCCACAGCCAACTCTCGATTTCGTCAAATTATT
>NC_083828.1:7123267-7238673 GCF_015708825.2 Lethenteron reissneri | reverse complement strand
AGAGCGGAGGAACGGGAGCACAGGGCCAGGAGAGACGAGGAGAGAGAGAGAGGGCTGCGTCAGGGACTCGCTGCTAGTGCTGCTGCTGCACGGAGCGGCGTCTGTTCTCACAGTGGGCGGGGCGAGGGGGAGGGCTCGGAGTGGGGGTGGCCACTCACAGAAGTCACGTGGTTCGCGGGAGGCTTGAGCTGGTTTAGATAGAGAGACGTTTTTATTGAGAGCAATCGCCGACGAGTGAGTCACTGCTGTGTTAGAGGATGGCGCGCAGAAGCGGATATCACAGAGCTAGCACCGAGAACCCTTCTTCAAATGGCCCCTGTAAAGGCATGGGGTATCTATATATAAGGGAAATTTGTGAATGTGTGTGACTGTTTAAAATGTTTAGCATACTTGCCAACATGCAACAAACTTGAAATTTGGCATGTGAGTAGCTTCCAGTCTGTACACAATGCAAAACGTAAATCGACTTTTGTATTTGGGGGGGGGGGGAGGGGGCGCAATAATGGATATATTTTGCACGGCAAGTGAGCGGTGACGTGAGGGGCTCAGAGTGGGGGTGGCCACTCACTGAAGTCACGCGAGTTACGGGAGGCCTCAGCTAGTTTCACATGGAGATACAGAGATGTGTCCATGAGAGCGGCGGAGGGATTCGGGGTGGCCACACAGGGAGTCACACGATGCACGGGAAGGCTTGAGCTGGCAGGTGGCGGAGAAAACATCGGGGACATCGCGCGGAACAACGCGCGGAACAACGCGCGCTCACACAGCCAGAGACCGCGCCTGCAGCTGCGCCGGCAGCGGCACCACGCGGCGCAGGAAACCGACGGCGAGCTTGCGGATCTTGGCCCCGGCGTGGGAACACGAGGGTGGATCCTGCGTCAGCTGCCGCCAATGTTGTTTGTTGACGGGCGTAGCGGCACGGTCGAGGGTGAAGGAGCAGGCCCTGCGGCTGCCTGCGCGTGCCACTGCCAGCGGAAACGGCCTCCACTAGAGGGAGCTCTCGGGAGCTTCTCTCTAAATTTCGATGTAAAGCTTTCGTGACTGCAGGGATTCATCGTCTTGGTTCTTTCGGTAAAGTCACGTAGAAGGGAAGTAATAAAATAATAAAAATAAAACATAATAAAATAATTCTCACGACGTTTCGGCCACAACGCAAGCAGCCGTCCTCAGGTGAAGAACATGTCTGTCGATAAGACAGAGTCTAAATGACACGTCTTAGGCTTGGAGTGTCTATTTAAGCTGTGAGGGAGGAGGAAGAGAGCCTTGACAAAATAATTTGCATTTGAAGAGGAATTTAGCATATTTAGCAATTTAGCATATTTATGGGAAATGCAGGAATGCGAACAGTGCTAATTGTGAAATGCGTGGGAGGTGGGCGGGGAGTTTTCTAATACTAGATTTGAAGCCTTCAGCCGCATCACCCAGTCCCATTTACACGCACCTTTACATCATCCGCATCCAGTTTACACAACAAAGGCTCATTCCTAACAGCGTGCTTCAGCCGCACCGAACCTCACAAAAATAATATTCAGGGCCTACCTTGGCTCCTCCCACCCTCAACCAGTATATATACAAATACTGTTCTTGGAATTTCTCTCCTTGATACAGCTATCGTGCTGTGACGGTACCACCTGAAGACGGAAGCTTGTGTTGCCTCCGAAACGTCGTGATTTTTATTTTATTTTACTTTTATTCATTTTAAATGTTACCTACGTGACTTTACCGAAAAAAACCTAAGAATATGAAGCCTCTCTCTACATAGGGTATTTGGCCTACTCTTCCACGCTGGCCAGACGACTCGGAAGAGGCGGCAACACCCACGCTTTAACCCCGCCGCCCGCGGCCTGCCGCTTGGCTCACTGTCACGGACCCATTCACACCGCCGGTTGGACAGAGCGGAGGAGAGGTGGAGGGGGAGGTGGATTTAAAGATAAGCCTCGTCGCTTCAAACCACCGCCCCGGGGAGATGAAATCGAACCCGCGACCTCTTGATCGCAAGTCCGGTGGTGCTGGCCGGTACACCGTGGGCAAAGTCTGCATTTAAAGGCCCCGAGTGAAACTCTGCAGGCGGCAGCAGCAGCGGCGGCGGGGGTCAGAGTGCGCGCGGCTGCTGTTACCATTGTTATTAGATCTTTTAAACAAATCCCCGTCTCTCTGGGGCGCCGCGCCGTTAAATTCCTTTCCCCCAACTCGAAAAACAAATCTGCCGTCTCCGTCTCCACTGGGCGTCGCAGCCGCCGCCGCCGCCCCCATCGCGCCAGCTCCACATGGGGTTCCATCGCAGGAAGAACGGGAAGGAGCGGCGGCGCCACGGTTAGCGCAGCGCGATAGGAGCACGGCGGCTCGAAAAGAATTCGAGTTCCGAACCACGGCCAACATCGGGGAGGGAGGCGAGCGAGTGTTGTGAACCCAGCCCTGGCGCGCCACCAACCCTTCACCTGACCCGTGCTGGCCAGCGTGGTGAAGTATGGTCTATTCGGCCCTGTTGAAGTCGTAAAGTAAATAAGCGTACAGCACGCTCCTTGCCCACATCTGGGCCCTGCGTGTGACGAAAAATATATAAAAGTAGTTTTTTAGACATGCCATCGGCCACGCGGCCTTCTGGCGGTGATTTCTGTTTTTTTGGTTCAACTGAAGCAAACTCTCGACCGGCGCAACATCCAGCGTCTCATCAGCAGCAGCAGCAGAGTGAGGCTCGCTTGAACTAATGCTGGTGACCTGCCAGATGTTTACTAGGCAAGGGCTCACTCTCTGTTAGATATGGGTCCTGGTTCAGCGAAAAAACTCTGCAATGCACGACACAAATAGCCACGATCGTCGTTGTGGAGAGGACAAGTAACAAAATGCATGGAATGCAGACAATGTAATTTACATAGCAGCCCTCACGTCAATCAGGGTTCTGAGTGCTTTACAATAAGTAATATTTTTTAAAACTTTTTTAAAACACGCTTTTATGAAATGTCCTAGTAATGGGAAGAACTCCACGACTCCAGGAAGTGGCCCCGAAGCTTGCCATAATGTAAGGGACCGTGGCCAATTACAGCCAACGTCAGTTGAGCGTGGACAATTAGACCCAAGCCGAAACATAACATATAAAAAAGACTGTTTAAAAATATACATATTTTTTTATTTTTATGATGGAATATAGTATTGTCATCAGTATGACATAAGTATACCAAGTCGATACCATATTGGGAAGTGGGTTAAAATTGAGTTACAAGATTTGAGGATACAATGACAACAACAACGACGACAACAGACAGTGAGTTAAATGAAAGCGTGTAAAAATAAAATTCAACGCCAACGCCCAACACGTGGGATACGCGGCACGCAAGGCGGTCCACGTAAAATTCATCAGCAAAGCCACGTGCCCCCTTGGGCCTCACCACCTCTGAGCCACACCAAACTGAACCTCAAATCCTGATTCGTGGAAAGCCATCGCACATCACCGGCAAGCGAGTCACTGCACGCCTGGCGCTCCACTCCCCCGCTTACCTCCAGTCGTGCGGAGTGCGGTCAGGCACGGCGGTCTACTTGCTGTTCCTCTGCCTGACGGCCTTCGTGTCGGCATGGCTATTCTCTGCTGCGCCCTTCCTGTTACCGTGACAGACAAAACGAGCGGCACGGTGACACATCCGATACTTAGCCCGGGGTGGCGGTGGTGGTGGTTGTGCCTGGGCACGTGGCCTGCAAACCCAGCACTACGGAGGTAGCGAGGGTTGGCGGATCAAGCGGGTGTCGAGTAGGACCCGTACTCTGGCTCGGCGGGAGAAGGCATTACCGGCAGAGTGTGGATGCCATCAATCTCCCTCGCCTGGTATGCAGGAGGTCGTGGGTTCGATCCAAACCCTGACGCCTGCTGCTGTATATTTGGAGTTTGCGTGTCTCTCTCTCTCTCCGTGTTCGCGTGGATTTTATACCTCCGGGTTTTCCCTCCACATTTAGAAACACGCGTTTAGTTATTTAGATTATTTTGGTGCTATAACTGTCCAAATGATGGGCCACTTTGTTGAGCTATCATTTGTGACCAAGTCGCTTCTGAAAAACAAGTTGATACCTCAGTGGGCTTTGCCTGGTAGGACGAGGATGGTTCAATGTTTGTGTGTGTTTGGGTGATTTTTTTTACCTTTCTAGTACTTCGCATTCCTATCGTGTTTTTGTACCGTTTGTTGTTGAAACGCTCTTCCCCCGTGCCCCTGCTGGACATCCGTGAACACGAGCTTCTCAGCTCATCGGATTCCTCCAGTAGTCTTTCCCAGGGTGCTCCGCTTCTCATCTCGGCCCCTGCGTTCACAATCTCCATTGTTCCTCACTATGCCCTCCCCCCCTCCCTCTCTGTACTCAGTCACGTTTCCGCTCCCCTCCGTTGGAATAAACTCCCGACTCCACGTCAACACAGCCAACTTCAATCGTTCGTTTTTGTTCCTCCCTTGAGAATAATCTTTTTTCAATAGCGTGTCCCTTCTACCACTTCCTGCACGCATCCTTCAAACCTTAACCACCCCCCCCCCCCCCTTCCTAACCTCGCCAGCCCTCCCTATCATCACCCTTCAACACATTGTCCTGCGGAGGGAGCTGGTAGGAACGTTGGGTTGCTCGGTCAATGGCCAGGGTCAACGGCGGCGTGGTGTGTTCCGCAAACATGCCCGACTGTGAGGGCGGGCACAAGCCGGCGTGAGTAGGTTAAACGTTGAGTTTTATAAGGGCACCACGGGGTGACCAGACCCTCCCCACCCAGCCCCACCCTCACCACCCAGCCCCTCCCCACCCTCCCCTCTACACCCAGCCCCACCCCTCCCATTTTTGGATGCACGACGGACGGACACAATAATCCCCTGTGGGCAGGTGGAACCAGAAGAGATTCCTACCAATATCATCCTTCCTCTTCCTAACTTCACCCCCTCTCTCTTTCCCTACCACCACCCTCCATTGCCATCCCTTCCCCACCCCAACACTCACTTTTCCCCATCGACCAATAACTAGCGGACACTTTGCAATTCTTGTAAAGCGCCTTCGACAAAAAAACGCTACGTAAAATCCTCGTCATTGATTTGGCCGAAAACATCGCCATATGTCGGGAACCACAGAGCTTGGGCAACGTTTGGCGCCGGCTCACCGCCCCGCTGCTACCGCTGCCTTACCACTCGTCCCCGTCACCCCCTCGCACCCCTCAGCCGTCCCTCTCCCTCTCTTCGAGGGCAATTTAGCGGACGCCGTGCGGCGGCGGCGCAGTGTTACGAGTTGACGTTTGCTTGTTTGTTTGTTGTTGTTGTTGTTACGTGAACACAGCATAGGTGTGCGAGGTACGCGACATTATCAGCACTGGGGGGGGGGGGGGGAGACAAAGGCGGCCGGGCGTGGTGCTATGACCACACCACCCTCTTCGTGCGTCGTGCCAGCCTTCATAGCTGCTCGCCGACAGCACTTGCCCTGATGGTTATGTGTAGGCTACACGGGGCACCTTTGGTTTCTTTGTGTGAGTGTGTGTGTGAGTGTGTGTGTGAGTGTGAGTGAGTGTGAGTGTGTGAGCGTGCGTGTGAGCGAGCGTGTGTGCGAGCGTGTGTGCGTGAGTGTGTGTGTGAGTGTGTGTGAGTGTGTGTGTGAGCGTGTGTGTGAGCGTGTGAGTGTGCGTGTGAGTGTGCGTGTGTGTGAGCGTGTGTGTGAGCGAATGTGTGTGCGCGTGTGTGTGCGCGTGTGTGTGCGCGTGTGTGTGCGAGTGTGTGTGCGCGTGTGTGTGCGAGTGTGTGTGCGCGTGTGTGTGCGAGTGTGTGTGCGCGTGTGTGTGCGAGTGTGTGTGCGCGTGTGTGTGCGAGTGTGTGTGCGCGTGTGTGTGCGAGTGTGTGTGTGTGAGTGTGTGTGTGCGCACGTGGACTTACAGTGCCATAGTTCCGTCATCCTCTGCAAGAACCGGAGAAACAAGAAACACGCGTTCCGTTTAGTAGACAAATACGTCGAGTACAGCATCAAATACAAACAACAAGTCATATTAAGCAGGTAACAATGCATGTACAGCTCTCCATTGCTCTACTCCTGAATTGATGCCTCTCTCCCCAAGGCCGTATGGGGGAGGAGGCTCGTGAAGGACGCTGCTGGGCAGCTGGAGCGACGCTCACAATGACGAGCGGAGCGCCAGGCAGCTAAAGCACAGCAAGTTAGCACAGTAGGGGGCACAGGTGGTGCATCAGCCAATCATCTCGGTCAGTCGACCCGTGGCACCTGGGTCTGTCCCGTGACCTCCTGCCAGCGGGCGCTCGACACTTCACGTGGCCTCAAAGTGCACTTAGCCTGGCACAGGCGCCGTGGTGAAGAACAAAACATACTCTTGGTCTTAAGCCTCACCTTACCATATTAATAAAAAAGTGTGCCGTTCCTGGCCCTTCCCCCTTCAACCATTATATATACGGGGTAGTATTTCTTGTGATCTCTCATTTACTTGATACAGCTGTCGTG
The DNA here is from genome assembly GCF_015708825.2 of Lethenteron reissneri. Lineage (NCBI taxonomy): Eukaryota > Metazoa > Chordata > Hyperoartia > Petromyzontiformes > Petromyzontidae > Lethenteron > Lethenteron reissneri. The sequence goes on along the minus strand of NC_083828.1, from coordinate 7,232,223 downwards.
GCTGTGACGGTTCCACCTGAAGACGGAGGCTTGTGTTGCATCCAAAACGTCGTGAATTTTTTAATTTGTTTTATTTTACTTTTATTAATTGAAATTTTTTACCTACGTGACTTTACCGAAAAAACCTAAGAGTAACAAAACATAGTACAACAAATTAATAATATGAATGGGTAGACCAGAATGGTGAAGTATGGTCAAACTAAATCACCGATGTACAAACACGTGTCGCGGGCAGCGCGGCAAAAACATCCCTCGCTGTACTCTGCTTCTACGGTTCCCGCTTTCGGCAAACACACCGCCCCGACCAACACGGGGGGGGGAAATCGACGGTCATCCAGCAGCGGAGTAGCAGAGGCGGGTCGCGCCGGCGTACCGACAGGGGTGGCCGTCGCTTTCTTGCGCCCCATCTTCTCGCAGGCGAAGATGATGACGATGAGAACGACCACCTCGGCGGCGATGCCCAGGAAGGGCCACACTGCGTCACGTAGGTCGTGAACCTGGGGGGGGGGAGGGGGGGGGTCGAACCCGGGCACGGCGAGGCGAGCGGCCGGTCAGGAGACAAGTCCTCGTCATCGACGCCGCCGTCGTGAGCGCGCGTGGTGCAGAGAACGCCGGTTTCAGTCAAAGATAGCAATCCCGCGCGCGCGTGTGTGTGTGTACATGGGCCTCTCCAAGGTCGGATCAGCCTCAAATGAGTGCCTGCTGTGGTGCGCAAAAAACATCGCCACTGGGGAGACAAAGGCGGCTGGGCGTGGTGCTGGCCGCCCACCCCCTCGCGTGCCGTTCCGGCCTTCGTAGGTGCTCGCCAACAGCACTTGCCCCAACAGTCTGTTAAGGCTGCACGGGAAATGTTTGTCTTTGTTGTCTTTGTACGTGTGTGCGTGTGTGTGTACGTGTGTGTGTGTGCGTGTACGTGTGTGTGCGTGTACGTGTGTGTGTGTGCGTGTACGTGTGTGTGTGCGTGTACGTGTGTGTGCGTGTGTGCGTGTACGTGTGTGTGTGTGCGTGTACGTGTGTGTGCGTGTACGTGTGTGTGTGTGCGTGTACGTGTGTGTGTGTGCGTGTACGAGTGCGTGTGTGCGTGTACGTGTGTGTGTGTGCGTGTACGAGTGCGTGTGTGCGTGTACGTGTGTGTGTGTGCGTGTACGAGTGCGTGTGTGCGTGTACGTGTGTGTGTGTGCGTGTACGAGTGCGTGTGTGCGTGTACGTGTGCATTTGTGGGGAGTTGTGGGGAGCGGTAGTTGCAGTGGTCCGCGTGCTGCGCTACAAACCCGGCGAGCCGAGTTTGATTCCCGCTCGCGGCCAACACCCAGTGACAATTGTCCGAATCGGTCGTGGGCCACCCCTAGGTCGACTGCTTTTTGTGTTTAGTTTGTTGTCCTTCCCCCGCACCTCCAATTAGCACGGTTGGCTACGTACGGTGCGAAAGAAGTTCAACGTACGCACCTACAACTCGACCTCAAATGAGTACCCGGTGCGGCGTGTAAACATTGCCACTGGGGAGACAAAGGCGGCTGGGCATGCTGCTGGCCGCCCACCCCTTCGCGTGCCATGCCGGGCTTCATTAGGTGCTCGCTAACAGCGCTTGCCCCAACATTCTGTTAATGCTATAAGGGGGGGATCGTTGTCTTTCTGCGTGTCACGTTTGCCAATCATCCGGCTGGTCAAGCGTGGTGAGAGCCTTGGTTTGTTGGGCCCCACCGACCCGGCTGCGGCGCTACGTTCAAGGGCGTCGGCGTCGGCGGCATTGAGAATTGCGCACGGCTCCCCCCACGTCGTACTTTGAAGGTGACGGTGTCGTTGCTGGAGCCGGCGTCGTTGCTGGCGACGCACAGGTATTCGCCCTCGTCCTCGCGCGAGACCGCGGCGATCACGTGCTGCGTCTTCGCGCCACTCTCGCTCTCCGCGTCGCCCAGCGGCTGCGCGCGCCGCGAAGGTCACCGGGCAAAATGGGCGTCAGCAACGTCGTCGTTACAGTCATCGGCAACATCACCATGGGCGTCGTCGTGATCGTGATCAGCAGCATCGTTGATCGTCAGCAGCAGCAGCATTATCATGAGCATCATCATTATCAGCATCATCATGATAGTCATCACCAGGATCACGGTAAACGTCATGATCACCTTCATGATGATGTCAAAGACCTCCGGCACCCACCCACCGAAAACCCACCCACCCACTGACACACCCACCTACCTACCAGCCACCGAAATCTCACCCACCCACCCCCACTGACCCACCTACCACTCATCCAAAACCCATCCACCGACCTACCCACCCATCCCACCCACCAATAACCCACCCACCTTATACGTATCTCGGTGTTAAAGACTTCACCCACGCACCCTGTGCGTAGGGTTACCGCCTCCGAGGTTCAAACCCCTGGGACACATCATGGAAAGAAGATGAATATCTCACAGTGCCAGAGAAGGGGAGACCCACATGCAAATCCACTAAGTGGGATATATTATAATTATCACTATCATCATCATATAATTATTATAACTAAACCGACAGATTTGCCGGGCGGGCAGCTGGAGCAGCAAGAGTTCGGGGGGGGGGGGGGTAGGGAGGGGATTCTGGGAAAGGCAGGCCAGGCAGAGGTCGCAAACGGGGTTTGATTTCTTACCCGTACCCATACCCGGCCGCACCAGGGTCGCATACGGGTACCCATACCCGTACCCTACCCGATACCCGGCTACCCGTACCCGGCTGGGTATCGGGTAGGGTACGTGTACCCGATTGCGACCTCTGGGATGAAGCCATGTTGCAGGCGCGGGTGGGTTGATTCTAGGAACTTGAATTGTGAGAAAAGACAAGACGTTGGGAAATGAGTGACAAACGGTTAGTCAGCAGTGACTCACGGCCTACCCGTACCCGGCCGCACCAGGGTCGCAAACGGGTACCCGTACCCGGCTGGGTACGGGTAGCCGGGTATCGGGTAGGGTATGGGTATCGGGTACCCGGTTGCGACCTCTGAGGCCAGGTGCCCGACCTCGTCCTCGCTCGCTCGCACGTCCACTCACCGTGAGCGTCTTCTTGTCCGCAGACAGCTTGAACCACGTCCAGGTTGGGGTCGGGAAGCCTTGGAAGGCCAGGTGGCAACTGATCACGGTCTTGTGGCCGATGTACGCCGACAGCTTGCGCTCCTTCTTGTGGTCCTTCTTGTGGTCCTTCTTGTGCTCCTTCTTGCCCCCCGACGACACCGCGTCGAACTGGGGGGCGGCTGCGAGCAGAGCGACGCGGGGACGGGGGCAGTCAGCGCCGCGGCAGGGCGAGCGACTTGCCCCCGACGCCTACGCGGGGGGGGGGGGGGGGGGGTACCTTTGGCTTTGTTGCAAAAGTTAACGGGGCCACTGGAAAGGCCTCGACGAGACGGAGCTCTGGAGAGCGAGAGGCGCCTCTAGCGGAGGGTAATTTGGCCTACTCTTCCACGCTGACATGTTGGAGTGGGTGAGAGTACCCACATTTAACCCCACCGCACGCGACTTGCCGATCGACTTTGGCGTCCCCATTTAAGCCGCTCGGAGCACAGAGGCGGTGCGGATGGGGGCGGGGGTGGGGGTTTAAAAAACTCTGCCCCATCGTGTTTCAAGTGCCACCCCGCCAGTGCTCGCATTGGGGGACGATGGTGAGCGTTGCGCTTGCAACGCAGGGGTCGTCAGTTTGATTTCTATGCGAAGATCGCCCGTGTAGACTTAACAGACTGTTGGGGCAAGTTCTGTCGGCGAGCAACCTTATGAAGGCCGGCACGGCACACGAAAGGGGGTGGCATGATTACGCACGTAATGCAGGAGATCGCCGATTATCCGGCGGCTTCGGGAGAGATTTTCAAAAACGGTGGATAATCACCGATCATCATTATTTAAAGTAGCTTATTTTTTGACACATTCTTGTATGGCGTAATGTTTTTAGGTGCTGTAGTATTTTTGTGCGTTTCAAATTAGTTTACTAGATGACATTGGCATGAATAAACAAATAGACAAAAATACATATCCTACTTTAAAAAGTTACTGTATTTACTGTACCATACTTACCACTCTAACCTCGATGATTCTGCATGGGGCGATGTATAAACGTGCAGTATTTTCATTGTTTAAGTTGTATGTAGTGTATAATGCACTGTATGTATTATTTAACACTGAAATCAAGCAAAGCTACTTTTTTTTGTAACGCTACACACAGTGGTACCGATCTCCAGACTGTTTACCGCTTTTCGAGCGATTTGCCGGTGTCACCGGATTGGCCTGGGACCACCGGATAAATGTTGGAAGCAGCCGGACAATCGGTGCGCCGGATGATTCGATGACCGACCGTATCTGAATCTCGTGACCGCTCACCTTTGACCAGAACGGTTGCGTTCCAGGAGTTGTGTTTGCTGCCGAAGAGGCAGGTGTAAGCGCCGGCCTCGAGCAAGCTACGAACGCTGAAAGCACAAGAACGGCCGCATCAACGGCCATTGTGGAGCAGAGGTCGCAACCGGGTACCCGATACCCATACCCTACCCGATACCCGGCTACCCGTACCCGGCCGGGTACGGGTACGGGTACCCGTTTGCGACCCTGGTGCGGCCGGGTACGGGTACGGGTAGGCCGTGAGTCACTGGTGAGTAACCGTTTGTCACTCACTTCGGGTAGGGTACGGGTACGGGTAGGGAACGGGTACCCGTACCCGGCCGGGTACGGGTACGGGTACGCATTTGCGACCCTGGTGCGGCCGGGTACGGGTACGGGTAAGGAATCAAAACCCGTTTGCGACCTGTGTTGTGGAGGCCCAGTTGTGGCAAGTTACGGGGCGATGACGATGACGACAACGAGACGCAGCCACAAAGTTCGAGGGTATTCGTCGAGCCGGACTTCCTTCTACCCTTTGGACGAGGCGACGTTACGACGCCGATCATCATCGCGACGAACGGGAACTTTAAATGCACGGCGGGCTGCGGAGATTACAACGACGAGTGTAATTGTAGCTCAGTGAGAACCCTTTCATTCCGCGAGAGGCAATTGGCGCGGGCCTGCGATTGGTTACTCATGCCGCGGCTTGCCCCCGTGCGGTGTCGTACCCGCAGACTCGGCCTCGGCAAGGCAAGGTAAAAGGTAAAAACGACGAGCCTACCTTTACCCTACCTTTTACCTTACCACAATACAATCACTCTACCCTACCTTTTACCCTTTAGCAGGTAAGGTAAAAGTGTAAAAACAACGAGCCTACCTTTACCCTACCTTTTACCCTTACCCCATACACATTGCCCGATGACAGGGTAATTACTGGGGTACTGCTACACATGAAGAAGGTTTGTAACAGGTAAATGCTAGGTAGAGCGCTTTATTCATGTAGAATACTCTCGATGATTCCAATTTTAAATGGAGGCCACGGACTGCGCCACGGAGCTTTTAGCGAGCGGCAAACGCAAGGTGTTTACGGTAAACACAAGGTGTTTACCGGGTAATTCTTCCACGCTACCTTTACCCGACCCTTTACCTTGGCATGTCGACACCTTTACCTTTACTCTTTTACCCGGTTTTACCTGGTAAAAAGGGTAAATTACTTCCCTTCTACATGACTTTACCGAAAGAACCAAGAAGATGAATCCCTGCAGTCACGAAAGCTTTAAATCGAAATTTAAGGGTAAATTACCTTACCCTGCTGAGGCCTACCGCAGACTTTGCAACGCGGTCTTCTGCCAAAGGTCGTGTTGTTTGGCAGGGGGGTAGGGGGGGGTTGGGGTGATGACTCCTCGTCTCTTGTAGAACATTGGGTGAAAATAAAAAATGTAAGCAATGTGAAAAAACCGGATGAGTTAGTTTTGGCTTGGCAGCAATTAACGGCGGTTGCCAAAATATGGGCAAACTGTGTTGACAAAACGGTGCCAAGTGCAGCAGACCGGCGTCATGGCGCGACAAGGAGAGCTCAGCCAAGGGCAACGTCGCGGGTCAACACACGTGCTTGTCATCGTTGGCGTCATCGCCAGCGCACGCCGCAGTCTGTCCACTGCTGGATGAAGGCCTTCCCAAGCCCTCGCGCTCGTTCAAGCGAGACCGTTCCGGAGATGGTTGTCGGGAACTTCTGGGGCGTGTTCCGCCCCTTTGGCTGCGACTCCACCACCAGTCTCGTGCACTCTCGCTGCGTGCAAACCGTGACTTCTTAAAACCCGTGTGCGTCCGAGCCGAACTCATTGCTCCAGCGGTCAGTCGCCTCTTCAACGCTCTTCTGTCGCTACTACCCTACTACCGCTCGGCGATTCGTCAATCCATGCGGAGGCATCGGTTTTGCAGACCGACTGTTGCGTCTCATCCACGCTAGAGGCTGACCGAAATTCGGTTTCGGTTTCGGCGCCGAAAGTTGGCAAATGGCCTTTTCCGGCATACTTTCGGTTTCGGCCAAAAGTCAATTATTTACTTTTGGTTTCGGCCGAAACTGATATTGACTTTCGGTCGTCATTCGTCAACCGAAGATCTATTTGTAGAATGTAACGCTAGTGCTACGTCTATCACTCTGCCTATCGGCCGGTCAGTCGGCGCTAGGCAATCCTATGCGATAGGCTGCAAACACACACACGTCAGCAGCAGCAGCTTGGGAGCGAGGTTACAGCCGCAGCCATGGTCTGCTAATGTATATACGACCGGTCAACAGAATGTCTGGCTGAATGCGGAAAAACTGTTGTTTCTTAACTACAACATTCGTTAGTTTATGGATATAATTACTAAGTAAGTAACACCTAAAGATTTGATATTTAGCAACTCTTACTGCAGGCTCTGAATAATTAGTTCTAGATTTATGTTTAATTAAAGTAGCATTGCATCGTAACATATTTCATGAATCTTGTGTTCGGTAACTTTGGTTATATACCTTCCTGTTTCGGTCTCGGTCAAAAGTGTTGTTAAACTTTCGGTTTCGGCTTCAGTTTCGGCCGAAAGTCTATTTTTTACTTTCGGTCTGGTTTCGGCCGAAACCAGAAATTTAGTTTCGGTCGGCCTCTAATCCACACTGTGTTCAACCACCGCACAACACACTCGCTCACCTAACCAATCGCTCTCACTCACCCACTCAGCAATCGCCATTCGCCACGAAGTGGCGGTGACTTTCACCATGGCGCTTGTGCCAGGCTATGTGCACTTTACCACACCCACTCACCCACGCATTCACCCACACAATCACCACACTACAGGTCACCTCACTTATTTTTCAGATTATTCCCTCTCACTCCTCCACTTTGTAATTCCATCCTCCTCCTCCCATCATCATCATCGTCGTCTCTTACAACAAAAATAACCTTGCTCAATGCAAGAAACGTATTAACACGTATCGACTACCAGAAACGTCATTGGAACCTCATTTGCCAGTAAAAAATATGATAATTGGTTTTTTACCCTTCTTTTACTGGCAAATGAGGTTCCAATGGTGTAAATGCTTACCCCGAGCTCTCATACTCTGATGGTGCATTGTCTTTGAGTTGTGCGCCTTTTGGCGTCATCTGGTCCAACACCATGTGAGACTAGGCTCTAAGGAAAGCTGTCTCGGGTGTGGACCAATCAACTTCAAGGACAGTGCATACATTATCAGAGTTATGTTTTTTGTTTGCATTATGACTGCAGGTATTGTGGTCTATGCAAACATGACTCCTTGTAAAAAAGGTGTCAGTTTTGTTGCCAGATAAAAGGGTAAAAAAAACAATTATCATACCAGAAACGTATTCACACCTTCAATAGTGCTGCTCTTTGTTGCGATCTCTCCCGTGTGTTTTTGGGTTGCACTGCACACGCTGTTCCGCACGCTCCGCTGCAGAAGCTCCCAGCACGGGCAGCGCAACGTCGGACACCGCGCGGTACGACTAGGGCTCCCCCATTATCAATTTCAATGACTGGGAGGTGTGGAGGGTGAATCGACGCAGCCCCAGCAACGGCTTCTCATGAGCAGCGAGACGTCACCGCCGAGCTTCTGGGATCGAACCCACGTGTCGGCCGTCCTCCGGTGGGGCATCCCGCTGGGCAGACGCACAGCGGCTCAACCCCGACGGCACAACCGGACGGACGGCACGTCAGCGCGGCGAGCTAAAGAACAACCTCGATGGTGCGGCCGTGACTCACGTGTGGTTCATGTAGTTGCTCGGCACCCAGTCGCCGTGGATCTTCGAGCCATTGTGGAGCCACGAGCGAGCCACCACCTCGTCGCCCGACGGCACGAGGCGGCACTCGAGCAGCGCGAGCGACGAGTTCTTCCCCAGGATGAGGTCGGAGGTCGCGACGACGGCGGCGGCGGCGGCGGACGGCGCTGCGGAAAGAAAAGGGGGGGGGATAAAAACGTGTCGGCAGAGACGGGGCGGCTGGCAGCAGCGCGGCGTGGTGACCGGGGGGAACAAGGCGGCTCGATCAAGTCGGTTTCCCCAAGAAGGTCCCAGGGCGAAACGTCGGGCGTCGTGCCGATGAACAGCGCGCGGTACGACCCAAGAGAGCACGGCGTGGCCGCGAAATCACCAAGAGGCCGGAATGAAGAGAGCCGGTTAACGGCAGCTGTTCCACTGCTGGATGAGACCGTGCGTGAGTAAGTCCCTCCCGCAATCGGGGTTTGAACTCACGACCTCCCGATTGCGAGCCGCTCGCTCTACCGCTGGGCCGCCTCGGCTAACCAACTCCACTGGCACACCAACTCCACTTGCACACCAACTCCACTTGCACACCAACTCCACTTGCACACCAACTCCACTTGCACACTAACTCCACTTGCACACCAACTCCACTTGCACACCAACTCCACTGGCACACCACGGTCACTTGAGTATACCATCCTATAATATGTACAGGTGTCTTGCCACAAGGGACTCGCCCCCACGGGAAAAATCTGGACGCGTTGGGCAAAACGGTTACGCTGTGGATGTGCTTGTGGCTCTTACGCCGTGGCAACGTGGAATTGCTGGAGGCCGTTCAGACAAGGTGGGCGATCTTTTCATTGCCACTCACATTTGCCAAACATTCGACCCAGGAAAGCCACGGTTTGAGTCTCAAGAATATTTATGGAGAGGGTCCTGCTACATGAGGATGTTTGGCCGATTTACAAACGAGCGTGCGAGAAAACCTTGCCACACAAAATGGGGGGGGAGGTCAGAGGTGGGGTGGGGAGGGATACTACTCAAAGCTCCACACAGATCGACACAACAAACCATTGCCATCTCCTGACCCAAGGCCGTAGCCATGGAGTCAACATTGGGGGGGACCAAATCTTCTAGGGTGTCTCGGAGTCCCAATCCAGAAAAATATCTAAATTTGAAAACTCATTTCCTGCCTAAAATATTTAAAAAGTCACCAACACATGGGATGGACTTTTTATTTATTTTTACAATAATGTCTAATAGTGTAATGTATTACATTGCCCTGTTTTTACTTTTTTACCATTTCTTATTTCATTGTATATAATGGCAGAATTTAGTGATTAATAAAGTACAACCATAACCACAATCATATGAACATAAATCTATGCATTGATTTATATGAAGACAATCCCAGATATTGTGGCCAAGGTTTAGCAAATTGTTGTTTTTATTTACATAGCATAGCAATTATTATTTTAAAGCAATATATTGGGGGGGACATTTTGAGCATATTTGAATATTGGGGGGGGGGGGGGATGTGTCCCCCCCAAAATATATTATAATTACGGCCTTGCCATGACCCGCCTCGCAACCCCGGCAACCCCGGCCTGCAAACAACCACACGAGCGATTACACTGGTCAACACACTTTTTCTGGCACGAGGTATTCCAACGGTTTTAAGGTAATTTTGCGATTGACAAAAACTGATTCCAAATCTGGCATCAGTTTTTGTCAATCACATCAGGTTTTTGAAATATCAAATATTGCATTTTCAATAAAAACTGCAGAAGAAAAATATTAAATAAATGTGCATATCTACATCAAATGATATTATAAACACACTATCCTAAAAATACAGCACCATATTTTAACACTAAAGCAGTCACTGACTCGCAACAACTTGCAATCATAAGTGGCAGTTAACTTTGGGTAAAATCAATGAAAATGGGGTATGCCGATAGCACCCTGAAATTAGTCTAAAACAGCTGCAAAAGTCCAGGCCAGAAAAAAAAAATTTGTTGACCAGTGTTATCCAAGCGCAAGGTCTACCGAGATCCAGGGGGGTGGTGGGGCATTGTCCCAGGGTTTTTATTCGGCAAGCCAGGCTGCCTCTCACCTGGGCTGGGAGTCAAACTGGCATCCTGGGAGACGGAGGCTCCGGCGAAGAGTGCGAGAGTGATGACGACGCACAGGGCTTGCAGCATGGCTCCCATCTCCCTTGGGGGTGGCAGGGGCAGGTGAGGATTGGCAAACACATTGTGACCGTAGCCAGCGTGAATCTTACACCACAAGGCAGCATTGGGAGAAGTGTGCGTGTGTGAGTACACTCCCGGTCCTGGGCACCCACCCCACCCCCCTCTAGGTCGACTCAGCCTCAAACGAGGACCGTACCTCGGCGCGGTGTGTAGTAAACAACAGCATTGGGGAGACAAAGGCAGCCGCGCGTTTGTTATTGATCGCCCGATGCCCTTGTAGGTAACGCTATCTCTGTGTCTGTGTGTGTTTTGTGTATTAACGTGGGGAGCGGTGGTGTAGCGGTTAGCGGATGTGTGGTATAATGGAGGGCTAAAGGAACGAAGCTCACAACAACGAGCGGAGCGACCGGGGCGGTTAAAACGCGACAAATTTGGCACAGTCTGGAGCACAGGTGGGGCATCTGGCGGTCATCTCAGGTGAAGGTCAACCCGAAATACCTGGCTGGGTCTGTATCGCGTGACCTCCTGCCGGAGAGACTTCCACACCGCACGTGACCTCAAGGTGCACCTAGCCTGGCACAAGCTGCCGTGATGACGTAGCCGTCAATTAATAGCGGAAAGGCGGTTGTTGTTGTTGTGTGTACGGGCGGCATAGGAGTGCATGTCTTTGGATGTACGTCTGCGTATGGATGTACATACTGCATTTTTTTGTACACGTGGGGAGCGGTGGTGCAGCGGTTAGCGCGCTGCGCTACGAACCCGGCGACCCGAGTTCGATTCCCGCTCACGGCCACCACCGGTGACGATTATCTGAACCTGTCCTGGGCCTCCCCTAGGTCGACTCGGCCTCAAACGAGTACCTGGTGCGATGTGCAAACATCGCCACTGGGGAGACAAAGGCGGCCGGGCGTGGTGCTGTCCACCCCACCCCCTCGTGTGCTGTGCTTCATAGGTGCTCGCTAACAGCACTTGCCCCTACAGTATGTTAGAAGCTACACGGGGGATCTTTGTCTTTGTGTGTGTCGCTACGTGTACAGTACACAAGTGTGCGTACAGTGCTGTATTAAGTGCAGAATAAATGCGCGTGAAGTGTGCGCACTGTATGGTACTAAATTAAGGCCGAGTAGACCTAGGCGCTGCAATAGGTTCTCGCTAACAACACGACGAGGCAATCTCCGTATAATTGTACCGTATTTAGACTACCCGTAGTTACTATTGAGACTACCCTTAGTTACTAACACACATGTCAACCCCGTATAAGTGCCCTACCTAATTATTACAGACCAATTCAGACCTTGCTGGTCACCCCGTGCCTCTTATAAATCTCAACGTTCATCCTGCAAAGTGCCATCACAAGGGAGAAACACAAACACATAGACAAAACATTATGTTGTTTTGCCCGCATTGAAACGGCGCATGGACCTGTAAACTCAATTTTCGTGAATAAGAATAACGGGTAAACCGTATGGGTTGACAGCTATGACAACCACACACTCACCCACCCACACAGCCACTCACTCACCCACTCACTCACCCACACACTCAGCCACTCACTCAGCCACACACTCACCCACACACACACTCACTCACACACTCACCCACACACTCACCCACCCACACACACACTCACCCACACACTCACTCACGCACACTCACTCACACACTCACTCACTCACACACTCAGCCACTCACTCACCCACACACTCAGCCACTCACTCAGCCACACACTCACCCACACACACACTCACTCACACACTCACCCACACACTCACCCACCCACCCACACCCACACACTCACTCACTCACCCACACACTCAGCCACTCACTCAGCCACACACTCACCCACACACACACTCACCCACCCACCCACACACTCACTCACTCACCCACACACTCAGCCACTCACTCAGCCACACACTCACCCACACACACACTCACTCACACACTCACCCACACACTCACCCACCCACACACTCACTCACCCACACACTCACTCACACTTACTCACACACTCACTCACACACTCAGCCACTCACTCAGCCACACACTCACCCACACACACACTCACTCACACACTCACCCACACACACACTCACTCACACACTCACTCACCCACACACTCAGCCACCCACACACTCACCCACCCACACACTCACACTCACTCACACTCAGCCACATACCCACCCACACACTCACCCACCCACACACTCACCCACCCACTCGCTCACCCACACACTCACCCACACACTCACTCACTCACCCACACACTCACCCACACACTCACTCAACCACACACTCACTCACCCACACACTCACTCACTCACACAGTAATCCACACACTCACCCACCACACACTCACACACTCACCCACACACTCACCCACCCACACACACACTCACCCACACACACACTCAGCCACACACTCACCCACACACTCACACACTCGCTCACCCACACACTCACTCAGCCACACACTCACCCACACAGTCACCCACACACTCACCCACCTACACATTCACCCACACACTCAGCCACGAAATAACCCACCCACACAGTCACCCACACACTCACCCACACAGTCACCCACACACTCACCCACCTACACACTCGCCCACCCACACACTCAGCCACGAAATAACCCACCCACACACTCACCCACACAGTCACCCACACACTCACCCACCGACACTCTCACTCACCCACACACTTACCCACTAACCCACACACACTGACCCACTCACACACATGCCTCCCTTATTACAGACCAATTCAGACCTCACAATTCAGACCTCACTGCCCTTACAAATCTCGACTTCATCCTACAAAGTGCCATCACAAGGAGAGAAACACAAATAGACATTTTTTTTGCCCGCATTGAAACGGCTGTACGCAGTATGGACCTGAAAAATCAATTTCCCTGTACAAAAAATACGGGCTTAACCCGTATGATTTGACACGGTAAGTTACTATAATCTACCATGCGAAACATAACGTGTACAACAACAACAACAACAAGACCATTATTATTATTTATTTGGCACGATTGCAAAGTCCACCGCTGAATGAATGACCTTCACCCCTCCGATCGTGGCGTTCGTTTGACCATACTTCACCACTCCGGTGTGCAGCGGAGTTGATCAGCTCGAACGTGGTGGTCCTGGAGTCGAACTCGGACGTCGCGGGTGACAGGTGGAGGCTGAAGCGACGCGTTGCGGCCGCCGGTTAAAAAGTGTCGCAGTTTAAATGCCGGGGCGGTGAGCGGTGGCGCAGCGGTTAGCGCGCTGCCGGTTTAACCCCACCACAACCTCACTACCACACCACCACCACAACACAGCCACAACTCCACCACAACACAACACCACAACCACAACAACCACAACACCACCACAAACTCACTACCACACCACCAACACAACACCACCACACCACTACCACACCACCACAACCACAATACCACCACCACACAACCACCAACAACACAACACCAACACCACCACCACAACACCACCACCACAACCTCACTACCAAACCACCACCCGACCACCACCAACACAACACCACCACCACCACAACACCACCACCACAACACTACAACACCACCACAACCTCACTACCACCACCACAACACCACCACCACAACTCCACCACCACTCCACCACCACAACCTCACTACTACCCTACCATCACCCTCCCCCCAACCCAAGTTCAATTCGCCGGCCGCTGATAGCAATCAGCGAACGAGCGTTGAATCAGATTCGCTCTTCGTCCAACTTAGCACCGACCTACGGGGTGAAGTATGGTCAAACGACCCTTCCAAGACCCTCAACCCAACCATCAGTTTCGGAAGTTACCTCTAAACCTCTCGATGTCTATAAACACAAGACCCGCCCTTGTGTTTATAGACGCAGCGTCCCTTGCACAGACACTGAAACACACGTGGGATGATGGTTTTGTTTGACAGGCGGCCAGAGAGAGATGGAGAGAGGGCATTGATGGGTGATGCTGACCTGGGCTGCTGCAGGGATTGAGTCAGCACCTCCTCCTCCTGCTGCTCCTCCTGCTGCTGCTGATCCACACTCGCTCACTCTTCTCGCTTCTGTCTCTCTCCGCTAAATCTTCTCTTCTCTTCTGCACGTCTACTCCGACTGATTCTCTCGCTCTCTCTGTGATGCTCTCTTCACTCTCTCTCTATCTGACGCTCTCTCTCACGCTCTCTTTGCAATCTCTCTCACGCTCTCTCTGATGCACTCTCGCTCCACTCTATCTCACGCTCTCTCTTCTTCCCGTGCGCTCTCTCTCTCTCACGCTCTCTCTCCACTCTCTCTGACGCTCACTCTGCACTCTCCTCTCTCTCCACTCTCTCCTCTCTCTCACACAGCTCTCCCCACCCTCTCTCTGATGCTCTCTCTCTCTCCACTCTCACGCTCTCTCTTCTTCCCGTGCGCTCTCTCTCTCTCTCTGACGCTCTCCACGCTCTCTCTCTCACGCTCTCTCTCCACTCTCTCCTCTCTCTCTCACACAGCTCTCCCCACCCTCTCTCTGATGATCTCTCTCTCTCCACTCTCTCTCACGCTCTCTCTTCTTCCCGTGCGCTCTCTCTCTCTCTGACGCTCTACACGCTCTCTCTCTCACGCTCTCCCCACCCTCTCTCTGATGCTCTCTCTCTCTCTCTCCACCCTCTCTCTCTGACGCTCTCTCTCACACAGAACCCCCTCTCTCTCTCTCTCTGTGCCGTCATTCAGACGGGATCTCGGCTGAATCACGGGGACCGCACCCGGCAACTCCCCCGTAGAGAGACACACAGCCAAAGATCCCCCGTGTAGCCTCAATAGACTGCTGGGGCAAGTGCTGCTGGCGGACACTTACGAAGGCCGGCACGGCACACGAGGGGAGTGGCGTGGACTGTTGACCAGCACATCACGCCCCCGGGGGCCGCCTTTGTCTTAATTTAAGGCTGAGTCGACCTAGGCGTGGCCCAGGACCGGCTAATATATTCACCAGTTGTATCGGTCGTCAGCTGGAAAATTACTACTGTACGAATACTATTTTTGTTGCTACGATTTGTGCGACATACGGAATCTTAATTAATTTTAAGGCGGTGTTACAACACCCGGAGGCAGCCACAGACATGCAACATCCTTGCATTTCCCTAAATACAAAAAGACAAAGATCCCCCATATAGCCTGAACAGACTGTAGGGGCAAGTGCTGTGAGCGAGCACCTATGAAGGCCGGAACGGCACACGAAGTGGTGGGTGGCCAGCATCACGCCCGGCCGTCTTTGTCTCCCTTGCGGAAATACTTACACATCGCACCAGGGACTCATTTGAGGCCGAGTCGACCTAGGGGATGTCCAGGACAGGTTCAGATAATCGTCACCGGTGTTGGCCGTGAGCGGGATTCGAACTGGGGTCACCGGGTTCGGAGCGCAGCGCGCTAACCGCTGCACCACCGCTCCCCACGTGTACAAAAATAATGCAGTACAGTATATCCATACGCAGACGTACATCCATGGACATGCACTCCTATGCCGCCCGTACACACAACAACAACCGCCTTTCCGCTATTGACGGCGACGTCATGACGGCGCTTGTGCCAGGCTAGGTGCACCTTGAAGCAACGTGCGGTGTGGAAGGCTCTCCGGCAGGAGGTCACGCGATACAGACCCAGCCAGGTATTTCGGGTTGACCTTCACTTGAGATGACCGCCAGATGCCCCACCTGTGCTCCAGACTGTGCCAAATTTGTCGCGTTTTAACCGCCCCGGTCGCTCCGCTCGTTGTTGTGAGCTTCGTTCCTTTAGCCCTCCATTATACCCCATTACCACACACCACTCCCTCTGAATAATCCATGCACGGCCCCCACTCACTCACTGAACGTTGCACGCACACACACACACACTGGTTAAGCCGGTGTCATATTACCCTGTTCAATTATTGAAGGCGCCAGCCATCTCGCCCCCCGCCACAGAAAATGAGGACCACGACGCTCACTGTATCATCTCCGAAAATAAATATATTTCGTCGTGGAAAATATACACGATAAGTATGATTCCCATAGCTATAGCCCTCCAGCAAATTTTTTTTAATGTATAGTTTTTAAAAAACAACACGTCCCATTAACCTTCTGGGAGTGCGTAATTTCAGCAATAAAGCCAAACTCTGGACCGGGTTTCAACATTCAGGCATCTTCTCATCGCTGCGTGCGACGGGCGGTGGTGATGTGGCCCTTGTCGTTTTGCAGAGACTCCACGGTTCGAACTACAGCGGCGGCCCCCTGGTTAATACCTGCGGTCGTATTAACCGTGAGCACATCGCCACAATATAAGCAAACAATACTGAAAATGTAATCGTAAATTACTCAATTATTCAACATGGCAAACCTCGCCCCCACGACTGCGAAAACGTTGCAGGACCCTCCTGACAACATGAATTAACCTCTCTGTGAGTGCACGTGGTAGTCGTTCAGAACCAAGTACAGGAGCTCCTATAGTTACGAACGAGTTAGGTTACAGAGGTCTGTTCGTAAGTCGATTTGTTCGAAAGTCCAACTGTGCTCCTGTCGATTCCAAACATGGTGTACACCGTGTACACTAAACACGGTGAATGGTATTAGAATGTGTATAATCTGCTGTGGACGTATATGTCACGGGTTATTCGTGTTCTGTAGATGTAGATGCCACTGCTCCTTCATGTTCTGCAGATGTAGATGCCACTGGTTCTTCATATTCTGCAGATGTAGATGCCACTGGTTCTTCATATTCTGCAGATGTAGATGCCACTGGTTATTCGTGTTCTGTAGATGTAGATGCCACTGGTTATTCGTGTTCTGTAGATGTAGATGCCACTGGTTCTTCATATTCTGCAGATGTAGATGCCACTGCTTCTTCATGTTCTGTAGATGTAGATGCCACTGGTTCTTCATGTTCTGTAGATGTAGATGCCACTGGTTCTTCACATTCTGCAGATGTAGATGCCACTGGTTCTTCATATTCTGCAGATGTAGATGCCACTGGTGCTTCATGTTCTGTAGATGTAGATGCCACTGGTTATTCGTGTTCTGTAGATGTAGATGCCACTGGTTCTTCATATTCTGCAGATGTAGATGCCACTGCTTCTTCATGTTCTGTAGATGTAGATGCCACTGGTTCTTCATGTTCTGTAGATGTAGATGCCACTGGTTCTTCATATTCTGCAGATGTAGATGCCACTGGTGCTTCATGTTCTGTAGATGTAGATGCCACTGGTTATTCATATTCTGTAGATGTAGATGCCATTGGTTCATCATATTCTATAGAGGTAGATGCCACTGGTTCTTCATGTTCTTTAGATGTAGATGCCACTGGTTCTTCATATTCTGTAGATGTAGATGCCACTGGTTCATCATATTCTATAGAGGTAGATGCCACTGGTTCTTCATGTTCTTTAGATGTAGATGCCACTGGTTATTCATATTCTGTAGATGTAGATGCCATTGGTTCATCATATTCTATAGAGGTAGATGCCACTGGTTCTTCATGTTCTTTAGATGTAGATGCCACTGATTCTTCATATTCTGTAGATGTAGATGCCACTGGTTCATCATATTCTATAGAGGTAGATGCCACTGGTTCTTCATGTTCTTTAGATGTAGATGCCACTGGTTATTCATATTCTGTAGATGTAGATGCCATTGGTTCATCATATTCTATAGAGGTAGATGCCACTGGTTCTTCATGTTCTTTAGATGTAGATGCCACTGGTTATTCATATTCTGTAGATGTAGATGCCATTGGTTCATCATATTCTATAGAGGTAGATGCCACTGGTTCTTCATGTTCTTTAGATGTAGATGCCACTGGTTATTCATATTCTGTAGATGTAGATGCCATTGGTTCATCATATTCTATAGAGGTAGATGCCACTGGTTCTTCATGTTCTTTAGATGTAGATGCCACTGGTTCTTCATGTTCTTTAGATGTAGATGCCACTGGTTCATCATATTCTATAGAGGTAGATGCCACTGGTTATTCATATTCTGTAGATGTAGATGCCACTGGTTCTTCACGTTCTGCAGATGTACCACCACCACCATCTATTGCGCGGTGGTTTAACTTACGACTCTCGGTCCGGACAGGCAATTAGACATACGGACCAGGTTTGTTAGTATCTATGAAAGTTCGTAAATCGAATGTTTGTAAGTCGGGGAGTCCCTGTAGAGCTGGGATATCCCATTAAGTACTGGATTTCATTACTAAATCGATTATCAATTTAATTGACCCACCAATCGGATGGCGCGTAAATAAGTTACAAAAATACAAGTCCCACCTCTATTCCCATATGTGCTGCTGTATATACACACAGACCCATAGGCCCGCAGACCCATATAGCCTTAGACACATAGACGTACTGTACATACAGATGCATAGACTTACATAAAGACCGTAGGCTTACATAAACAACCATCGTCGCATACTACCCATATACTGTACCGACATAACCTGATAAATAAACTGTGACTTGCATAAATTTACGTAGGAACTCGTAGGCTTATGTAAAATCACGTTTAAACACAGACTTACATAACCAGTGTTATTATCGAATGTGTTGAGCGTTTGTCATTTTGCGCCGCTGCCAACACATCAGCATCGTCAAATCATGTTTTGATTGGATACGCTTGCATACACACCCACAGCCTCACGAAGAGACTCAAAGACTTACACACGGACCCATAGACTCGCATCGAGACCCATTGATTTACACAGGGACCCATAGACTCGCATAGAGACCCGTTGATTTACACAGGGACCCATAGACTCGCATAGAGACCCGTTGATTTACACAGGGACCCATAGACTCGCATAGAGACCCATTGATTTACACAGGGACCCATAGACTCGCATAGAGACCCGTTGATTTACACACGGACCCATAGACTCGCATAGAGACCCGTTGATTTACACAGGGACCCATAGACTCGCATAGAGACCCATTGATTTACACACGGACCCATAGACTCGCATAGAGACCCGTTGATTTACACAGGGACCCATAGACTCGCATAGAGACCCGTTGATTTACACAGGGACCCATAGACTCGCATAGAGACCCATTGATTTACACACGGACCCATAGACTCGCATAGAGACCCGTTGATTTACACACGGACCCATAGACTCGCATAGAGACCCGTTGATTTACACAGGGACCCATAGACTCGCATAGAGACCCATTGATTTACACACGGACCCATAGACTCGCATAGAGACCCATTGATTTACACACGGACCCATAGACTCGCATAGAGACCCGTTGATTTACACAGGGACCCATAGACTCGCATAGAGACCCGCTGATTTACACAGGGACCCATAGACTCGCATAGAGACCCATTGATTTACACAGGGACCCATAGACTCGCATAGAGACCCGTTGATTTACACACGGACCCATAGACTCGCATAGAGACCCGTTGATTTACACACGGACCCATAGACTCGCATAGAGACCCGTTGATTTACACAGGGACCCATAGACTCGCATAGAGACCCGTAGATTTACACAGGGACCATTAGACTCGCATAGAGACCCATTGATTTACACAGGGACCCATAGACTCGCATAGAGACCCATTGATTTACACACGGACCCATAGACTTGCATAGAGACCCGTTGATTTACACAGTGACCCATAGACTCGCATAGAGACCCATTGATTTACACAGGGACCCATAGACTCGCATAGAGACCCATTGATTTACACAGTGACCCATAGACTCGCATAGAGACCCATTGATTTACACAGGGACCCATAGACTCGCATAGAGACCCATTGATTTACACAGGGATCCATAGACTCGCATAGAGACCCATTGATTTACACAGTGACCCATAGACTCGCATAGAGACCCATTGATTTACACAGGGACCCATAGACTCGCACAGAGGCTCATTGATTTGCACAGGGACCCATAGACTCGCATAGAGACCCACTGATTTACACAGGGACCCATAGACTCGCGTAGAGACCCATTGATGTACACAGGGACCCATAGACTCACATAGAGACCCACTGATTTACACAGGGACCCATAGACTCGCATAGAGACCCACTGATTTACACAGAGACCCATAGACTCGCATAGAGACCCATTGATTTACACAGGGACCCATAGACTCGCATAGAGACCCACTGATTTACACAGAGACCCATAGACTCGCATAGAAACCCACTGATTTACACAGAGACCCATAGACTCGCATAGAGACCCATTGATTTACACAGGGACCCATAAACTCGCATAGAGACCCACTGATTTACACAGAGACCCATAGACTTGCAGAGAGACCCATTGATTTACACAGGGACCCATAGACTCGCATAGAGACCCATTGATTTACACAGGGACCCATAAACTCGCATAGAGACCCACTGATTTACACAGAGACCCATAGACTCGCGTAGAGACCCATTGATTTACACAGAGACCCATAGACTCGCATAGAGACCCACTGATTTACACAGAGACCCATAGACTCGCATAGAGACCCACTGATTTACACAGAGACCCATAGACTCGCATAGAGACCCACTGATTTACACAGGGACCCATAGACTCGCATAGAGACCCACTGATTTACACAGGGACCCATAGACTCGCACAGAGACCCATTGATTTACACAGGGACCCATAGACTCGCATAGAAACCCACTGATTTACACAGGGACCCATAGACTCACATAGAGACCCATTGATTTACACAGGGACCCATAGACTCGCATAGAGACCCATTGATTTACACAGGGACCCATAGACTCGCATAGAGACCCACTGATTTACACAGGGACCCATAGACTCGCATAGAGACCCATTGATTTACACAGGGACCCATAGACTCGCATAGAGACCCGTTGATTTACACAGAGACCCATAGACTCGCGTAGAGATCCATTGATTTATACAGGGACCCATAGACTCGCATAGAGACCCACTGATTTACACAGGGACCCATAGACTCGCATAGAGACCCGTTGATTTACACAGGGACCCATAGACTCGCATAGAGACCCGTTGATTTACACAGAGACCCATAGACTCGCGTAGAGACCCTCTGATTTACACAGGGACCCATAGACTCGCATAGAGACCCGTTGATTTACACAGGGACCCATAGACTCGCATAGAGACCCGTTGATTTACACAGAGACCCATAGACTCGCGTAGAGACCCTCTGATTTACACAGGGACCCATAGACTCGCATAGAGACCCATTGATTTACACAGGGACCCATAGACTCGCATAGAGACCCGTTGATTTACACAGAGACCCATAGACTCGCGTAGAGACCCGCTGATTTACACAGGGACCCATAGACTCGCACAGAGACCCATTGATTTACACAGGGACCCATAGACTCGCATAGAGACCCGTTGATTTACACAGGGACCCATAGACTCGCATAGAGATCCATTGATGTACACAGGGACCCATAGACTCGCATAGAGACCCATTGATTTATACAGGAACCTATATACTCGCATAGAGACCCATTGATTTACACAGAGACCCATAGACTCGCATAGAGACCCATTGATTTACACAGAGACCCATAGACTCGCATAGAGATCCATTGATTTACACAGGGACCCATAGACTCGCATAGAGACCCACTGATTTACACATGGACCCATAGACTCGCATAGAGACCCGTTGATTTACACAGAGACCCATAGACTCGCATAGAGACCCATTGATTTACACAGGGACCCATAGACTCGCATAGAGACCCACTGATGTACACAGAGACCCATAGACTCGCATAGAGACCCATTGATTTACACAGGGACCCATAGACTCGCATAGAGACCCATTGATTTACACAGGGACCCAGAGACTCGCATAGAGACCCATTGATTTACACAGGGACCCATAGACTCGCATAGAGACCCATTGATTTACACAGGGGCCCATAGACTCGCACAGAGACCCACTGATTTACACAGGGACCCATAGACTCGCATAGAGACCCATTGATTTACACAGGGACCCAGAGACTCGCATAGAGACCCGTTGATTTACACAGGGACCCATAGACTCGCATAGAGACCCGTTGATTTACACAGGGACCCATAGACTCGCATCGAGACCCATTGATTTACACAGGGACCCATAGACTCGCATAGAGACCCATTGATTTACACAGGGACCCATAGACTCGCATAGAGACCCATTGATTTACACAGGGACCCATAGACTCGCATAGAGACCCGTTGATTTACACAGGGACCCATAGACTCGCATAGAGACCCGTTGATTTACACAGGGACCCATAGACTCACATAGAGACCCATTGATTTACACACTGACCCATAGACTCGCATAGAGACCCATTGATTTACACAGGGACCCATAAACTCGCATAGAGACCCGTTGATTTACACAGGGACCCATAGACTCGCATAGAGACCCGTTGATTTACACAGAGACCCATAGACTCTAATAGAGACCCACTGATTTACACAGGGACCCATAGACTCGCATAGAGACCCACTGATTTACACAGAGACCCATAGACTCGCATAGAGACCCATTGATTTACACAGGGACCCATAGACTCGCACAGAGACCCATTGATGTACACAGGGACGCATAGACTCGCATCGAGACCCATTGATTTACACAGGGACCCATAGACTCGCATAGAGACCCGTTGATTTACACAGAGACCCATAGACTCGCATAGAGACCCATTGATGTACACAGGGACCCATAGACTCGCATCGAGACCCGTTGATTTACACAGGGACCCATAGACTCATATAGAGACCCATTGATTTACACAGAGACCCATAGACTCGCATCGAGACCCGTTGATTTACACAGGGACCCATAGACTCATATAGAGACCCATTGATTTACACAGAGACCCATAGACTCGCATAGAGACCCATTGATTTACACAGGGACCCATAGACTCATATAGAGACCCATTGATTTACACAGAGACCCATAGACTCGCATAGAGACCCGTTGATTTACACAGGGACCCATAGACTCGCATAGCGACCTGTTGATTTACACAGGGACCCATAGACTCGCATAGAGACCCGTTGATTTACACAGGGACCCATAGACTCGCATAGAGACCCGTTGATTTACACAGGAACCCATATACTCGCATAGAGACCCATTGATTTACACAGAGACCCATAGACTCGCATAGAGACCCATTGATTTACACAGAGACCCATAGACTCGCATAGAGACCCATTGATTTATACAGGAACCCATATACTCGCATAGAGACCCATTGATTTACACAGGGACCCATCGACTCGCATTGACTATAGACTTACATAGGGACCCAGAGACCTGCACAGTGCTGTGGAATGGAGGATCGCATGAGAATCTGAAAGTCGCCAAAATTTTTTTTAAACAAGCCCCTCACTGCGCAGACAACCACGGCTCTAATATGGGATCTACTCACTCCTAGCGATAAATTATCTTAAACGTGCATCGCCTTTGTACTAAATTTCGATTAAAAGCTTTCGTGTCTGCAGAGATTCATCTTCTTGGTTCTTTCGGTAAAGTCACGTAGAATGGAAAGGATAAAATAATAAAATAAAACATAAAATAATTCTCACGACTTTTCGGCCACAACGCAAGCAGCCGTCCTCAGGTGAAGACCAGGTCTGTCGGGGAGACAGCGTCTGAGGACGGCTGCTTGCGTTGTGGCCGAAACATCGTGTGAATAATTTTATAATGTTTTATTTTTTTACTTTTTTATTTCCATTCTACGTGACTTTACTGAAAGAACCAAGAAGGCGTCTTTGTACTGTCCGCCTTTCGGCGTTGCTCTCCGGTCTCATCCTGGTGAGACTGGGCCATAAAGAAGGCCGTCTCTAGTTAGGGCCAATCAGTTTCAAAGATAATGCCATACATCACCAGAGCGTGTGTGCGTGTTCACCACAAGTGCGTGTGGTTAATGCAGACAGGATTCAAACTCGTTGGTTCTTTCGGTAAAGTCACGTAGATGAATAAAAATAATAAAAATAATCAAATGAAAATAACTAGATGAAAAATAATAAAACAAAACTAACTAGTTATTTTCATTGCATTATTTTTATTTTTCATCTACGTGACTTTACCGAAAGAACCAAAGAGTTTGGATCCTTGCAGTCACGAAAACTTCAAATCCAGACAGGATTCCTTGAAAAAAAGGATTCCGTTTGTCGTTTTAACATCTTAACATCTCACGGCTTTTTGCCAGAAAGGGTAAAACCTGTTGTTAATTGGTTGTTTACCCTTCTATCTGGCAACAAAACTGACACCTTTTTACAAGGAGTCATGTTTGCATAGACCGCAATACCTGCAGTCATAATACAAACAAAAGACATAACTCTGATAATGTGCACTGTCCTTGAAGTTGATTGGTCCACACCCGAGACAGCTTTCCTTAGAGCCTAGTCTCACATGGGTTGGACCAGAAGACGCCAAAAGGCGTAAAAAGGTGTCAGTTTTGTTGCCAGATAGAAGGGTAAAGAACCAATTATCATATTTTTACTGGCAAATGAGGTCCCCATAGGTTAAACCTGTTGTTAAACCGCGGCTCAAGTTCAAGTTCATGTATTAGGTATAGCCCTGTGAGCCATTCGGCTCTTGAATCGGGTGCAACCGCAACAAACAAAACACAAAAACATGAACAAGAAAACATCTTAAAGTGAATATGTGACTAAGTGCAAACAGAAAATCCAAGAAAAGACAGCAAAATATTGCAGAAAAAAACACCGTACACCAACAGTGTGCAAAAATCCCAGTGGGATGCAAGTCAAACAACAAGACAACTTAGATTAAGGCCATCATTTTACTCCGTACTACAACAAACAAACATGGCTAAACGAATACACTTTTCGAAATCACGGCCCTGCAGTTGTCCGACCCCGAACACAAATACAAACGTCGTTGTCGCGTCCGCGCGTTCACCAAGGAAAGCAGTAGCTCCGGGTGGTTCCTGCCAAAAGCTTCTGCTGCGTCAGGAGCCGCCGACGTCGCCGCTTCTCTGTGCGATCCAGAGGTCGCAAACGGGTTTTGATTCCTTACCCGTACCCGGCCGCACCAGGGTCGCAAATGGGTAACTGTACCCGGCCGGGTACGGGTACCCGTTCCCTACCCGTACCCGTACCCTACCCGAAATGAGTGACAAACGGTTACTCACCGGTGACTCACGGCTTACCCGTACCCGGCCGCACCAGGGTCGCAAACGGCTACCCGTACCCGTACGGGTAGCCGGGTATCAGGTAGGGTACGGGTATCGGGTACCCGGTTGCGACCTCTGGTGTGACCCCAGTAGAGTCCTGTGCAGGGCGCTTTTCAGCATTGGGATTGGGGTCTGTTACCTCGTGGTACACTCAACTGGCTCCCCATCGCCAGTAGGGTCACATACAAGACCGCCTGCCTCTGCCACAACGCCTTCATATCCGCCTGCCCGCCGTACCTCTCTTCATTATTGACAACTTGCAGCGCAGCACACGACAGATGCCTGCGCAGCGCGACTCACGACCTCCTCTTGATACCAAGATCCAGGATGGTCATCGTGTCTATACGCCGCTTCTCGGTGGCAGCCTCAACAGTCTGGAACGCTGCCATCCCTCTGCACATTCGCAGCATCACCTCAATCGCCTCCTTCAAGAGACACTTAAAAACTCACCTCTACAACCACGTGCTTTTGAGCGACTCTGAGCTTGGCTCCGCGCCTCTGAGTTGCGGCCACTACGTCTGCAAATTTGCGCGCGTTACAAATTTGAACTATTATTATTATTCAGACCCTGACGTCTGTATATTTGGAGTTTGCGTGTTCTGCCCGTGGTCGCGACGACTTTTATTCGGGTCCTCCTCCGGTTGTTTTCCTCCTCCACATTTCAAAACACGCCTTTGGAGTATTTGGGTGCTATCAAGGCCGTAATTATAACATATATATATTGCGGACACATCCCCACCCCCCCAATATTAAAATATGCTCAAAATGTCCCCCCCCCCCTCCAATATATTGCTATAAATTAGATTTTCTGTTTATATGATTGTGGTTATGGTTGTACTTTATTAATCCCTAATCTCTGCCATTGCATACAATGAAACAAGAAAAGGTAAAAAAAACAGCTATGTAATACTTAGACACTGTAAAAAAAAGTCCATCCTATGTTAGTGAATTTTTTTATATTTTAGGCAGGAAATTCGTTTTCAAATGTACATTTTTTTCTGGGAGGGGGGACCCCCAGACCCTCTGGAAGATTTAGTCTCCCCCAATGTTGACTCCATGGCGACGGTGTTGGGTGCTATACATTTCCACGTGGTGACTTCGTTGAGCTATCATTTGTGGCCAGATCGCTTCTGAGAAAGCTATATATAGCTCAATGGGCCTTGCCTGGCAAAATAAAAGTGGTTAAATTTACATTGCGTGTGTGGTTTTTTTGTTCGCTATCAGAAGGAACCAGAGGAGAACGCAGAAAAAATTAAGCCGTAAAAACAAAAGTTTTTCTCTATAAATCCTTTATATGCGTGGCATCGGTTTTATTTTATTATTCATTTCTGTTTTTCTTGAGTAAGAGTTTCATTTTTATCACATTGGTATTTTAAATTAAATGAAAAAAATCCTAAAAAGTGTAAAATTTTGGAAAAAAATTTTCAGGAAAATAAATTGTCACGCACAACGAGTGTGTGCAAAATGTCAGCTCGATTTAATCACGGGAAATGGGTTAAAAAACGACCGAAAGATTTGCACGGTCGAAAGCGCACAAGCAAGCAAGTGAACTTAATATAAAGGATTTTAAAAAGACGAGCAGAACATACAAACTCCACGCGGAAAGGCACCCCCACTCGGGCATCGAACCCAGGATAATCAATCCCAGGCAGAATTGCTACCACTTCGCCACCCTGTCAACAAGAAGCCACCACACCAGCCATGTTCTAGACACCGCTGGATCAAGCTCCACCCAAACCATCGTCACCTCCCGAGTCGGCGCCGCGATGCGACAATTCCGTGTTGCGTCGTGTGGGCGACGATGCCATCTCACAAAAAGGCATCCGCAGTGAATAACCGCATCGGTTTCACCAGTGGATGCGCTCTTCGAGCCCGTTGTAGCGTGGTGGTTGGTAGCGCTGTTGTGTCAGTCTACATGCTTTGTGATACTGGTAGAAACCCACTGGTTCCACCAGCCCACAGGGGATTATTGTGTCCGTCCGTCGTGCAGGGAGGGGCTGGGTGGGGAGGGTGGGGAGGGGAGTGTGGGGAGGGGCTGGTCACCCCGTGGTGCCCTTATAAAACTCAACTCAACCTACTCACGCCGGCTTGTGCCCGCCCTCACAGTCGGTCATATTTGCGGAATACACCACGCCGCCGTTGACCCTGGCCATTGACCGAGCAACCCAACGTTCCTACCAGCTCCCTCCACAGGAATGTGTTAATTTGCTTTGGTTCTTATCAACGTGCTTTCCATCTTAAACAGAATAGAATATACCACCGCCTTCATCCAATCTGGCCGTATCCAGGGTGATGGGTAACAGCGCCAATAGCGCAAAGCGGAGGATCATTTGTTTGCCGTTTTGTTCCGCACTGCGGGAAACTCTGTGGTGGCTTCACGGCAACACTCGCTCCGTTCAGTCTTCCATTCAGATTTAAAGTTAGCAGAAATTGCTCTTTTGAGAGGTTGAGATTAAACAGTTCAAGGACGAGGGTTTAACCTTTTAATTTTTTATCACTTTCATGAATGTACGTTTAACTTCTTTCGCACCGTACGGAGCCAACAATGCTGCATCGGAGGTGCGGTGGAAGGACAACAAACTAAACGCACACAACGCAGCTCTAAAGAAACAAAGTTTTCAATCTCGAAAATGGTTCGTGTCTTTGCCCTACACCAACCAGATCGTTCATCCAGTGCCACTTATGCCCCCCGCCCCCCATCTGTACATCATCCGCACAACTCAAGACGCGTCATCTTTGGCTCGGCTCTCTCCAAGCTGGCTCATCCGTGTTGATTCACGTGTGTGGCTACCCAACTATTGCGGGGCTGACGAGTTAGCATTAGGGACACTAAATTAGAACTGCACACCGAGTACAAATACATTAGCTGGCACGGAGCCCACACAACCCCACACACCCCTGTGCCGAGTGGCACAGCAGTGCCAGTGTGCCCTGGTGGTGCTCGGACATGTATTATATTTCACCTATTCTCATAAACATTGGTCAAGTGATGCATCCAAACTGAGAAATAAACACTCGTTTGCTGGAACGAGAAATGTGCCAACTTGGAATTTCAAGTGGCTAACTTTTTTAAATCCTTTATATTAAGTTCGCTTGCTTGCGGGCTTGCATGCTTGCTTGCTTACAACCGTGCAAATCTTTCGGTCGTTTTTTAACCCACTTCCCGTGATCCAATCGAGCTGACATTTTCCACACAGACTCGTTGTGCGTGACAATTAATGTTCGTGAAGATTTTTTTCCAAAATTTTACACTTTTTAGGACAAAAATAATATATTTAATTATCAATTGCTTAATGGTGCAATGCAAATCATCTGACCCATAGGTGGCAGCCATCTCAAGCCAGAGGACGAGAGGACTAGCCGCCACGCATATAAAGGATTTATAGTGAAAAAAACTGTTTTTACGGGTTATACTTATTCACCTATTCTCATAAACATTTGTCAAGTGATGTATCCAAATAAACACTTAAAATCATCTAAACTGGACACCCCGGTCGTTTTCTGGAACGAGAAATGTGCCAACTTGGAATCTCAAGTGGCTAACGTTCTTTTTTCTGAACAGACCCACCCTTGTGAATTTCTCCCCACCGGAAGTGCCGAGCTCACATCACAATCCGAATGATTCCTGTGGGGCAACACACGCACCCGACCTGCTCCACTAAAAATTTGCCCGCGAAACGAGACGAGTGAAACGCAAAAACACGCGCGGGGTGCACGCATGCTCACATGGATATTTTATTTTCCCTTTTACAAGACAAGACAAGCCCGGGCACGTCGGCAGCGCACAGTGCAGATGAAGCAAAGGGAAGGAAGGGAGGAAGGGTTGAAGGGGAGGGGGGGGGGGAGACGAAGGGGAGGTGAACTCAGGTGCGGGGAAGTGAGCTGAGGAACTTGGGAAGAGAGAATAAATACACTGCAGCAGCACAGCAAACACACACACACACACAGCCCACAGCCGCCGCCACCACCAACCACCACCACCGTACACACACACAATCTTCAAGTGTATAACTAAGACAAAAAGCACAATGTGGCTTTTTCTTCCGAAATCCCTAGTTACAGCCAAGTTTTTTACGTGTCATCCGTTACGTAAGCCCGCCGCCGTTGCAGCGCTGGGATAACGAGATGTGGCCGACCGCCCCGGGGTTAACCGGAGTGGAGGTTAACCGCCGCGGGGTTAACCACCGCGGGGTTAACTGCCTGTGTGGCAACGTTTGTCTCAACTATACGGGGCGCAGGTGCTGGCACCACCACCATGAAGTAAAGGCGAGACGACAACATTGACAGTGACGATGGCCCGAAGGAGAACGCGTTTTTCTTTGGGAGATGAGTCTTGGTTTTTGCTGGCAAGCGAGTCTATACTTTTATACTATTACGCATTTATATTGGTGGCAGAAAATATATGGATTCTTGGTTCACGAAGGCAAATTTAAAAAGCACGTCTATTATGCAGGAGAACAATCACCTGCCTATATTGCCGTCCTGTGGTTGTACGTGGTCGGAAAAAAAAACTTAAGCCACAAAGCAGCGCTCGCCGTGTTTGGAATGAGCTCACATTTTACATTTTTATTTCAAGCTGTGCACACATTAAAGTACTTCTCATAACTTTGCCGTTCCCAGGATTCACAAGAGAGCAAAATATCGTGGCCAACACCGGCCTAAGTGCTTGCGCGATACAGTAGATTAACGTTTGCAAGGGCCACACATGGATATATATATACGCACGCACGCACACACGGACACGCACGCAAAGCGGTAGCGGCGGCGGCAGCGACAGCCGCTGCGTGGGACTCATCTGAAGTCAAACGTTTGTCTTGAACATCGAGGAGACAAGACCTCCTCTTCCTGGTTATGTCTGCCGAGAACAACGCGGCCTTCCGCACTCAGAGTGCTACCATCGGGAGCGACACTCGCAAACACGCGCGTGGCCCCACGGCAAATCGTGAATTTTTCCATCAACCCACCGTCCATGTCCCGCCTACGAATGTCCGCGTCTGTGAACGCTCGCTCAGCCCATTTGTCGATCCACTGCTGGACGAGCACCTCCGGATGCCGCGCGGGTCGCGAAGGTCCCTTGCCCGTGATCCGACCACCGATGGTTCGGTTTGGGGAAAGAATAACGGGGATGTTGGTGCACTGCCATCTGTTGGCCAAAGACCCCTGTTGCACGATGGTCAACCGTGCAAAACGCAATCCGGGCTTCTACCCGGCTTGGTCGACCAGGACTCGGGCGCATTCCGGCCGATTTGGTCATAGGCTACGAGTATTCAGTAGGCCAGGTTTTTTACATTTTGCCATCGTTGTAAAGCACCTAGCCTAAAAATTTACCAGAGGAAATATCGTGTTACTATTTTGCGTGCGCGCAAGTTCCGTTTGAAACATGCGGACGTAATTAGTAAGGTACTTACACGTGTGCGTCTCACGTCCGACAGATTTTGCCAGTTCATGCTACGCGGTACAGAATTAATATTCTCACACCTGCTTGTCGGCATTAGAGTCGGCGTCGATTGTCTATTACTTTTGGCTGCTCACAGCGAGCACACATTGGTTGGTTGTGGTTCTTTGTTTTGGGAAATTACAGAAACGTGACCAAGATCTCAAAGCACTGACTGGTAAGTGCTCTGATAAAACGATAAAGCTGAGCAATGAAATTATTGGACAGTCCCGTTCGGCACCCGATGAAAGCACTCTGATGGAACGAAAAATATCAAAGGACTCGAAAATAACAAAACATTAAACCGAAAAAAAAATCCAGACAAAAACACACAGGAAAAACCATCCACGCAGTCATTTTGCCAACCGGCCCTGGAGTGTACTTGGTCCCCGGTTTAGCATGCGTCGTCATTTTCTACCCCCCAGCTCTCCTTGGCGCCCCCTTGCTCGCCTGCCGCCCTCTGTCGCGCTCGCTTGGCCGCCCGCTCTATGTGACCTTGATGACGCGCATCATGTTCGTGTAGCCGGAGCCCGGGCGCCAGCCCGTCACGACGATCACCACGTCGTCCTGCTTGAAGAAGCCGCGGCACTTGCCTGCCGACGAAAACAACGCAGACAAAGCCGTCAACACCAACTCGCGGGGAGAAACGCGACAGTCCCGTCGATTCACCGTAGACGGGGAGTGCAAGAAGAGGGAGAGGAGGGAGAGGAGGGAGAGGAGGTGGAGAAGGGAGGGAGTCGGGTGACTTCGTAACCAGCCCGCTAAGCCCGAGTGCCGAGGCGAGCCTCACCGACTTCCATGGCGAGGTTGACGCGCAGGTCCACGTCCTCGGCCCACACGTCGTTGACCGGCTCGCGGCACAGCACGGGGAAGATGCCGCGGTAGAGGTGCGCCTGGCGCGCGGTCTGGCCGCAGCGCGTCACCGCGATGATGGGCGCGCGCGGGCGGTACTTGGACAGCAGGTGAGCCGAGCTGCACGCGCCACAACGGATCGATCGTCTCAGCCGGAGGGAGGGCGGCCCACACCGTCACGACACACACCATGTCCCCCGTACCTCGCCACGGACCGTGTTTAACCAGGCGCGTGCCACACTCCACACGTTAGTTTACCGGGGAGCCGGAAGGAGAGATAAAATGCCATGCGATATTGCTAGCATTGTCACGAATTCCATAACCAGCACAACCACGACCGCATCAACCACCAGCAGCACCACCACTACCAGCACCACCACACTAGTGCCACTACGACTAGCAGCACAACTACAACCAGCACGACCTCCGCCGTTGTCGCTATCATCAACGCCGTCCCACCACCGCCTCCGTCACAATCATCACCGGCACCAGCACCACCACCACCACCACTCACCGTCCGGACTTGGTGAGCACGATGATGGCGCCAGCGGAGCACTTGAAGGAGGCCTCGACGGTGCCGATGGCGGTGGTCTCGGTGGGGTCGCTGGTGATGCCCGACAGCCGCCGCAGCTCCTCAAACAGCTGGCGGTGGTACATCGCCGCCTCTGCCTCCCGGGCAATCTACAGCAACACCAGATTGGTGGGGTAAGTCCTGTTAGCGAGCACCTATGGAAGGCCGGTACGGCACACGAGGTGGTGGGTGGCCAACACCGCGCCAGGCCGCCTTTGTCTCCCGAGTGGCGATGTTTACACGCCACACCAGGTACTCATTTGAGGCCGAGTCGACCTAGGGGAGGCCCAGGACCAGTTAGGAGAATCGTCACTGGTGTTGGCCGTGAGCAGAAATCAAACTTGCGTCCACCGGGCATCATAGCGAAGCGCGCTGACCACGAGACTACCGCTACCAACATCACCAATAAACCGCCATTCGCTACTAAGTGGCGGTGACATCACCAGGGCGCTTGTGCCAGGCTCTGTGCACGTTAAGGCCACGTGAAGTGTCGAATGCCCGCTGGCAGGAGGTCACGGGACAGACCCAAGTGCCACAGGTTGACTGACCGAGACGACTGGCCCGATGCACCACCTGTGTCCCCTACCGTTCCAACACCCACACTCACTCACTCACCGCGTGCTGCATGCGCACGGCCTCCAGGGGGTAGTCTCCCTTGGCCGTCTCCCCGCTCAGCATGATGCAGTCGGCGCCGTCCAGCACAGCGTTGGCCACGTCGCTGCTCTCCGCGCGCGTAGGTCGAGGCTTCTTGATCATGCTCTCTAGCATCTGCAGCAAACAAATCCATCAAGCGGCTGCTCGTAACTCGAGAGACGCAAACCAGAGCGAGGGAAGACCTTTTTGCAAATACGCACTTCGGCTCAACGGCCACCGCCTGGCAGAAATCGCAACCGGGTACCCGATACCCGTACCCTACCCGATACCCAGCAACCTGTACCCGGCCGGATACGGGGACCCGTTTGCGACCCTGGTGCATCCGGGTACGGGTAGGCCGTGAGTCACTGGTGAGTAACCATTTGTCACTCATTTCCCAACGTCTTGTCTCTTCTCACAATTCAAGTTCGTTCCTAGTACGGGTAGGGTACGGGTACGGCCGGGTACGGGTACCCGTTTGCGACCCTGGTGCGGCCGGGTACGGGTACGGTACGGGTAGGGTACGAGTACGGCCGGGTACGGGTACGGCCGGGTACGGGTACGGGTACCCGTTTGCGACCCTGGTGCGGCCGGGTACGGGTACGGGTAGGGTACGGGTAAGGAATCAAAACCCGTTTGCGACCTCTGCCGCCTGGCCTGGGCCCAGGACCAATTCGGATAATCGCCACTGGCACCGGCCCCGTGAGCGGGAAGCGAAGTCGGGTCCGTCGGGTTCATCGCGCTGTGTGCCACCCCCGTGGCCCTCACCTGCGTGGCACAGATGACCGGCTTGCCCGCACGGTTGCAGCGTCCGATCATCATCTTCTGCGCGATGAACACCTTCTCCCCGGGAATCTCGATTCCCAGGTCCCCGCGAGCCACCATGATCCCGTCGCTCGCTTCCAGGATCTCCTCAAACCTGAAACGAGCCCAGGGGGAGGTTTACTTCGGGTTTCAGAACGACCACGTCAGGCACGCCGAGCCGCTGGCTGAGGTTCGCGGATCGAATTCCACTTTCGGCCACCGAACCGTGAACAATAAACTCGGTTTCCCTCATCGTAGGAAAGTTATGGTCAATCATCCCGCACAACGCGGGGGCAGAGGCGCTCATCCGCACCTCCGATTAGCACGGTTGGCTTCGTCGGGGTGCGAAAGAAGTCCAACGTACATACATACACACACCCAGCAGGGGAACGCCCCAGAGGGCTGTACATGCACACGATCGTAAACACGACCGCGATTCGGTAAACGGCACACACCTGCGCACGCCCTCGTGGTTTTCAATCTTGCTGATGATCTTGATGTTCTTCCCCTTCTCCCCCAGCACGGCTCGCACCTAGGCGACAAGGTCGGACGTCGCCGCGATTAGTACGAGCGAGGGCGAGCGTCAGGCCTGTGGTCCCAGTAGTGCCAGGGTCGGCGTTAGACCAAGCGCGAGGGCTAGGCACGACGGGTGTCACACGTCCAGCGTCAGGGTTAAGAGTGGCCACTGGGGATTGACGGTCGGCGTCGGTTTTTCGACGCCAAGGTAAGAAGCGAGTGCCAGGTCTAGCCGAGTGCGAGACTGCGCTTAGCCACCACACCAAATTTAAGAGGCGCTGTGGTGAAGAGGTGTTAACCCCCTCACCTGGCATGCAGGTTGTGGGTTTGATCCCGACCCTGACGCCTGCTGTATATTTGGAGTTTGTATGTCTCTCCCCGTGGTCGTGTGCATTTTCCTCCAAGTCCTCCGGTTTTTTTTCCCCTCCACATTTATAGTCCACAACATGCGTGATTAAGAGTATTTTGCTGCTGCTCTAAATTTCCACATGGAGAGATAAGCCACCGCTTGGTTGAGCTATCGTTTGCGATAACCAGGTCGCTTCTGAAAAAGAGCTACATAGCTCAGATGGTTTTTACCTGGTAAAATAAAAAGCTTAGTTTATAGTTTAACTAGCTTTACTACCCGGCTTCGCCAGGGACTTGGATTCACGACGCCCGGCCGCCTTTGTCTCCCCAGTGGCGATGTTCACACACCACACCAGTTACTCGTTTGAGGCCGAGTCGACCTAGGGGAGGCCCAGGACCGGTTGAAATAATCGTCACCGGTGGTGGCCGTGAGCGGGAATCAAACTCAGGTCGCCGGGTTCGTAGCGCAGCGCGCTAACCGCTACACTACAATGCGTTACGCTTCCACATGCGCGGGTCACGTGACATATTTTACGTCACAGCTCACTTGCCGTGCAAAATGTATGCATTATTGCGCCCCTCCCCCCCCAAAATACCAAAGTCTATTTTTATAATTTTTGCATGGTGTACAGTCTGGAAAGTATCCACATGGCAAATTTGAAGTTTGTTGCATGTCGGGACAAACGCTAAACATTTTGAACAGACACACATAATCACAAATTTTCCTTTTATATATATAGAGATAAGTGCAAAAGTCCGTGTCGGGCAGGCGGGCAGGCGGGCAGGCGGTGCCGACACGGTGCCGACACGGCGCCGGCAGACCAACCTCCTCGACGTCGGCGGCCTTGCGGATGAACGACGCGAACACCATGTCCACGCCCTGGTCCACGCCGAACTGCAGGTCCTGCACGTCCTTGGCGGAGACGGCGGGGAGGTCCACAGCGGCGCCGGGCAGGTTCACGCCCTTGCGGCTGCCCAGGATCCCCCCGTTCTCTACCTCCGTGATGACGTAGTCGTCGCCTGGGAGAGGGCGGAGAGGGCAGGGCGATGGGTGACTGATAGTGGCGGTGAGCACAGCTGCGACGGTGTTTCATCATCAATTTCGACCACGCTCCGGTTCCTATTTTTGTTGTTTTTTGCTCCAGTTTCTATTTGCTTGGGATGTTGCCCTTGCTATTTTGTGTTGTTGCTTTTGTCGTTCTGGTGACCCAGGTCACACAAGTTTGCTAATTAAATTCATCCTGGTCTGGTTACACAAATGGTAAAACTAACAAATGTATGAACCACGATTTAACAGCCACTATGAATGAAATAGACAGGCCTTGATCCAGCAGCGGTTTAATAAGGTGCTGATGATAATTTTATTTATTTATCTGCTATACCTGCGTCATAAATCAATCCACTGCTGGGTGAAGGCCTCCAAGTCTGTAGACAGGTCATAATAGCCCTGTGATGCAACGATCACACCTAAGCACTCGCGCACGAGCCCATTTCAACGCTCCATCTCCGCGGTCGACCCTACGTCGCAGATTGCCACTCCGCCGTTGGTCTTGCCCAGCGACGGTACCACGTCTCTTCGCGAACTTCACCCGCTCCGTTCAATCGCGTTTAATTTGCCCGAGGTCAAAGCCCTTTCGTTGCTATGAGCTGCAGCAAAACTGCCCCCCCCCCCCCCACAGATCTTCGCGGAGAGGGGTTGTTGCCGTACATTGACCCCCCCCGTGCGTCATTGACACGTTGACAAACCCCCCCCATTTACCAGTTTAACACGAAGGCTCACAGCGATGACATAATCTTTACTCTGTTTAAGACCGAAAACGGGAAGACTTGTTTCCCAATTATGGGAGAGAAAAAAAAATACATTGCCCGATGAAGCATTGTTGGTTGTAATCACCAGCTAAACATCATGGTACTCGGATTGTAAATGTTGTGGGTTTACTCTCCCAAACACTGGGTGTGCTGAAGTACTGTAGTAACTAATTGGCACGTTTGGTTTCCGTGACAAACATTATTCATTGACCGTGATGGGTCAACGACACATTTATATTTACGTGATCCAACCCAAAATCCCCCTTATTGTGAATACCATTGGTCGCGAAAATCTACTACGTGTTAAATCAACCCATCTCTCTGTTCACGCCACCGAGCTAGCGACACACAGCCGCCACGCGTACCGTCTCTCGACGCGACCCGCCCATCATCGCCTCCCCCCCCCCCAATCACCGCCCCCCACGCTACCCGATGTCCAAGCCACTGGCGAGAAAGTCCGCGCTCGCGCGCTCTCTCTCCCTTCCTTTACCGATCTCCTTGACGAGCAGGGAGATGAGGCCGTCATCCACGAAGATCTTGCTGCCGGGCGTCACGACCTTGGTGATGTTCTTGTAGTCGAGCCACACCATGGTCTCGTCGCACGCGTCCTGGTAGGCGTCGTCCAGCGTCACCTTCAGCTCCGCGCCCTTCTTCAGCTCCACCTCCGCCGTGCCGCTCTGCGCCGCCGCCACCACCACCGCTCGCTCATTAGTCCGGCCGTGCGTTCGTTCGTTCAGTCACCCAGTCGCTCGTTTATTGATCCACTCACAGCATTTGTGAATTTCAAAACAACCATTTCATGTATTTACTCAATCGCTTATTAATGCATTCATTCATTTAAATCATTCACTCATTAATTTACGATACAATTTACTTAGCCACTCGCCCACTCATTTCGTTTACTTTTTAAAATGTTTCTTCCCAAGTTTTAAGGCTAAGTTCCAAATGTTCAAGTGTGTTTCATGTGAACCGCGTGAGAACTCATCGAGGGAACCAGCATGAGTCTTCATTTCCCTCGCCCTGTTGCGGCGTAACCAAGGGGACACCCAGCGGCAGCAGACCCTGCGTGTAGCGCAAAGCGTGCGCAGCAGCTCTGGCCTGCGAACTATCATTCAGGGGGCTCGATGTTGACACGGGTTGGCTTTTCCCCCAATTTAAGTGTCCGTTCGGAGCTCGCAGAGCGCAGCGTGGAAGGAGATGTCATCACGGGTTTCTCTCCTCCTCGCCACAAGAGGGCAGCACTTCCCCACCCACCTTGCCACAGGGAGAGGACGAATCGTCTTCGCACAACAAAGCTGAGCATTTGAATTCTCATAGCTGAAAGGTTATCCAAATTAAAATTATCGTGGTGGTGGTGTACTCCCTTGATGCGTGGACTAAGGGCCATGTTGCTGCTGCTGCTGCATCCCCTGGGTGTGGGGGTCCGTGGGTGGAGGCGTACCCCCTTGATGAGGCCGGTGCGGATCTCGGGCCCCTTCGTGTCGAGGGCGACCCCCACAGGGCGGTAGTAGATGGGGTTCCCGGCGAAACTCTCCGTGGCCTCGCGCACGTTCTTGATGGTGTCAGAGTGGTACTGAGGGAGAAACACACGCGCGGCACAGCGCAGCGCTCGCAATACCAACAACAACAAACACGTACGAAGCACGACAAAATAAAACGTTCGCGGTGCAACGCTCGATTACGCCACGGCAACGGACGCAAGCGGCAGCAGAAGGATCACGACACGCGGCAACGACAACGCCGCAGTGGCGGCACGCGGAGTGTAACGCTCGCGCAACAAAAGCCGCACGCGGCACAACAATAAAAGCCGCACGCAGCACCACACAGAAACGCACGCGGCATGCAGTTCCGCACACAGCACGGTGCGCCGCAAACCTCGTGGCTGCCGTGGGAGAAGTTCATGCGAGCGATGTTCATGCCCGACTTGATCATCTCCTTCAGGGTGTCCAACGAGCGCGACGCAGGCCCTGTGACATGGCGGGGTGAAGGAGGGAAGAGGGGAGGGGCGCAAGGGAACACACACGGAGATTCCGTATTGAGCAGCAAAGACGAAACAAAGACGAAACAAAGACAAAGATCCCCCGTGTAGCTTTAACAAACTGTTGGGGCAAATGCTGTTCGTGAGTAGCAGCTATGAAGGCTGGCACGGCACACTAGGGGGTGGGGGGTGGCCAGCACCACACCCGGCCGCCTCCGTCTCCTCCGTGGCAATGTTTACACACCGCACCAAGTACTCATTTGAGACCGAGTCCACCTAGGGGAGGCCCAGGACAGGTTCAAATAATCGGTGTTGGCCGTTAACGGGAATCGAACCCAGGTCGCCGGTTTTGTCGCGCAGCTCACCGATGGTGCAGATGATGCCGGTGTTGCGCGCCGTGATGGGCTCCGAGTCGATGTCCAGGAGGCACATGTGCTCCAGGAATGTGTCGGCGCGCGATGCCGACAGCTGCTGCGTCTGCACGAAGGCGCTTCCGGGGTCGTGGCTTGCCATGTCTGCTCAAGGGTGTGTGGGGGAGCTTTGCTGTGATTTTCGCCGAGATTCAACGTCCGCTGCAGACTTCTGCAAAAGCAAAAAAAAATGAAAACGGGGCGCATCAACAAATCAATCGCCGGTACATTTCGGTATTTATGCCATTCTTATTACCGTAGCTATGCTCGTTCACCCAGGAGAATCGTGGAGGGTCCTGCTAAGTTTTCACAGTCGTAGGGGAAGGCGACGTTGCCATGCGTCGCCGCATTAAAAAATAAAAAATCAGGCCACCTCGCGCGTAATTTTCCACCGTGGCCAAATTTCGATTGCAACGCCGGCGGGCGCGTGGCCCACCTCTTTCAAAACGACGTCACGGGGGACGACCAACGTCCACTTTGACGGAGAAGGGAGGGGGCATGTAATTACCTTAACGCACCCCCGCGGTGTTAACCGGGGCAGACGGCGAGCCCGAAAACGCGCAAGCTCAGCAATGAGGCTCGCTGGTATAAGATTGGAGCAGGTGGCACACGACTTGTAGCTACAGCGAGAAATACACTTGATGTGGTGAGCCGAGTGAGGACAGACGTGGCCGAAATTAAACCCTGGGCATTGTGCGCTCTATGCGGGGGGCGGGGAGGGTGTGGGGTTTGGCCGGCTTTGAATAGAGGCCCTTGAGTCGAGCGGAGATTAATTTTCGATGTAATCACGCGAGCGAGCTTGCGGGCAAAGCAGTGTAACGTGAGAATTTCGCAGGGTAGATCGGGTGGCGCACGCCACCGCTTCTCAACGGGGGCGACGCAATCGGCCTCGTTAACAACGAAGGATATTGCATGCGTCACTCGCGCAACGCTGTGCGTGCGCGCCTTTAATAAGTCTTTAACAGTGTTCCCGAGTGCCGTTTTTGTTCGACACACTTGGGGTGTAACTCTACAACAACAATGCTACTTCGGTTCCATCTTCATCATCATCAGCCATTATAGATCCAATGCTTGCGGACCACTTCCCGATACGGCATGGGAATCTCCATTGACTTCATTGTTATTGATTTTGTCTCGTTGGGCAACCCAGGTGAGACTCATCGTGGTCTCTTGAGCTCTCACGTAAGGTTAAAAACTAAAAAATAAACTTGGAGCTTGAAACTTGAGCTAACCTCACTCATCCATTCGACCACCCATCAACTCACCCATCCATTCACCGACTCACTAAATCTTGCAAATGAGGACTGCCCTCATCTCTTAAGTTCACGTATCGGTTAAAAATAAACTAAAACTTTTGACACTTGAATAGCTCCGAGATTTCCACAAAACCAAGAAAATACAAATGACCGCGCGCCGCTTAAAAAAGGAGGAGTGCGTAACGCCGAGCTGTGACGCAGCGTCTGAAATTCAAACGACCTTGGCCAAAGGGGGGCGGCATTCAATGTCTAGCGTCGGCGTCGGCGTCATCAGCTCCGACCCAGATTCCCACTGCATCGCGGCACAACCCCAGCATCGCCGCCCGGTCCCTTCACACCCCGGACTTGGCGGACGACGAGAGGAAAACTAGAAGAAAATTGTTGTAATTAAAATATTTCAAGCGGCTAATCCCACCCCCGCCTCGAGATGGGACGTCTCGTTTTTTTGCACAGGTGTCTGCGGCGTTGAGCGACACACGTAGCAAATGCGCAAGTCATGGGTCACGTGTGTGTGTGTGTGTGTATATATATATATAAAGTGTCGAATCTAAAACACTCCCCGCGTACGTTTAGGCAACGTCTACCACAGGTAATGCAGCGTATAGAACGGCGACGGGCCCCAGGCAGCACGTAGGAGCGTCTCGCCGCAGTCAATCATATGAATAAATAAACGGTGTGTGCAACGCCGGTTCATTTAGAATGTTCTCTCAGCTGTCGTGCTGGAATTAAGACCAAACCAAATATTCCTAGGGGGGGAGGGGGGGTAGCGGTGGCGCAGCAGATCGCGTACTCCACTGTAAACGCGACTACACGAGTTCGAGTCCCGGCCAAAGCCAATATCGGTGCCGAGTAATGGAGCCAGACCCACTCTCACAAACCACCCCCACCCCTCTTCACCAACCCGCACGACCCAATGTGATGAAGTATGGTGAAAACAAGATCCACACATGACAGGGCGTGGAGAGGGCTTCATCCAGCAGTGGATTGACAAAGGGCCTGTGCATTCCGAGATCCAACAAGACGTTTGGAAGCCAAGAGCAGGGAGTTGAGCCTGGTTCACACTTGGGATTGAAGACTGCGTAAGATAGCAAGGTGCTGCAGGCTTGGGCTGGGAAGTGGGATAGGAGATGGCGGGTACAGCAAAAGCGGTAATCGAATTCACCTGTGTGGAGCTTTGACCCCCCCCCCCCGCCGTGTCGTATGCACATGGTTGGTCTACTCCACGTATCTCCAGTTCCCTATCTCTCATTAATAATGGAAATCGGCCAAATGTCCCTGTGTGGCAACGCCCTCCGACAGAAAGGGACAAGCTTGAGACCGAGTGAGGCTTGCGCCTAGACACAGTATCATTTAATTACAAAAGTAATAAAGGAAAATAATAATGTAATGTCACGGTCATATGACCTTCTTGGTTCTTTCGGTAAAGTCACATAGAAGGGAAATAATACAATAATAAAAATAAAACATAATAAAATACAATTCTCACGACGTTTCGGCCACAACGCAAGCAGCCGTCCTCAGGTGAAGAATAGGTCTGTCGGAAAGACAGCGTGACTTTACCGAAAGAACCAAGAAGATGAATCCCTGCAGTCACGAAAGATTTAAATCGAAATTTAGGTCATATGACCTTCAGGGCGCACCATTACAGTGTCCTGCAGTGACGTCATGACCATGGCCCCCGTCACAACACGTGGGGCAAGCTGTAAGGACGCTCCATGTTTTTTTCTATGGAGCCCGAAGCGTGGAGGCTACTGCGTGTTATTCTACGGAGCAGGGAGCGTAGAGACGGCTCCATATTATTCTGAAGCATGGAGGCGGGCGGGGGGGGATTACAAAGTGATTATCAACACGCGTGCAATGTGCCTACAGAATACAGCATGCCTACATCAACTGGTTGATGTAAAATTGTGTCATATTTCCGGCTCTTGATGTAGGGACCCATAAATAAACATCCCGCAATTAAAGTGGAACAAAAGCCGGAGGGGGGGGGGGGGGGCGCCCACCAACAGCACGGAGAAGGTGGAGGCGCAAAGATTGCACCAAAAAGACAGAAAAAGAGGAAACCCCTTTGGATCGGAGAACATTCGCGAGACGCAGCCATCGCACGTCACGCCAAAGGGACACCACGTGGCCCCGGCGGTCGGAGTAACGGACGCGTCGTGCGGGAGGGCTCGGCGGACTGCTGAATCGCGATGCCGGAGGGCAGGCCTTCATCCAGCAGTGGGTAGAACAAGGCTGATAATGCCGATTGGCAACACCGCAGACGGCGCAGGTCTTGAGCAGTGCATTGGCAATGTTTGTATTTGCGCGAAGCCCAATTCAGCTGCCACATTGCAGTGGATCGACAGTATTAATATCGGTCTGGTTATACGCAGGTGCATTTGCTTCAAAACGTGCTAGATTCCTAGAGCCGATGCTACATTAGGAATCTGTCATTTTAAACCAAATAATTTTTCCTAAATATTTCTCTCCGATACGTATGTACATCAACCCCCGGCAAAATGAGGCCTTGATATTCATCTTGAACGCAGGCTACATGCGCATACTGTATATATTATGAAGGCAGGCGCTTCTCTTTTAATTGTATAGACCTTTAATTAATGAGGCGTGCGATCTAGCGAACGCTCGCTTCAACAAAACCTTTCGGGCAAAGGGCAAATTATGCCCAGAGCATCCACACAAAGATGGAACCCTATACGCAGCCTACATACAAAATGACTCGGCCATCTGGAATAATTTAGCCACTCAATCAGGAAATGTTGCCAATCCACTGCTTGTTGAAGGTCTCCCCATGCCGTATCAGACGTTGGTGTGAGGGGGGGGGTAATATGACCATACTTCACCACGCTCGTCGATTCGGGTTTGCGAAGGGTGTTTTTTTTTTAAGATGAACGAAAATGCTGACCCCATCGTTCCAGCTGTTATCTATACACTGCTGGATGGAAGCCATGCCACTGCCGAAACCATCGCTCTCACCACGTTCACACTCCATCTCTCGCTCCTGCACTTGAGCCCATCTCATCGCGTCATCTCCGCATTGGTCGTCCTCTCATCTATATACTTAAAACTTGAACAGTCATTTGACCATACATATACAGGACTCAATCATGTAGATATGTACGTTATATGCATATAGATACATTACGATATATGAATACACATGCAAGGGGTACACATAGCACGCATGTTATAATTAAGTGGAAGTGATTTTCTGCTCAATTGAGGCATTGGTGCTCATCTCCAGTTTACAACCCTGAGAACAGGAGTGCACATTCCACATTCCTATGATGGGGGAAAGTCTATCCACAACGTGGTACTTAATTTATTGACCCCGAAGGGCAGAATGATGGGCTTTGTCCATACCTCCCCAACCACGATTTAAACTCACAACCGTGTGACTGTTGAGCCGCCGAGACACCTGGCCGGATCGCATACGCACACAAAATAAATAAGCAGGATTTTAAAAAATAAATGTATTCGGTTGAAAGAATTATCAACATTTCAGCCAACAAGACTTCCTTAAAAAATGTTCGGTTTGCAAAGAGTCTTAAACAAATATCTAGCGACAAAAGACATGCGTTAATAATGTATTAAATAACCCATTTATCATTGCGTAAGATTACCGCGGTAGAAAGTCCGCAGTAGGTAGGTGTAATACAAGACACACACACACACAAGTATTCGCATGCATACGAACGTTATATTCACACACATCCGAATACTGCTTTGCATCTATTGCACGCACATTTCTGTATGCGTGCGCGTGAATTCAATAAGACGGTGACGATGACAGACGACCCTGTATTTGTACCCGTGGACGAATATTTCTACATGCGCATTTGCGTATGCAACATTTTACACGTATAGCCTCGCAGGGCACGTATTATAAATTGGATCCATATGCAACGTATGCACCACCACCGTCGTATCCGCTACACTCGCGCCCACGCGTGCAAACACAACGGCAGGAAACGCCAGCGCTGAGAATGACAAACCTGCGAAGGGAGA
Source organism: Lethenteron reissneri (assembly GCF_015708825.2). Lineage (NCBI taxonomy): Eukaryota > Metazoa > Chordata > Hyperoartia > Petromyzontiformes > Petromyzontidae > Lethenteron > Lethenteron reissneri. Next base: position 7,188,088 of record NC_083828.1, on the reverse strand, counting down.
GACGGAGCAGCAGCAGCAGCAGGAGCGGCGAGTCTTCCGCGAGCTTCTATGAATGGCACTCGGGCTGAGACACGGCACTATCTATCCGGCCAAGCGGGTGAGCGGAACAGCTGTGACGTCCTTTTTAAGCTGCAGGCAGCGCACTTGTAACGTGGGGGGCGGTAAGGGTGGAGGGCAGGGGTGGGGGGCTCAAGGAGAGCGTGCGATGCGGGGCGGTGGGGGGAGGGAGCGGGTGGGCGAGGGTGAGCGAGTAGGCGGCTAACTCGATGGCTGGCTGACTAGAGCTAGGTTGGCAGCCTTATCGATTCAGGTTGTGGCTGGGAGAGTTGGAGGGGAGGGAGAATGGTTCCATGGGTAGGCGATAGGGTGGGTGGGTCGGTAGGTGGCAGGGTGGCGGCGTAGATGGCTGGGTTGGTTGCAAGTGATCGGGTTAGAATTAAGGTGAGCGAGAGAGTGGATGGATTTGGGGAGGGGATTAGGCTGGGTTAATAATGGTGGCTGGTATCTTGTGTCTCAACACAAATGTGAAAAGGCTCCGGTGAACATCGATTCATAAGCTCACAATAGATGTTGCATTTCACCGTGCCTGGGTTCTGTGTTTGTAATGGGTACTGGGCTAAAAAACAAATGTTTTTTTTATTTTACCAGGTAAGGCTTACGGAGCTGTATAGCTCTTTTGTTCAGAAGCTACCTGGCCACAAATGAGAGCTCAACGAAGGGACTTATCAAGTGGAAATGTACTGCAGCAAAATTACTCTAAACGCACGTTGATTCTAAAATGTCGAGGGGAAAAAATCGGAGGACCGGTAAAAAAAATGTCACGCGACCACAGAGAGAGAGAGAAAAAATGTCACGTGACCACAGAAAGAGAACATGCAAACTCCAGATAAACCGGCATCATGGTCGGGATCGAACCCACCACCTGTAAACCAGGCGAGGTATTTCACATTTTTCCGCTGTGGGTCCCCAGGTGGTATAGGTGGCTGGGTTCAGTGTTAGTGGTGGGGTTCAGTGTTAGTGGTGGGGGGTTCAGTGTTAGTGGTGGGGGGTTCAGTGTTAGTGGTGGGGTTCAGTGTTAGTGGTGGGGTTCAGTGTTAGTGGTGGGGTTCAGTGTTAGTGGTGGGGTTCAGTGTTAGTGGTGGGGTTCAGTGTTAGTGGTGGGGTGTGGTGGGGGGTTCAGTGTTAGGGGTGGGGTTCGGTGTTAGTGGTGGGGTTCAGTGTTAGTGGTGGGGGGTTCAGTGTTAGTGGTGGGGGGTTCAGTGTTAGGTGGGGTTCAGTGTTAGTGGTGGGGTTCAGTGTTAGTGGCTGGGTTCAGTGTTAGTGGTGGGGTTCAGTGTTAGTGGTGGGGTTCAGTGTAGTGGTGGGGGGTTCAGTGTTAGTGGTGGGGGGTTCAGTGTTAGTGGTGGGGGGTTCAGTGTTAGGTGGGGTTCAGTGTTAGGTGGGGTTCAGTGTTAGTGGTGGGGTTCAGTGTTAGTGGTGGGGGGTTCAGTGTTAGTGGTGGGGGGTTCAGTGTTAGGTGGGGTTCAGTGCTAGTGGTGGGGTTCAGTGTTAGTGGTGGGGTTCAGTGTTAGTGGTGGGGTTCAGTGTTAGTGGTGGGGGGTTCAGTGTTAGTGGTGGGGGGTTCAGTGTTAGTGGTGGGGGGTTCAGTGTTAGTGGTGGGGTTCAGTGGTTAGTGGTGGGGGGTTCAGTGTTAGTGGTGGGGGGTTCAGTGTTAGTGGTGGGGTTCGGTGTTAGTGGTGGGGTTCAGTGTTAGTGGTGGGGGTTCAGTGTTAGTGGTGGGGTTCGGTGTTAGTGGTGGGGTTCGGTGTTAGTGGTGGGGTTCAGTGTTAGTGGTGGGGGGTTCAGTGTTAGTGGTGGGGGGTTCAGTGTTAGTGGTGGGGTTCGGTGTTAGTGGTGGGGGGTTCAGTGTTAGTGGTGGGGGGTTTCAGTGTTAGTGGTGGGGGGTTCAGTGTTAGTGGTGGGGTTCAGTGTTAGTGGTGGGGGGTTCAGTGTTAGTGGTGGGGGGTTCAGTGTTAGTGGTGGGGGGTTCAGTGTTAGTGGTGGGGTTCGGTGTTAGTGGTGGGGTTCAGTGTTGGTGGTGGGGGGTTCAGTGTTAGTGGTGGGGGGTTCAGTGTTAGTGGTGGGGGGTTCAGTGTTAGTGGTGGTGTTCAGTGTTAGTGGTGGGGTTCAGTGTTAGTGGTGGGGTTCGGTGTTAGTGGTGGGGGGTTCAGTGTTAGTGGTGGGGGGTTCAGTGTTAGTGGTGGGGTTCAGTGTTAGTGGTGGGGGGTTCAGTGTTAGTGGTGGGGGGTTCAGTGTTAGTGGTGGGGGGTTCAGTGTTAGTGGTGGGGTTCAGTGTTAGTGGTGGGGTTTAGTGTTAGTGGTAGGGTTCAGTGTTAGCGGTGGGGTTCAGTGTTAGTGGTGGGGTTCAGTGTTAGTGGCGAGGTTCAGTGTTAGTGGTGGGGTTCAGTGTTAGTGACGAGGTTCTGTGTTAGTGACGAGGTTCAGTGTTAGTGGTGGGGTTCAGTGTTAGCTAGCGGTGGGGTTCAGTGTTAGCGGTGGGGTTCAGTGTTAGTGGTGGGGGGGTTCAGTGTTAGTGGTGGGGGGTTCAGTGTTAGTGGTGGGGGGTTCAGTGTTAGTGGTGGGGGGTTCTGTGTTAGTGGTGGGGTTCTGTGTTAGTGGTGGGGTTCAGTGTTAGTGGTGGGGTTCAGTGTTAGTGGTGGGGTTCAGTGTTAGTGGTGGGGTTCAGTGTTAGTGGTGAGGTTCAGTGTTAGTGGTGGGGTTCAGTGTTAGTGGTGGGGTTCAGTGTTAGTGGTGGGGTTCAGTGTTAGCGGTGGGGTTCAGTGTTAGTGGTGGGGTTCAGTGTTAGTGGTGGGGTTCAGTGTTAGTGGTGGGGTTCAGTGTTAGTGGTGGGGTTCAGTGTTAGTGGTGGGGTTCAGTGTTAGGGGTGGGTTCAGTGTTAGCGGTGGGGTTCAGTGTTAGTGGTGGGGTTCAGTGTTAGTGGTGGGGTTCAGTGTTAGTGGTGGGGTTCAGTGTTAGTGGTGGGGTTCAGTGTTAGTGGTGGGGTTCAGTGTTAGTGGTGGTGTTCTGTGTTAGTGGTGGGGTTCAGTGTTAGTGGTGGGGTTCAGTGTTAGTGGTGGGGTTCAGTGTTAGTGGTGGGGTTCAGTGTTAGTGGTGGGGTTCAGTGTTAGCGGTGGGGTTCAGTGTTAGTGGTGGGGTTCAGTGTTAGTGATGAGGTTCAGTGTTAGTGGTGGGGTTCAGTGTTAGTGGTGGGGTTCAGTGTTAGTGGTGGGGTTCAGTGTTAGTGGTGGGGTTCAGTGTTAGTGGTGGGGTTCTGTGTTAGTGGTGGGGTTCTGTGTTAGTGTTGAGGTTCAGTGTTAGTGGTGGGGTTCTGTGTTAGTGGTGGGGTTCTGTGTTAGTGTTGAGGTTCAGTGTTAGTGGTGGGGTTCGGTGTTAGTGGTGGGGTTCTGTGTTAGTGGTGGGGTTCTGTGTTAGTGGTGGGGTTCAGTGTTAGTGATGAGGTTCAGTGTTAGTGGTGGGGTTCAGTGTTAGTGGTGGGGTTCAGTGTTAGTGGTGGGGTTCAGTGTTAGTGATGAGGTTCAGTGTTAGTGGTGGGGTTCAGTGTTAGTGGTGGGGTTCAGTGTTAGTGCACGGCTTGGCTTGGGGCGGGGGCGGCTGCGGTCTGGAGGGATGCCGGGACAATCGCCAAAACGCAGCGACGTGCTCAGCCACATGATCGTCGCCTGGGCGACCAACCCCGTCGCCACGGCAACCATCCGGGGAGGACCGACGGTCCGCAATGCGTAAGCGCCAGCCAATAGGAGCAGGCGAGGGGCGGCCGGAGGATTTTCCTTCGGACGGACGTCAGCAATGCAAGCCCCAACGTGGATCCGCTTTAAAAACGTCATTTGCTTAGCGATACTATAAATACAAAGCTCATACTTACTGTAATATTCATACACGCGTGACGATGTGCGTGTAAATTCAATGACGCATCCTGTTAAATGACGGATATTCTATTACGGAAGTATATATGGTACACATATACCGGGAGGGCATGAGTGCTCGTTTGTAAAGCCTTAAAAAGCAGCGGTGGAAAATGTAACATTCCCTATGCAGGGATGGACGCACGCATGTGGAACTTCTTTCGCACCATACGTAGCCAGCCGTGCTACCAACGGGGCAACCTGCTGTTGTTTCCCCGCAAGGTGGTGCTGATTTTATTGAGCCCCGGAGTTACGATGGACTGAGTGACGCGCGTCTAATATAAATTGCATACGATGCTTGTACCAGAGGTGAGTTTTACGTACAACATACAAACAGTCCATTTATATATAAACGCAATATTTAGTCATAGGGCTGCTGCGTTTAGCAAACTTTATAAAAAAAAACTCACCATTCGTCAGTAACACTGTGGCCATAAAGAAAACGTATAATAGGCAACGGTTCAGGCAATGGCCCTTTTTCATGATTCATGATTCATGAAGGAGGCCTATTGCCCAAAACGTCTGTCATAGATTCATCTCATTTTAAGGCCACACTGTGTTGACAAATGTGTCGAGTTTATGTCACATACATAAAAAGTACATTAATATGAATGGAATATTAGCTAGTCATTATTTAAGTAGACATGTTACAATACCGCACATATACTATGCCACGAATATATTTGGTATGCATACACCACGACGGATTGGAAATATAATACGATATTTGTAACGTGCCACACCCACGCATTACAAACTCTACAAGTATACATTGATACAAAGACAAATATCCCCCGTATAGCCTGTAACAGACTTATGGGGCAAGTGCTGTTGGCGAGCACCTATGAAGGCCGGCACAGCACACAAGGGGGTGGGTGGCCAGCACCTCGCCCTTGTGGCGATGTTTACACATCGCAACAGGTACTCATTTGAGGCCAAGTTGGCCTACATTGATACACACACGAGTCCACGTGTACATCATTAGATCCAAATTGGTTTTATGGGCTACATCCTGCTGATGAGACTTGGAGTAATCCAAGCCGGCCCAGGGTTTTTGTTGCTTAAAAATAAAAACAAACAAAAAAGACACTGCTGGAAAATAACTAATTTCAAAAGACCCAGGGGAAGAGAAGACCTAAGGCCAAATGGAGGTGAGAAACTGCCAGGCCAGAACCTTGCAGATCGCTATGCGTCTCCTGGGAAACAGTCCTGGCATTTGGCTAAGGGGAGAAAGTGTTGGTCGCGGCGAGTTACGGTGGTGGGTGGGTGGTGGTAGCGGTAAGGTACGGTAGTGGTGGTGGTAGAGGTAGTGCTGATGGTTGGTCGTGGAGAGGTAAGGTAGTGATGGTGGCAGCAGTGAGGGACGGTGGTAGTGGTGGTGGTAGCGGTGAGGGACGGTGGTGGTGGTGGTAGCGGCGAGGTAGGGTGGTGGTGGCAGTGAGGTACGGTGGCGGTGACATCCACTGCTGTGGCGGCGATGCCTTTCGGCACGAGGAGCTGGCCGCGTTCGTCCATGTGTAATGAAGGCAGGCACTGTGCACACACGCGGCAAGGCTGGGAGTGGGGGAGGAGAAGCGAGCTTCTTGCAGGGATCCAGCTATGAAGGGGCGATGAACGGAGCGGCTGTCTGCAGTGGAAATTCCTTACTCGCCAAGGTCACCTATTAGAGCCAACGTCAACGCATTGCAGTCGCCTTCAACAAGGCAAAAGGCGCAGCCTTGCAATGACCTGCTCGTGACACTGACGGCAGATCGTTGGAGCTGTTGGGAGGAGCACCCTGTAGTAGCCAAATGTCTTGGGATGGTGGGAATACCCACACTTTACCCCACCGAGCGCACGAGACCTGCCAATCAAATACCATGCACCCATTTAAAACTTGCAAGGGGTCCGTCGCCTGAACGCAGGCAGAATTCAGTTTCAGAAAACTATTTTTAAAAATATTTGTTATTTTACCAACCTAGGCCCACCGAGCTATAGAACTATTTTTCAGAAGTGACCTGGCGACAAATGATAGCTCAACGAAGTGGCTTGTCACGTGTAAATTTAGAGCAGCAGCCAAATATTCTAAACGAGTGACGTTGATTCTAAATGTGGAGGGAAAAACCAGAGAACTCGGGGAAAAAAAATCCTCGCAACCATGGGGAGAGAGACACACAAACTCCAAATATACAGGCGTCAGGGTCGCGATCAAACCCACGACCTCCTGCATACAAGGCGAGGTAGATAACATCTCGCCACCACGGTGTCCAAAACGGTGGTCAAGCTAAACACCACTGTTGAGAGAAGAGCTAAGGGGGGGAAAGAAAGCCACCATTGCCCCTTTAAGCCTGGTCCCCAGAGGTCGCAAATGGGTTTTGATTCCTTACCCGTGCCCGGCCGCACCAGGGTCGCAAACGGGTACCCGTACCCGGCCGTACCCTACCCGTACCCGGCTGGGTATGGGTATCGGGTACCTGATTGCGACCTCTGGGATGAAGCCATGTTGCAGGCGCGGGTGGGTTTATTCTAGGAAATTGAATTGTGAGACGAGACAAGACGTTGGGAAATAAGTGACAAACAGTTACTCACCAGTGACTCACGGTCTACCCGTACCCGGCCGCACCAGGGTCGCGTACGGGTAGCCGGGTATCGGGTACCCGGTTGCGACCTCTGCTGGTCCCGTTGTCACAACACGACGGCGACAAGGAGCGTAGAGCCCACGAGACGACGAGCAGAGTGCGGGGGACGAGACGCGGCGGGGGCCCGGGGGAGGGAGGAAGCTGGGAGCCAGGGGTCGTCCCTCGGCCAGGAGAAGCAGTGGGACGACGAGCGGCGACGGCACCAGGGGATGAACCCGCCACGTCCTTCGCATCGGGGTAACGCGCGGCTCGCGGCTCGCGTTTCAGAGTTCAGTTTGTAATCTCGCTTCTATCCCTTTCCCTTTTTTTTCCTTACGCAAATTTAGTTTTTTTGATCCCGACAACCGCGAGGATGCCTACCGTACCCTGGAGAGTGCAAGAGGCGCGGGATTCGTACGGCGCCGAAGCACGGCGGCATACCGAGCCGCCGCAACTGCAGAAGCCCAAGGGGAATAATTAGTTTGCGGAGAGAGGGAGAGGTGGGAGGGGAGTCTTGGTCACGGGCAGAAGGAATGAGGAAGGCCTTGAGCCTGGACTTCAATGGGGGGCAGAGGATCACCAACACTGGCGCTGTGGCAGAGGTTGCAACCGGGTACCCGATACCCGTACCCTACCCGATACCCAGCTACCCGTACCCGGCCAGGTACGGGTACGAGTAGCCGTTTGCGACCCTGGTGCGGCCGGGTACGGGTAGGCCGTGAGTCACTGGTGAGTAACCGTTTGTCACTCATTTCGGGTAGGGTACGGGTAGGGAACGGGTACCCGTACCCGGCTGGGTACGGGTACCCATTTGCGACCCTGGTGTGGCCGGGTACGGGTAAGGAATCAAAACTCGTTTGCGACCTCTGGGCTGTGGGAAGGGAGTTCCAGACTGTGGGGGGCAGCGAAGGAGAATGAGCAACCAACCTCCCACGGAGTGACCAGGGGATGGGGTCCACAGAAAGCCTCGGTTGAGAGAGATTGCAGAGGTAGCAGGGTGCGTGGAGGGGGAGTAGAGCGAGATAACAGGGGAGAGGTAGGCAAGCACGCAACTCTATTAGGGAGCGTGGCGTTGGTATCGGGAGCCAGTGGAGGATTGGAGTAGCGGGGTGTGATGTGGACGCGTGTAGAGGTGCAAACGAAAAGTCAAACTAATTTTTAACGGTTAAACGCGAAGTTACGTGGGCGAGAAGCAACACGTCCCCCATCGTGCCTGTGGCGACGAGCACGTCTTACACGACGAGCACGTCTTACACCGCGCGCCCACGAAGACCGCAACACGCCCACAAAACGCGCTGCAGCCAGTCACACTTTCAGAGGGGCTGGGTGATTTAAGGGTGGGGGTCACAGTGACTTTGTCGGCTTCGATTCGCGACCATCGGATGTGTTTTTACTTGCAAGACGCCACCGTGGGGTAGTTGGCGTTGCAGAGGTGGCAAGATCTAAACTACCTCGCCTGGTATATAGGAGGTTGTGGGTTCGATCCTGACCCGATGCCTGAATGTGGAGTTTGCATGTTCTCCCCATGGTTGCTTGAAATTTTCCTCCAGTTTTGTCCACATTTAGAATCATGTGTTTGAGTCTTTGGTTGCGATAAATTTCCAAATGATAAGCCACTTGGTTAAACTATCATCTGTGGCCAGGTTACATCTGAAAAAGAGCTATAAAGGTCAGTGGGCCTTACCTGGTAAAATAAAAATGTAATTTAAAGATTACTGGTTCGCGGGAAATCTCTGCCCACCAAGATCGGCAGGTCACGCTGCGCCCTTATGGTGGGGTAAAGTGTGGGCATTCCTGCATCTTCCGAAACGCTTGGCTCAGCGTGGAAGAGTAGACAAAAACACTCTAAGACGGGGCTCTCTGGAGCACCCTCTGGAGGGTGCCCCACCGGCAGTAGCGCAAGCGAGCAGTTGCAGGGCTCCGCCTCTGCCTCTTACCTTGAGTTGCGTTAAAAGACCGAGAGTGGAAATCACAAGTGGGCCATCGATTTTGTAACAGCTTTGGGAACTGGCAGAAGGAAGTGACCGTGGGGATGTGGTTGCATCAACGGCACTGGCCATCATGACCTCCTGACCTTGACAACGCGACCCAAATTTGGATTAATAGCTTAAAAAATATACATGTAATCGCAGAGATTTCCTGCACAAAATGACAACCACTGTTGAATCCCTCCCTTCCCCGTACGAAATAGAAATCATTTTATCTATCCCTGAGAGATGATGGGCTGAGTCGACCCATGTCCGAGCAAAATTTGAAGTCGCAAGCTTCCAATTGAGAGCCGCTCGCTCGCTCGACCGATGAGCCACCCGCCCGGTCTATATAGCGCGTGCGCAAAACGCAATCATATCAACCACAATGTTGACAACACAAAGCTTCATCTTGTTAGCGGAGGTGTCCCCCCCCCACCCCAACGATGAACTGAGCGAGCAGTTCCAGGTTTGCGCCTCTAGAATCCCACGCTGGCTTTCACCTTGGTGCGAGCAAGCATCCGAGCTTTCGGAGAGCTGCAGTTTATTTTTAAATCCGCTAATGCGCATCCATCCGCTACGGTCTGCAACTCACAACTACCGCCCCCACGCACGCAGCTGGAAGTATAAGCAGAGCGCTGACATGGTGAGATCCATTATAAATCGGCACTTTGTTTCGTCACCAAATATTATCAGGGTTAATGCACGACTAGATTAAGTGGCTACAGGCACACAGAGAGAGAGATAGGTATACTGGATGTGGTGTGCAGGGTTGCCAACTATGTCTGGGTCGCTGCCAGATTGGATTATCCGGCATGTGAAACCTAACCACGGGCACCGAGACAGCCATCCTGGATTTTGTGCTGAAATATTTTCTGGGTCTCAGACCAGGACAGACCCCGGCTGAAATTAATCCCCAAATACAACGAGGATTTGCTGCTGAACAATTGAGGACGGTGCGCAAACATAACGTCCAGCCGGGAGGCAGAGCAGTTATACGCACATGGGGCTTGTGAGCCAATGAAGTGGACACCGTAAAAAAAATTCACTTTGATATTTTGAATGTGTTTTTTTTCCTATCCCACTGAACAGTGGTTTTAGTGGCATGCACAGTATGAACACAGCAACCGACAGCTACAGGACATCTGTGAAAAAGAGCTGTATAACTTCGTCGGATTCCTCCAGTAGAAATAAATATTCTGTTTCTCAACCTCAGTTCGACTCCGAAGCGACGGCTAACATCAAGTTGGGCGCCACCGTTTCACCAACACGCATTGAACAGTCAAGTAAAGAAATGGTCCAAGAATCCCCGTGGTTTATACGTGGGAAGACTTTCATCCAGCAGTGGATTGACAGGGCTGCAAATTATTACTTTCAAACAATTATTGCTGGGTTACCAAAGTAGAGACAGAAGCATTCGCGTTTGGATCTCTTGCAGAAAAAGCAAGCGCGCCCTCATCGCACGTGCGGGAGACTGGGCTGCGGAAGATGACATTACAGAACTACTTCTGAGGTCCTCTCATCGGCTTTTAATGCACACGAGGTGGCACTTCTCCTTCTCACAGGACCTGCTAGAGACAGTAGTCAACTTGGTAACGGAACAGAACGTTCCTTCGCTCTTCAGAACCCGAATAAAGTAAAAGCCCTAGTTGCATGTTTAATAAAAACAGTACAAGCAAAACGCACGTCCTTTGAAAGGTCACTCCTCCATGCGCTTTTTCAGTTCCAGACATCAGGCCCACGATGTACAACATGGTACAACCCGAAAAACAACGGATACCTACCAAAAAAATCTGATTCTTACACAAACACACACGACTTGATGCACCTCCCCGCACCTCCGATTAACACGGTTAGCTACGTACAGTGCAGAAGTAGTTGAACATACATGCATACGATGCACGTATCGTGATATTAAGGATCGATTCATTGATGCGCCGTACCATCGCCGTCCATCGGTGGCTGGGCCGAGACCATCAATGCTCTACACCGCGAGGATTAAGCCAATCGTTGAAACTGCAGGCAGCCTAAACCTGGATTCGAACCCGGGCTTTGGCCGGTGACGCGCCGGTGTTTCCGGCCAGGGTTTATTAGCGAGTCACCCGGCCACATCACTTCAAGTTCAACTGTCAGACATGCAATTTACACTTACGCAATGGTGGCTTATCGATAACGACCGCTCTCTCCAGGTGGACGACGGTTACAAAGTTTCCTTTAGGTGACAAAACGCCCAATTCGCACACGCACATAGTAAAAGGCGGCACGACTTATACGCTCCACTACGACGCTAATGAATAAGTGCGTTGTGCATTACGTACTTCTGCGGTGAACTCTGACCCCATATCGTAGCCGAAAAAGGGGTGTTGTCCTTGCCTATAAAAGACCCGGGATTGCACCAACACGGTTTGGTAAAGCCAGACTGCTGAGATTTTACTGAAATGGTAAAAAAACGGTCCAGAGTTTTTTTCCCCCAATGAAACCAACGCTGTTAAAATCAATGGACTCCGAAAAAGCCGCATGGCTGATGGGATTTGTATAAAATGCTTTAATTTGTTACGTGTAAATACAAATATGGGGAGGGCGCGTTATGTCTGCTTGTTTATAAGGTTTTCTAAACATACATCTCACTAAATTTCGATTTAAAGCTTTCGTGACTGCAGGGATTCATCTTCTTGGTTCTTTCGGTAAAGTCACGTAGTAGGGAAGTAATTATTATTTTATTACTTCCCTACTACGTGACTTTACCGAAAGAACCAAGAAGATTCATCTCACTACTCTGACATTTCAAATGTTACAGGCCGTATACGCATCTCAAGGAATTTAAATTACACGAAATTGATTCCACATGGTCAGATTTCACCGGTTCCACAACGCCATAGTAAGTGGGTTTATACGTTTAACCGCACAGACAAAGATCCCCCATAAAGCCTTAACAAGACAGTTGGGCAAGTGCTGTTAGCGAGCGCCTATTAAGGCCGGCAACGATACACGAGGAGGGTGGCCATCACCACGCCCGGCCGCCTTTGTCTCCCTTGCGAAAATGCTTACGCACCGCACCAGGTACTCATTTGAACCAGAGTCGACCTAGGGGAGGCCCAGGACCGGTCCAGATAATCGCCACTGGTGTTGGCCATGAGCGGGAATTGAACTCGGGTCGCCGGATTCGTAGCGGAGCGCAACAACCGCGACACTACCGCTCCCCACACACACACACATCCACGCGCCGCTTGTGCCAGGCTAGGTGCAACTTACAAAAGACACAAAGTCAAAGATAGCCCGAGGGAGCCTTGCACTCACTGCAATGGCAGTGCAGTTAGTGGTCACCTGAGGTCAGTGCGGTGGAGAAGTAGCGATGCACGTGCCAGGCACCGTGCCCTAACGCATTCCTGTCGCCCAGTGACCGTGTCTTTACACGCTGCACCAAGCACTCGTTTCAGACGGAGTTAACCCAGTGCAAGCCCAGATGCTAACCATTGCTGGGAATCGAACCGAGGTGTCGCTGGTTTCGTAATGCAACGCACTCACAGATATACTAAATCGCCCCAACAACAACCGCCATTCGCCACTAAGTGGCGGTGACGTCACCACGACGCTTGTGCCAGGCTAGGTGCACGTTAAGGCCACGTGAAGTGTCGAACGCCCACTGGCAGGTCACAGGGCAGACCCAGCAGGTGTCACAGGTCGACCGACTGAAATGAAATGACCGAGATGACTGACTGATGCACCACCTGTGCCCCCTACTGTGCCAACTTGCTGTGCTTTAGCCGATCCCGGGACTCGCCTAGGTCTACTCAGCCTCAAACGAGTTACCTGGTGCGATGTGTAAACATCGTCACTAGGGAGACAAAGGCGGCCGGGCGTGGTGTTGGCCACCCACCCCCTCCCCACTACACACACACACAGGACACACACAATGAGATTTTAAAATCCAAACTTGACCTCACGTTACCTCCACCCCGAACTCTTCCCACCCCCCACCGCCCGAGGTTGGTGGGGTGGGGGGCGCGTGGTGCTACGTCACTGCGGCAGGTTGCCACGGCAACAGTCGTGCAGGCGCGCCCTGCCATTGGCCGCGGGCGCCCTGCAAGCACGCGCCGGGCGCGTGCACGCACCGCGCGTAAGCCAATCGGATCGTCCGGGTTCTGCAGCGGCGGGGAAAACACGGGGGCGGGGTGGGGGGGGGACCCCCTCAACTGTTTGGGTGGAGACGAGGGGGGGTTAGAGCAAAGGAAGCAACCCACCCAGTCCCCCCCCCCCCGTGTAATGGTTTGCCCCACTGGTGAGCTGTGGCAGCAACCCCCCCCCCCCGTGTAATGGTTTGCCCCACTGGTGAGCTGTGGCAGCAACCCCCCCCCCCCCGTGTAATGGTTTGCCCCACTGGTGAGCCGTGGCAGCGACCCCCCCCCCCCTTGTAATGGTTTGCCCCACTGGGGAGCCGTGGCAGCGACCCCCCCCAGTGTAATGGTTTGCCCCACTGGTGAGCCGTGGCAGCGACCCCCCCCCGTGTAATGGTTGCCCCACTGGGGAGCCGTGGCAGCGACCCCCCCCCCCCCCCCGTGTAATGGTTTGCCCCACTGGTTAGCCGTGGCAGCGACCCCCCCCCCCCCCCCGTGTAATGGTTTGCCCCACTGGTTAGCCGTGGCAGCGACCCCCCCCCCCCCCCGTGTAATGGTTTGCCCCACTGGTTAGCCGTGGCAGCGACCCCCCCCCCCGTGTAATGGTTTGCCCCACTGGTTAGCCGTGGCAGCGACCCCCCCCCCCCCGTGTAATGGTTTGCCCCACTGGGGAGCCGTGGCAGCAACCCCCCCCCCCCGTGTAATGGTTTGCCCCACTGGTTAGCCGTGGCAGCGACCCCCCCCCGTGTAATGGTTTGCCCCACTGGGGAGCCGTGGCAGCCCCCCCCCCCCGTGTAATGGTTTGCCCCACTGGTTAGCCGTGGCAGCGACCCCCCCCCGTGTAATGGTTTGCCCCACTGGTTAGCCGTGGCAGCGACCCCCCCCCCCCCCGTGTAATGGTTTGCCCGACTGGGGAGCCGTGGCAGCAACCCCCCCCCCCCCGTGTAATGGTTTGCCCCACTGGTTAGCCGTGGCAGCGACCCCCCCCCCGTGTAATGGTTTGCCCCACTGGGGAGCCGTGGCAGCCCCCCCCCCGTGTAATGGTTTGCCCCACTGGTTAGCCGTGGCAGCGCCCCCCCCCCCCCCCACGTGTAATGGTTTGCCCCACTGGGGAGCCGTGGCAGCACCCCCCCCGTGTAATGGTTTGCCCCACTGGTTAGCCGTGGCAGCGACCCCCCCCCCCCCCCCCACGTGTAATGGTTTGCCCCACTGGGGAGCCGTGGCAGCACCCCCCCCGTGTAATGGTTTGCCCCACTGGTTAGCCGTGGCAGCGCCCCCCCCCCCCCCGTGTAATGGTTTGCCCCACTGGGGAGCCGTGGCAGCACCCCCCCCGTGTAATGGTTTGCCCCACTGGTTAGCCGTGGCAGCGACCCCCCCCCCCACGTGTAATGGTTTGCCCCACTGGTTAGCCGTGGCAGCGACCGCCCCCCCCCCCCCCGTGTAATGGTTTGCCCCACTGGGGAGCCGTGGCAGCGACCCCCCCCCCCCGTGTAATGGTTTGCCCCACTGGGGAGCCGTGGCAGCGACCCCCCCCGTGTAATGGTTTGCCCCACTGGTTAGCTGTGGCAGCGATTTAAAAAGACAAAGCCCCCCCAGACCCCCGTGTAGCTTTAACAGACTGTAGGGGCAAGTGCTGTTAGCGAGCGCCTATTAAGGCCGGCGCGGCATGCGAAGTGATGGGTAGCCAGCGCCACGCCCGGCCGCCTTTGTCTCCCTAGTGGCGATGTGTTTAGACACCGCAACTAGGTACTCAATTGGAGGCCGAGTCGACCTAGGGGAGGCCCAGGACCGGTTCGGAGATAATCGTCACTGGGTGTTTGGCCGTGAGCGGGAATGAACTTGGGTCGCCGGATTTGTAGCGCAGCGCGCTAACCGCTGCACCACCGCTCCGCACCACTCCACACACACACCCTCTAGACTTTACACCGGTACCGGTTTGATAGAGAAAGAAGAAGAAAAAAACACCGCACAAAGATAAAAATCCACAGCAGCGGGTTGCGGAACGGGCAGCCCCGCCTGTTACATAACAGACCCACTCTTCTTTCAGCATCTTGCCCGGTTTACGCGTTCCAGATTGAGAGGCGTCACGCGATTCCGAGGATTTTCGACATCCTTGGCAATGCTGCCAACACGAGGAGGGGCCCCGATTTCGATCGAACCCATCGCAACGGAACGCACCACAACCGCAGAGGGAAAGAAAAACTTTCTATAAAAAAAATCTATCCGATGCGGCGCCGTTCCTTGCGTACGCTCGCGAGCTTGATGTTGTGACCCGATTAAAAAAGAAATAAGCAATATTTACAAAAACTTTTTTTTAAACACGCTTTTATGAAATGTACTAGTGATGGCAGAACTCCACGACTCCGGGAAGTGGCCCCGAAGCTTGCCATAACGTACGGACCGTGGGCAATTACAGCCAAGGTCAGTTGACCGTGGACAATTAGGCCAAAGCCGAAACATAACATAAAAAATTATAGAATATAGTATTGTCATCAGTATGAGATAAGTATACCAAGTTTGCAGTCGATACCACATTGGAAAGTGGGTTAAAATGGAGTTACAAGATTTGAGGATACAACAACGACAACAACAGACAGAGTGAGTTAAAAGAAAGCGTGTAAAATGGGTTAACCGTGACACTAAATTGAACCGGGAGTTGTTGCCACCTCTCCCACGTTCGAACCTCGGACAGTCCCGGGGGGAATTGGCATGGTGTTCGGGTGGCAGCAATTGATTTGTACCGGGGTCTGGTCGCTAAACTCCATCACAGTGCAACCGCACGCATCGTGTTCATCGATTCGGGCCGACGGAGCCATTTGTCCCGGGTCTACGAGAGGGACGCTCAGATTAATACGTAGGCTTTCGCAACCGATATTATCCACAATAAAAAGGTGCGTTTTTTTAAATCCTTTATATTAAGTTTGCATGCTTGCGTGCTTGCTTGCTTACGACCGTGCAAATCTTTCGGTCGTTTTTTAACTCACTTCCGTGATCCAATCGAGCTGACATTTTCCACACAGACTCGTTGTGCCAGACAATTAATGTTCGTGAATAAAAAATTCCCAAAATTTTACACTTTCTAGTTCAACACACCTGCGTGTTGAACTAGCAACAAATTCGCACGGTTTGTTCACGCGACCCATACCTTCCTGAATTGGCCGTGGTCGGGTGGTGGCGGGTTTAACGACACCCCAAAAAAAAAACCTTGATTACAAGTGGTAAATCTGACAAACGCTAACCCCAACGCGGAGCTCAACGCGTTCGACGTAACCGACCTTGGACTCTCACCTCGTTTCCACATCCCCTCCTCCCCCAGGGCTCGAATCGGCTTTCGACAACGCGAATGAGGCCAAAGCGTAATTTCACAAGTGGCATCGACCAATTTTGTTTCCACGCTATAAATGACCGCCACCGCCGCCAAACCTTGCACGTCAACATCGGCTAACGGCTGGACAAAGGCCTCCCCCCGCACTGGTGGTCGGTCACGTGGCATCGTCTGACTATACTTCACCACGCTGGTCAGCGTGCCTTTGTGAAGTGGGGGGGGGGAGAGGGACCCTTCGTTCATCTTATTGATATCGCGCATACAGGTTAAAACAAATTATTTGGTGATGCTGCTGCTCTTTATTTTCAGTGGTGCACAAGCACAATTAACAGAAAAGTATATACCAGGTGATATCACCCCTATTGTCCCTATGTTCAGTGAAGGTCCATTGCCCGAAACGTCGCCTATTAAATACATTTCCCTTGAAGACCACAGTGGTCATTGGCCAATTGAGTTTCCTTGGTAGTAAAGGTTTGCGAATGGAAATTGGTGCGGGGGGTTAGGGTGACTTCACAAAACTACTTCGAGGCCCCATCAGCTGCCCCTTGATCACCTCACCTTCTCGCATGCCCTGCTATCGGGGAGAGGTGCCCGTTCATCGGCGAATCAAAGAAAATTATTATTTTCTTCTTAAGCCCCAGGAGGAAGTCCAATATTACAAAAATTGTCTTCTCTCTGCAGTCATCGATGGCCGGGCCGAGGTCATCAACTCATTGCAGAAGCATTAGCATTTGGATCTCTTGCAGAAAGCAAGCGTGCCCTCATCGCACGAGCAAGAGACTGGGCTGTGGAAGGCCAAGATTACAGAATTACTTCTGGAGGTCCTCTCAACGGCATCTAAATGCACACTAGGTGGCGCTTCTCACAGGGCCTGCTGGAGACACGAGTCAAATTGCCAAATCAAACAGAACGTTCCTTTGGTCTTCAGAACCCGAACAAACTAAAATCCCTAATTGAATGTTTCATATAAACAGTAGCAGCAGAACGTACGTCCTTCGAAGGCGTCGCTCCTCCAAGCGCTTCTTCAGATCCAGACATCAGGCCCAAGAACAACATGGTACAACCCGAAAAACACATCGGAGACCTACCAAAACATCCAATTATTCAACACACAACTTGATGCACCTCCCAGCACCTCCGATTAGCGCAGATGGCTACGTACAGTGCGAACAAGGGGTGGCTGCAACCTTGATTCAATCCTCAGAGCTCAAGTGGTGCCGATTCAGCGTCTCTGGCCTAACTTCATGCCGTCCGAGTCACCCTGACACCTACCTCACTTCTGGTTTTATTTGCACATTTAGTTTTGCGTTGCCGGAGACGGCTCTCGTCTCATTACGTGCTCTTGCCAGGCAATACAAGTCAAAAGGTAACTAGGCCAGAAAAACAACATCATTTGTGTTATAGAACCTTAATTATTTACCCAGGAAAGCTGCACAGTCACAATGCTAGTTTTGAGCAGGGTCTTTGCTTCACTAGGATGTTTGGCCAATCCCTTTAATACACAAGAGTTTGGCTTCTTGCGGTGGGAGGAAACCGGACAACCTGGAAAACCACCCATCACAAGTACGAGGGGGGGTTACACTAGGCACTGCCATCGTGTGGCCACACATCTCAGGCAACACCAACAAAACCTGCCGAGTCCTAACTAGGCTCATCCCAGCTTAACTTCCAAGATAACTTTTTTGTTAAATACATTTGCCGAGCTCAAGCCAATGGATCTAAAATTACAAGTGGCACACAACGAACAACACTATCAAAGTTGTCATTAAAAAAAAAATTCTTGAATTGAGCCAAGTAAAATATATATATTGTGATTCTGACTGAGAGAACGAGTGGTACTATCCCCACGAGCCACCCGGTCACTCTTTCACAAAAGCACGGCAACAGCGCATGAACCTGAAGCCAGTCAGCGGGGGGCACTTGAGATGAAACCATCGAGTAAGATGGTCATCAACGTGCCTAGCAGACTGGAAGGTCGCGGCGCACTCGGGCATGCGTTCAAATCCGTCGCCACCCCGGGCTTGTCACTTCGTGTCTCCGTCGCTTGGGATATTTTTTTCCCACTTTCCACACGACACATCTGTCAGCGTTCTGGTTCTCTGTGCACTTATCGCGCTCTCCCCTCCTAAAGCTTTTATAGTTTCCAGTACGGTCACTTTCCCCATGCACGGAATTTCAAAGCTCCCGAACATCTGCCTAAGAGCACCGACTAAACCGTTGCCAATAGTTGGGAATGTAAACACCACCACCACCTGCACCAGTAAATCAGAAAGTCGTGTGAAAATTAGTTGGCAACATTAAGATATTTCTATTTGTTATCGAGTCAGGAGAGAGAGCTCTCAATCAAAAGGTTGCGAGTTCAAACCCTAGCTTGGGGTTTACCAAATGGTGCTGAAATTACAGGAATCAGAAGGCAATTGGGGCCCCTAACAGGTTATGTAAGAAACGCCTGTATTTCTCGTGACGCAGTGAAATGGATACGCGAAGGAGACTCGTCTACCCACTGATTGTGCGCCAATAAAGGTTGGAATGACACACGAGCAAAGGGTGTGGTAATTGTGTCGGTCTTTGTTTGGCCTATGTTTGCCCAGTGCGGATAAAACCCGCCCCAAGTAGCAAAATACAGACTTCAAGGTCAGATTGTGGGGGGTTTTCTTTTGTTATGCGTGGATCTAACTTTGTTTAATTATATACAAAACCATTTTGATTCTTTACCGTGTGAAATTACCTCCACATATCCACGAAATGTTGCTATCAAAT
This sequence comes from Lethenteron reissneri, assembly GCF_015708825.2. Lineage (NCBI taxonomy): Eukaryota > Metazoa > Chordata > Hyperoartia > Petromyzontiformes > Petromyzontidae > Lethenteron > Lethenteron reissneri. The sequence continues at coordinate 7,169,362 of NC_083828.1, read as the reverse complement.
ATTTTTGCTCAAAATGCAAACCATGGGTTGTGCGATAACAACTTTGGAAAATGGACAAGACGAATTTAAGTAATGTATTCCACTCATTAACATTTATTAAATGCATTTAGGATGCAGTCAATGATAATAATCATGTTTTAGTTTTATAAATATACTGTGTACATCGTGTTCATGCATATTGCATCTCACAATCGCAGAGGATCCACAGCTGTGCTGGAAGGGAGCAGCAAGGCGGCGAGCCGGCACTGCCAACAATTTGCCCAAGCTCAGCAGTCCTTTATATAGTAAGATGTTTTCAGACAATTATTGAGTTACTATGCATGTTGGAGGAAACCGGAGCACTGGGAGAAAAGCCAAGCTTCTGAGGGGACAACACTCTATCCCACACAGATGGGACAGAGGATATTTTTCCGCACTTTATGCTCTAGCGCCTTCTTTTGGCGATCCAGAATTTTGGTTCAACGCCCATTAGAAAAGCAAAGCTATAATATTTTATTCACACAAGTTTAACACCCTCATTTGTCGTGATATATATTACTGAGTCCAGACAACCCGTATTGCTCCCAGAAGTACACTGGGCCCTCCAGCACAGCCATTCAAGAGCCCGTGTCAAATTTAGTTTTGCAAGTACATCTGCACTGCATTATCCAATTTCCGTTTTCACTTGTTCCCAAATCAAATAGACTTAACAAACAAAAAACAATAAATGCCATGTTAAAATTAAATACATCCCTCTTTTTAAAATGTGATATACGACTCGTGTGTACGAGGTTCAGGCCTTGAGTTGCACCGAGAGACATAACGAGAATAATGGAGACCAGAAAACAAAATGAGAATGGAGGTCAAATCCACAACTGCTTCAGGAGCTGTAAACGGGCGTAGTGTTTAGGACCAAAGAGTATGGATCCCTACAGTCACGAACACATTCCTGCGGAGGGAGCTGGTAGGAACGTTGGGTTGCTCGGTCAATGGCCAGGGTCAACGGCCAGGGTCAACGGCGGCGTGGTGTATTCCGCAAATATGGCCGACTGAGAGGCGGGCACAAGCCGGCGTGAGTAGGTTAAACATTGAGTTTTATAAGGGCACCACGGGGTGACCAACCCAGCTCCACCCAGCCCCACCAAGCCCCACCCTTCCCATTTTTCGATGCACGACGGAAGGACACAATAATCCCCTGTGGGCTGGTTTTAACCAGGAGGTTCCTACCAGTAAAAACTTCAAATCTAGATTGAGCTGTAAAGGGCTACAAGTGTGCACGTATAAACTAACAATAGCATCACAATAGAGTGCGCCAAGAGAGGTGCATGCTTGGGATAACATTGAGAGACGGAAAGAGAAACACTGAAACAAACAACCACACCCGCCATTTGCCACCAAGTGGACGTGACGTCCCCACGGCGCCTGTGCCAGGCCAGGTGCACTTTGACGAAAGAAACACACGCGGGGGTTCAGGACGTTATACAAACCGTTCAGAAAAGTACAGGACACGTCGCTAGACGAGTCGATGGCAACTGCAGGAGGACGGGTGATGGAACGATAGTAGAAGAGCGGGATCAGGCCCAAGTCCTGCTTTGAAAGCATGCACAGTATAAACATTATGCTCGAACCATGGTAAATACGTCCAATCTCGGAAGCCCAGCAGGAGGTTTGCCTGTAAAATGCTTTTCATTGCAGACCATCTTGGAACACTCGGTGCTGTCGGCGTGGATTGCAATGTGGCAGTACGGTAGATTGTAATACAGCAACGGATTATTGAATGACTCCGTGTGGAGCTTTGAGTGTTAACCGGCCTCGTACGAGTGTTGGATTTTTTCAGGGTTCTCCGGCGACCTCCTCCGACGCGAAGCCAAGTTCTCATTAAAACATGGAATTCGCGAACAAAGATCAGCAATGTAGAGCAGCAACCTCTTGATAAAAAAAGGAGTCTTGAGAATGATATGCTTTCCTTGGTTTATAAGGGGCATTAGTTTAACAGGTACACGTGCGCTATTATTACGCGCTTGTATATTAAACAACTGGCCTGATCAGCATGTTGCTGTCAGGTTTCTTCCCATCAGATAAATTACCACAAAAATTACAAGTCTCCATCACGGAAATCAAAAACCGTGTTAGTAAATTGAATATTTGGCCAAACTAAACCGATTTGGCATGGGCCCTCCTCATAAATGAGCCTTGAGGGCTCAGCCAGACGGTAAAACAGAAAATACCGGCGAGATAAAATATCACTCGCACGCGTGTGAGCGAGAGAGAGGTGATATGTGTTGCTGGTGGAACCTTGAACACTGTACGGTGCTGTGCAATCTCGCTGGGTCACCTTCATTCTGCTCAGGAGGGGAAAATACCCGCAGAGGCAGCTTCTACCCTGCCTCCAGTGGCTCTCTCCGCACTCACTCCCTGCTAGCGTATCGCTCTCCCCCTTCCTTGTTAGAAAATCGCGTGCATGTGCCCGCAAGATATCTGAACCGCTCCAGTGCGGTGAAGTATGGTCAAGAAATCCCGACCCCCTTCATTATTGCAGCAGTGGATTGGGAAAAAGCCAATCAAAACAATTGGTGCAGTACATCTGGTTAGGGCGCTATGATTCCCAATCGTGCAAGGCCATCATCGCAAAGGATGGCGTTGAGAATCGCACAAAAGTCTGCAGTTGGTTACAGTGCAGTCGGGGAAGATTGCTACGGTCAGTTTTCACATCACAGTAAAATTTCTGGAAATATTTTATAGCCAAAAAAAAATTCGGACCGTGTCGCAGGCACACGCGACCGAACCTTTCTTTCGAATAACACCGACGGGATCTATAAAGTCCACAGTGAATAAGACTTTCGGCGCGTATTGACGGTGCATTACGCCCGCAGTATTTACCAGGACGGCCACCGTGGTTCGAACGTCAAACAACAAAAACCTCTGCAACGAGTGGCAATCGTCCCACAACGCACAGCGAAATCATTACTACCGTATTATTATTGATAATACGCTCCAAAATAAATGGTGTTCTTATAATTGCAACGGCCAGCAAAAAAAATCCAAATGGCCGAGTCCCAATAATAATACTATACGTTGTACTCCAGATTGTATCGGTGTGTGGATGGCGTTATACACCGTACCGTAAGTGCAAATGTGACCTATTCGTTGCATGCCAGGTCTTGTCGAAGCAAACCGCATTGAATGACTACGCCCGGTTAATAAAGACGTTACTTCATTCATAATATACACACAAAGGATGTGTGTTTAGCCTGCAGTTACTATGTAGTAGTTGTGCATGTACAGAGACCATTTGACAATCCACTGCTGGATGAGTGCCTTCCCATGCCGTGCGGGTCGTGATGGGGGGGGGGTATCTGACCATACTTCACCACGTCGGTGCTTGTATTTTTGCCAATTACAAAAGCATGGGATCGACTAGATTCGTTCAGAAAACCCACCCAAACTTCCTCGCCCTTCTAGAACATTATTAGACCGCCGTTAATGTCACTCGGCGAGACGTCATCCTCTCGTCTGGGTTAAGACACACAGAGGACTTGTAAATTGCACACGCACTACGCATGTACGATACAAGTAAAACATGTGTCACGTTACACATGCATGTACTTAACATGCATACGACATGCACCACGCGTGATGGGTGTATATCCCCAACATTATGCATGCACTATAAACGAACTATGCAAGTATAGTGTCATGCGTCTAACATTCATCTCTCACGATTTAGTTACTCTCCATCGTATTAAACGTGCAACATACACGTACGAATACGTACGATACCCGTAGGACATATTTGCTACGCATGAACCGTACATATTAATCATGTACAGTACACCACGTAGGTGCTATGCGCGTACGCATGGTACACGCATGACCCACGTATTCACGGCAATGCGTGGTTACTGCACTGGCAGTAGTAACCACGCATGTCCTAGGCATTGAGGCATTAACCACCACATCATACATGCACACAATGCATGCACCCCATTGTACATGAACAACGCTGGCATGCGGCTCGCCACTGGGCGGACACGATTATGCATCCGCCATACACGCACTGCATGCATGATACATGCGCCACGTGTTATAACATGCACAACCATCAGGGCACCCCATAACCCCCCAGAGAGGGGCATTTCACACCCCCAGAAAGGGGCATTTCACACCCCCAGAAAGGGGCATTTCACACCCCCAGAAAGGGGCATTTCACACCCCCAGAAATGGGCATTTCACACCCCCAGAAAGGGGCATTTCACACCCCCAGAAAGGGGCATTTCACACCCCCAGAAAGGGGCATTTCACACCCCCAGAAAGGGGCATTTCACACCCCCAGAAAGGGGCATTTCACACCCCCAGAAAGGGGCATTTCACACCCCCAGAAAGGGGCATTTCACACCCCCAGAAAGGGGCATTTCACACCCCCAGAAAGGGGCATTTCACACCCCCAGAAAGGGGCATTTCACACCCCCAGAAAGGGGCATTTCACACCCCCAGAAAGGGGCATTTCACACCCCCAGAAAGGGGCATTTCACACCCCCAGAAAGGGGCATTTCACACCCCCAGAAAGGGGCATTTCACACCCCCAGAAAGGGGCATTTCACACCCCCAGAAAAGGGGCATTTCACACCCCCAGAGAGGGGCATTTCACACCCCCGGAGAGGGGCATTTCACACCCCCAGAAAGGGGATCTCACACCCCCAGAAAGGGGATCTCATACCCCCAGACAGGGCATCTCACACCCCCAGAAAGGGGCATTTCACACCCCCAGAGTGGGCATCTCACACCCCAGGGAGGGCATTTCACACCCCCAGAAAAGGGCATTTCACACCCCCAGAAAGGGGCATTTCACACCCCCAGAGAGGGGCATTTCACACCCCCGGAGAGGGGCATTTCACACCCCCGGAGAGGGGCATTTCACACCCCCAGAAAGGGGATCTCACACCCCCAGAAAGGGGATCTCACACCCCCAGAAAGGGGATCTCATACCCCCAGACAGGGCATCTCACACCCCCAGACAGGGCATCTCACACCCCCAGACAGGGCATCTCGCACCCCCAGAAAGGGGCATCTCGCACCCCCAGAAAGGGCATCTCTCACCCCCAGAAAGGGCATTTCACACCCCCAGAGAGGGCATCTCACACCCCCAGACAGGGCATTTCGCACCCCCAGACAGGGCATCTCACACCCCCAGACAGGGCATCTCACACCCCCAGAAAGGGGATCTCACACCCCCAGAAAGGAGGCATTTCACACCCCCAGACAGGGCATCTCACACCCCCAGAAAGGGGATCTCACACCCCCAAAAAGGGCATTTCACACCCCCAGACAGGGCATCTCTCACCCCCAGAAAGGGCATCTCTCACCCCCAGAAAGGGCATCTCTCACCCCCAGAGAGGGGCATTCCACGCCCCCAGAAAGGGGATCTCACACCCCCAGAAAGGGCATCTCACACCCCCAGAAAGGGCATTTCGCACCCCCAGAAAGGGCATCTCACACCCCCAGAAAGGGCATTTCACACCCCCAGAAAGGGCATCTCACACCCCCAGAAAGGGGCATTTCACACCCCCAGAAAGGGGCATCTCACACCCCCAGAAAGGGCATCTCGTACCCCCAGAAAGGGCATCTCGTACCCCCAGAAAGGGCATCTCGTACCCCCAGAAAGGGCATTTCACACCCCCAGAGAGGGGATCTCTCACCCCCAGAAAGGGCATTTCGTACCCCCAGAAAGGGCATCTCTCACCCCCAGAGAGGGGATCTCACACCCCCAGAAAGGGGCATTTCATACCCCCAGAAAGGGGCATCTCACACCCCCAGAGAGGGCATTTCACACCCCCAGAGAGGGGATCTCTCACCCCCAGAAAGGGCATTTCGTACCCCCAGAAAGGGCATCTCTCACCCCCAGAGAGGGGATCTCACACCCCCAGAAAGGGGCATTTCATACCCCCAGAAAGGGGCATCTCACACCCCCAGAAAGGGACATTTCACACCCCCAGAGAGGGGCATTTCACACCCCCAGAAAGGGGCATTTCACACCCCCAGAAAGGGGCATTTCACACCCCCAGAAAGGGGCATTTCACACCCCCAGAAAGGGCATTTTACACCCCCAGAAAGGGGCATTTCACACCCCCAGAGAGGGGATCTCTCACCCCCAGAAAGGGCATCTCTCATCCCCAGAAAGGGCATCTCTCACCCCCAGACAGGGCATCTCTCACCCCCAGACAGGGCATCTCACACCCCCAGACAGGGGATCTCACACCCCCAAAGAGGGCATCTCACACCCCAGAAAGGGCATCTCGCACGCCACGTGGGGTGGGGGGGGGACCCCAGGTGAAGAAAAACCAGGTCAAGCACCACGCATGCACCCCCAGACACACTTGCACCACGTGAGTTTCTCGCTACGCAACTCGATAACGCACGGCTAAAGGCTTACGGGTGTCCCAAAACAATCCATATAAACACAACCGCCGCAACGTTTAAAACGACGTGAATTGCTTTCTTTAAAATTGACGAAACGTTAACCGCGATTTTAATTCAACTCACCAGGGCTCAAGGGGGTCAGCAGTACGGTGGGGATGGTGGTGCCGATATCCCTCCGCGCCTTTTAAAGGGTGACTCGCCCCGTGACGTCGCCGCCCAGGAATTCTACGGCGCAACGAATGGGTGGAATTATATAATTAAATATTGCATCCAACTTGTCATTATGTGACTCGAGGTTGTTGGAGTCGACGGTTATTAAAGTTCACCGTTTTATATTTATCTTATTTTTTATTTATTTTTATACGAGGTTGCAATGTAAACAGTTTGAGTCGCTAACGAATGGGGGAACTATTTTTCTCTCTTCATTGTTGGTTGTTACTTTGTTGCGGTGGCGGCGTGCTGCGGCGGGTGTGGGGTGGTACGCGTTGTAGGATGTAACCCTCCGCCGAGATGGCCCATATAAGGCAACGAACGAGGAAGCTGTGTAAAGCACGTGGTTTGGGTTGCCGTGTCAATTCTGGAACGACTAAAATTTCGAGAAGTTCCCATCTTATCTAAAAAATTAAAGGGAAATTTGTGAACATGTGTGTCTGTTCAAAATGTTTAGCCTACTTCCCGACATGCAATAAACTTGAAATTTGTGAACATGTGTGTCTGTTCAAATTTTTTTGCGTACTTCCCGACATGCAATAAACTTGAAATTTGCCATGTGGGTACTTTGCAGAATGTACACCATGCACAAAATATAAAAAATTAACCCGTAAAAACTAAGTTTTTCACTATAAATCCTTTATATGCGTGGCGGCTAGAGTCCTCTCGTCCTCTGGCTTGAGATGTCTGCCACCTATGGGTCAGATGATTGCTTGCCACCATTAAGCAATTGGTAATTACATATCATATTTTTTTCCTAAAAAGTGTAACATTTAGGAAAAAAAATTCACGAAATTTTATTGTCACGCACAACGAGTCTGTGTGCAAAATGTCAGCTCGATTGGATCACGGGAAGTGGGTTAAAAAACGACCGAAAGATTTGCACGGTCGTAAGCGTGCAAGCAAGCAAGCAAGTGAACTTAATATAAAGGATTTAAAAGTAGACTTTTCTGGGGGGGCTCAATAATGCATATACAGGTAGTCCCCGACTTACGACGGAGATGTGTTACAACGACCCCATCGTAAGTCAAAAATATCGTAAGTCGAAAATGGCCTAGCCTACCCAGGAGTCTTAAAGGATGGTGATAATTTAGCAAAACAAAGCAATTTACAGTACTGTACTGTATAAACTATATGTTGTATGTATTTATTAATTACAATAGTGTATTGCACAGTAAAATTTTAAGTAAAAAAAACAAGGTAAATTCTTAGCCTATCTATATGAACTGCAATTTCATAGAAGGTTTTTTTTCAGGAAACAATCCTATCTGCTTTTAAAAAAAACTTTTAACATGCATTGAACACCGAGACAACTTAACTCCGTCAACCGCTGGTGAGAGTGAGAGGCATCACCATGCGTACGGTACATCCCGGCATCGTCCCAACGTACAGCATCGTATCTCGTACGCTGCTGCGTTTGCCTGCCGCGCGAAATTTTAAATATTTTACAATTTTGTCGTATCGATATCGCCATCGTATAATCGAAATATCGTAAGTCGGAGCATCGTAAGTCGGGGACTACCTGTATTTTTGCACGGCAAGTGAGCTGTGACGTCACATCTGTCATGTGACCCGCGCACGTGGAAGCGTAACGCATTGTAGTGTAGTGGTTAGTGCGCTGCGCTACGAACCCGGCGACCCGAGTTCGATTCCCGCTCATGGCCACCACCGGTGACGATTATTTTAACTGCTCCTGGGCCTCCCCTAAGTCGACTCAGCCTCAAACGAGTAACTGCTGTGCTGTGTGAACATCGCCACTGGGGAGATAAAGGCGACCGGGCATGGTTAATCCAAGTCCCGGGCGAAGCCGGGTAGTAAAGTTAGTCATAGTATTATTCAAATAAAATATGTATCGTCGTTTACATGTTTTAGTATTTTTGGCATTAGTGTGGAATTTGGGACTCCGCATAACCCTCAGGATAAATAAAGATTCTGAATCTACTGCTGCACTGTCTTGTACTCCTCACCTTCTCCAACCCACACTGACCAAGATATATTAAACATGGTTAACCACCAAATACAAAGGTACCACCGTATATCCTTAACAGACTGTTGGTGCAAGTGCTGTTAGCGAGTGCCTGTTGAAGGCTGGCACGGCACACGAAGGGGCGAGGATGGACATAAACGGCTGTGTGCGAGATGTGGCGAGATGTTGACTACCTCGTCTGATACACAGGAGGCCGTGGGTTCGATCCCAAACCCTGACGCCTGTATATTTGGAGTTTGCATGTCTCTCTCTCCCCGTGAATTTTCTCCGGGTCGTCCGGTTTTTTTCCCGTCCACATTTAGAAACGTGGGTTTAGAGAATTTGGCTGCATTACAATTCCATGTGATAAGCCACTTTGTTGAGCTTTCTATTTGTGGCCAGGTCTTAACTGAAAAAAAGCTTTTTAGCTCAGTGGACCTTACCTGTTTAAATACAAATAGTCATCGTAGCAAGACCGTAATTATAATATATATATCAAATTTGCTCAAATGTCCCCCCCAATATATTGCTATAAAATAGATTTATGTTTATATAATTGTGGTTATGGTTGTACTTTATTAATCCTTAATATCTGCCATTACATACAATGAAACAACAAAAGGTAAAAAATAAAAAACAGAGCAATGTGATTCCATACACTATTAGACATTGTTGTAAAAAAGAAAATAAAAAGTCCATCCTTTGTGTTAGTGAATTTTTTTTATATTTTAGGCAGGAAATGGCAGGAAATTATTTTCAAATTTAGATTTTTTTTTCTGGGTGGGGGGACCCTCAGACCCCCTGGAAGATTTGGTCCCCCCCCCCCCCAATATTGACTCCATGGCTACGGTCTTGCATCGTAGTAGAAGTAAGATATGTTTGACACTTATTGCAACATGGGGCGATTGAGTTTACCCCCGCTCATGGATTCCTGGCTGATGACTCGGTTGCACCAGTAAAGTAACCACAGGCAGTTGGTGACTCACGTAGTCGGGAAACTGATGGCATGGGACTGCAAGGTTGGTGACTACTAATTAATCATTCTAGACCCTCTCACCAGTACTACGAACTCCAACGACTCAATCATTTTCCCCTTTCCACTGCTGGCATGACCCAACCAGATTGGCTGGCATGGCACCATCATACTTGGCTGGCATGGCACCTCTCAAATGCTGGATTGACATACTAAACATAGTTTCATTAAGTGTACGTGTCGTGACATAACGTCATGTATGTATGCATAACGTGCCAGCTGCACCGCGCACGTGCATGTAGCGGCATAAGGGTAAATATGTACACAGCCACTGCGCCACTACTCTTCCCAATATCAAATATTTTAAACAAAACTCAACATATCCGCCAATAACACTGTGCCCTTAAAATAACAAAAATGTAACCCGTAAAAACAAAGTTTTTCACTATAAATCCTTTATATGCGTGGCGGCGAGAGTCATCTCGTCTTCTGGCTTGAGATGGCTGCCACCTATGGGTCAGATGATTGTCTGCAGTATTAAACAATTGGTAATTAAATATTTAATTTTTTTTCCCTAAACAGTGTAACGAGTCTGTGTGGAAAATGTCAGCTCGATTGGATCACGGGAAGTGGGTTAAAAAACGACCGAAAGGTTTGCACGGTCGTAAGCAAGCAAGCAAGCACGCAAGCAAGCGAACTTAATATAAAGGATTTAAAAATGAGGTTACGTTTCGTGCAATGGACCTTCATAGCACGTGACCACTCCATATACTATGAAGAAAGGCCATTTGCCCGAAACGTTAACTATTTGTTTCTCTTCTTTAGGCAGAGTTGTTGACGAATGTGGTGGGTTTTGTTGTTGTTATACAATATGTGGATGTTGTACCACTGAAAACGAAGTATCACCAATGTGTTTAATCATCAAATATAGATCAACCAAATGAGTGGCACAGTACTGATGAAAATTTGAATGTCTCATCATATTCATATCCTCATCACTGGTTGACTCATGCCAACATCCTTCGGGGAACTTAAAAATAGTTAAACTGTGGGAAATCAAACATAACTTTTCCCATGGATAGACTCCACTATGGAAAAATGGAATTTCCACCACTGCATCAGGGATGTACAGTAAATGGGTTCAAGCCGTCTGCGTTTAATTAACGACGTAACAGTAAAGTGCACACTTAGAGAGGTGCGTGCATGAAACGTTGAGAGACAGAGGAAGACGGTGAATCAGACTGAAATTGTTTGTTAATTCGTTAAAGTGTATACTTCGTATATGTGCGTAAATTTCAGAAAGAAAAGAAAATAGTGATTTTAATTCTACAACTTTGCATCATAATCGGAACGCTCAAACCGACATCAATCCTCTAGCGCCCTGTTCCAGCGAACACTCTGACACCAAATGTCCACAGAGACGTGCAATCCGCAAAGGGAGTTAACACGATTTCGCACCAATGACAACCACACACAACATCTTAACAACAATCAGCCAAGACCTCGACGTCACCTCGCCGTCGACTCAAGCACCGATCCCATCCCTTCTGCTGCTGTCACCGTCCTAGGATCTCACCCCGATGACGGGAGAACGCTGATCGTGAACAGAGTGGAGAAACGCGGACGTCCAAAATAAACATCCTTCTCATCATTCCGGACTCAAACATCATCATCATCATCCTCCACGCACCTCCTCCTTGGCTCTGTCATTCCTCCCCGAAGACACCGGTGGCGTGGCCATCAACCCCATTAGAACATCACCAGGTCGAAGTGCACATCTCCTTAATGATTTTGAAAATCAAAGACACAGACGCAGTAGTGCAGGCATGTCCAAAGTCCGGCCCGCGGGCCAATCACGGCCCGCGGTCAGCTTTGGTCTTATAATGTGTTAGTTATGGCTCGCCAGCTGTCAGAATAAATACATCATAAAACTCATGGAAATTTCAGGTATTCTATACAGTTTGCTCAATGTTATCTGACTGAATGAAAGGCAGAATTGCGTTTTTAAAGTTGTTCACGTCTGCCTGAGTGGCTCATATTTGGTTACATTGTCATTTGAAAAATAAAGGTAATTGTGACAATGAAAATTGTTTTATAACAATGTGTATTTCCACGTAACTTTTGTGGTTAAAACAATGTCAAAAGGAACTATTGGCCCCCGGGCATCTTCACTTTATCAAATGTGGCCCTCTTTGCAAAAAGTTTGGACACCCCTGCGGTAGTGCGACTGTGGCCATCCAACCCAACACTGTGGCCCATAATAATGAACGGCTGTAGGGGAGCAGCACAACGACACGGAGTATCACCTGAAGCCTTCTCGTGGCGAGCAGACCTGGACATTGGCCTTAAGATCCTGAACCATACTGCCATACGGTTGACCGGTTATTGTTTAACAAACCTAAGCGCGAAGCGTGTGGCGATGTTTTTTGAGAGAGGGGTCCTTTACCCGTGAACGTCCAGCAGTGCAATCTGCGTTAGTTCTACCGGACATGTGCGGGCGAAGAACTTCATGGCTCATCAGATTCCTCCAGTATAAATACGTATTCTGATTCTGTGTTCAAGCAAAGCCTGATCTCTACTGATGACGGACGTTAATGTCAAAACCGAACCACAGTTTTTACTTGTTTTGAACTAACGTTGCCGTTAATGGACTCCTAGAATAATCCTCTTTGCGGCTTATGGGATATAAGACTAAAATAATAATAATCAAGTAATGTTTCATTTGGAAGGGCAAATCTCAGATTGGAAAGTCTTCCTTGTTCCGCTGGACGTCTGTGAAAAAAAGCTTTACAGCTCATCGGATTCCTCTCAAGTATAAATACGTAGAAGGGAAATAATAAAAATAAAAATAAAACATAATAAAATCATTCTCAGGACGTTTCGGCCACAACGCAAGCAGCCATCCCCAGGTGAAGACCAGGTCTGACGCTCTCCCCGACAGACCTGGTCTTCACTTGAGGACAGCTGCTTGCGTTGTGGCCGAAACGTCGTGAGAATTATTTTATTATTTTAATTTTTATTATTTTATTATTTCCCTTCTACGTGACTTTACCGAAAGAACCAAGAAGATGAATCCCTGCAGTCACGAAAGCTTTAAATCGAAATATAAATACGTATTCTGATTCCGAGTCCAAGCAAAGCCTGCCCTCTACTGATAACAGGCGGTAATGTCCACACCGGACCGGAATTGTAACTTGTTTTAGAACTAACGTTGCTGTTATTTATATTCTTAGGTTTTTTTCGGTAAAGTCACGTAAGTAAAAAATTAAAATTAATAAAAGTAAAATAAAAATAAAATATAAAAATCACGACGTTTCGGAGGCAACACAAGCCTCTGTCTTCAGGTGGAATAGTCACAGCACGACAGCACGATAGCTGTGACTGTACCACCTGAAGACGGGGGCTTGTGTTGCCTCCGAAACGTCGTGATTTTAATTTTTATTTTATTTTTATTTTACTTTTATTAATTTAAATTTTTTATTTACGTGACTTTACCGAAAAATCTAAGAATATTAATCCTTGCAGTCACGAAAGATTCAAATCTAGAATTAAGTTGCTGTTATTATTGATGCACTCCCAGGATGACCCACGGTGTGGCTGATGGCACGTGTCACAAAAAATAATAATAATCAAGTAATGTTTAATTTGGAGGTACAACTCTCAGATTGGAAAGTCTTCCTTGTTCCGTTTTATAGTTCATCGGATTCCTCAAGTATAAACACGTATTCTGATTCTGAGTTCAAGCAGAGTCTGACCTCTACTGATGACAGACGCGGAAATGTCCACACCGGACCGGAATTGTAGCTTGTTTTAGAACGAACGTTGCTGTTATAATTATTGATGCACTCCCAGAATGACCCACGGTGTGGCTGATGGCACGTGTTACAAAATAATAATCAAGTACAGTAATGTTTAATTTGGCGGTACAAATCTAATGTAGGATTCCTCCAGTGTAAATGAATAACAACTTGTGATTTCTGAGATTTGCGTTGGCTTGAGTGACGCTCAGCGTTCTAGATTTGAAGCTTTCGTGACTGCAAGGATGCATGCTCTTCGGTTTTTTCGGTAAAGTCACGTAGGGGGAAATAATAATAATAAAATAATAAATGAAAATAACTAAATTAAATCACTGAGTGCATCAATGTAGTTATTTTCATTTATTCTTTTATTTTATTAAATTAAATCACTGAGTGCATCAATTTAGTTATTTTCATTTATTATTATTTTATTTTATTATGATTCATGCTCTTAGGTTTTTTCGGTAAAGTCACGTAGGTAAAAATTCTTATAATAAAATAAAATAAATGAAAATAACTAAATTAAATCACTGAGTGCATCAATGTAGTTATTTTCATTTTTTATTATTTTCTTTTATTATGATTCATCCTCTTAGGTTTTTTCGGTAAAGTCACGTAGGTAAAAATAATAATAATAAAATAATAATAATAAATGAAAATAACTAAATTAAATCACTGAGGGCATCAATTTAGTTATTTTCATTTATTATTATTTTATTATTATTACCTACGTGACTTTACCGAAAAAAACGAAGAGCATGAATCCTAATAAAATAAAATAATAATAAATGAAAATAACTAAATTGATGCACTCAGTTATTTAATTTCGTTTTTTTCATTTATTATTATTTTATTTTATTATTGTAGGTGAGGGTGGGGGGGTTATAAAGGCGGAGCCGGGGGATCTGCGAGGACCAATAGGATTACGGCTGTGGCGTGACGTCATGCGACGAGTAAACAGCCGCGGCAGGAGGAGGTGGGTAAGGCCGATGGCCATAATTCACAACAATTATCGTGTAATTGTATGCGTTCGCTAACCAAATCGTACACGCACGCGTGCGGTTGCATGTCTGCGCTAGAGGAGGCAACTAGCCGTGCGTCGCGAGTTTGAGTTTTTTTTAGTGTTTTCATTTTATTATTTTTTTATTGCGGGATTGACGGTCGAGGCCTAAGGTGGGTTGGGAAAGCCTCGCTCTGGCCTAAGCGGCCTGCCGCCGGGAGAGGCGCGGTCGCCCCGGTTCCCAAACGGCTTCCCTTAGCGCGAGTTCTCGCCCACCGGGGCGAGGGAAACTCGTGTATCGTTTATTCGAGACGTTTGCATTGGAGACGGTGTAAAGGGGGATTGGAAATGGGGTTTTTTTTGCCCTAAAGTGTAGTCAAAATGGTTTGCACAAAAGGGCGAATGATTCTCATGAGATCGGTATTTGTGCGATAATGCTACGTAGGAACATGGTGAGATGAGTGCATAATATAGTGATGATTGCAAAGTCATCGGATATGGAATGATATTGATGAATGTGTAGGATGAGGTGTATGCTCGTAGATGATTATGATGAGTTGGCCGGATGTTGAACTTCTTTCGCGCCGTACGTAGCCAACCGTGAAAATCTCGTACCTGTCAACCCACACGGTTTAACCGTATTCTTGTTGGGGGAAATTGAGTTGACAGGTCCATACGGCGTATGGACCTTATTTTAATGGTTTTATAGGATGAACGTTGAGATTTCTAAGAGCACGGGGTGACCAATAGGGTCCGAATTTGTCTGTAATAAGGTAGGGACTGATAAGGGGTTGACAGGTATGACATCGGAAAGTTGAGGATAGTCCTTTGTATGATGCAGTATATGGTATATGATATATGGGATGATGGTGATGATTGCATATGATAATGGCGATTAATGCATGTGTACGTATAAACCCTAGTTTGCAAGGCGTAATTATTTTCCATTACTGTACCTCCATCATCTATAAATGATGAGATGAACGCAATTTTTAAAGAAAAATAGTGGAGGCCGGAAAACCATATATATATTTCAGCAACGTGTAAAAGGCACTCGGCCTTTGCGCATAATGAAAATAAACCACCAGTAGTTCCTGAAGAAGTGCATTGTGGTCCTAATGCCATAGATCACCATTAAAATAAAGTTCTCTTCCTTTCAGGGCTGGTCTCACAATGTGCTCTGCACCACCAAGCACGGTGATTTCGTGCCCTGGCTTCTGCGAGCTGTCCCCACCACCATCTCCTCCACCACTTCCGTTTGTGGTTCAAATTCCGGACGAAATTGACCCTGATCATCTAACCCCATCGGAGCTTCCACCACCACCTCCTCCTCTTCCCAATCTTCCACCTCCCCCATGCCATCGTCTCAGTTACCATAACGGTGCTGGCGATGATGGCGGTGGCAACAGTGGTGGCGGTATCGGTGACGGTTGTGGTGGTGGAGATGGAAGCTGCGACAGGGCGGTGGCTTCCCGTGGAAGTGAGGCTGCCGAAGAGACCGGGTTTATCCCAGGGTCCAGATTCGGGTGCCGCGCTTGCGATGCCGCGGCCGATGGAGCTGCGAGCCATGAGGCAGCGAGGCGAGCGGGCGGTGTCGACATGAGGTCAAGGGACCGCCGTGACAAGACCTCCACCACAGGTATAAACTAAACTAAAAAACTTAACTATTTTTTATTTTACCAGGTAAGGCGCACTGAGCACTGTAGCTCTTTTTCAGAAGTGACCTGGCCACAAATTGATAGCTCAACGAAGTGGCTTATCACCTGGAAATTTATAGCAGCCAAATACTCGAAACGCATGTTTCTAAGGTTATGCCAGTTCACAGCCCATACAGTTAATTCCTGATTGTGGAAATATCCTTTTTAAGGATGAACCATGCGAAAAAATAAGTAAAATGTTTTATTTTCATGATGGATTAATTGTCTGATTTTAACTTGTCAAAAGTCAGTGATTCGGTGCCCACATAACTGCAGACGAGCAAACAATTATGCAAATAAACTGGCTAACAAGAACAAAAAAATCGTACATAATGCGTTCTGTAACGTTTTCCAGCATTACGTTGTTCTGAGTAGTATTTAATTTGTGATAAAAAAGTTACCTTCCAAACCGTACGACGAGACGTCACAGAGTGCAGGCTGTGTGATGTCACACACAGAGATGTCACTGGGGAGCAAGGCATGTACATGACATGTGACAGCTGTGTTTTATCGCCAAACAGCTACGAAATCGCTGATACATTTTACAGTGTTAATGCATTTTTCTAAGCAAAATTTACATACGTTTTGCATTTGTGTTTTTTTAACTTTCAAAGCAAGGTTGTAAGTGGTAATGCATTGTCAGTCTTGTTGTGATCATTCAGAACATTGTGAACACAAAGTTGCGTAAAAATGTATATCATTACGCAAATTAATTGTGCTTTTAACCTGGTATCTTAAGTTTTCATCTGATTAAACAAACTACACTAATCATTACATTGTATCGCATCACACTGAAGTACATTACACTGTTGTATCACATCATATAGTGTAGACTTGAAGCTTTCGTGACTGCAATAATCTATATTCTCTGGTTCTTTCGTTAAAGTCACGTAGGTATAAAGTAAAATAAAGTCACCTACGTGACTTTACCGAAAGAACCAGAGAGTATCGTATAGTGTTGCATCGTGTATTGTGCTGTTGTGATATGTTTCTGTCTGGTGGGGGCTCCCCATAGCAGCTGGACGAGGAGAGAGCTGGGGCCAGGAGGAGCGCCCCAGCCACATGGAGCGATACCTGGCACTGAGGCGCAAGCTGGAAGAGGTATTGAGTGTGCGCAATGAGCCTGCGGCCGGTGGCGGTGGTGGTGGCGGCAGCGGTACTAGTGCCAACAACACCAGCAGCAGCAGTGACACTACTAGTGACACCAGCAGTAGCAGCAGCAGTGAAGATGAAATTATTTATGAAGATGGCCACTTGTACACCAGTGCCGGAGTGTGGGGCGGACACTGGGAGCAAGGGGCCGACGGAGTAACGTTGGCAGAATCGGCGGCAGCGGCAGTAGAAGCAAGGCCAGTTTGGACCATAATTGATGATCCTGGCAGTACTGGTTGCCGAGATGGAGACGCATCGTCAACCGAGCACTGCGTAAGCAGCAGCGGCGTCTGCGCTGGCGATGACGATAACGACGACGACGACGACGCCAGCTGGGCGGCCGTGACGCGCGGCTGGGGCAGGAGCCGCAGCGACCTGGGGCTGTCCCAGGCGCGGTTGCAGGGAGCGGGAGCGAGCGAGGAAGTGAGCGGCGGGGGTGGTCGCAGGGGCAGCGCCGGTGACCAGGCGACGCTGTGGGTGTACCGGAGGGAGGGCGCACGGGATAGGCTGCTCTCTGATGATGACGAGGAGGACGAGGAGGAGGAGGACGCCTTCCACACGGCTTCGGGCGGCAGCGACGGGTGCTCGTGGGAGCATCGCGAGCGAGGTGGCTGCACGTTATATTTTGCGTTCGTCTTTTTGGAAAGGTCCGTGGCCTTGTCGCATTGGAGTTGTTGCACCACTCCTGTGGGTTGTAGGTCACAATATTTTCCATCACTCTGCACCTGTTTGTGTTGGTTGCAGTGAGACTCTGGGTTGCCACAGAATCTCTAATTGCTACTTGACTCTTTAATCACCTGCCATATAACCATGCCTACACGCCTGAACTGTATTTTTAACTAGGTGAGAGCCTCATTATTGTTCATTCACTCATACAGTTCGTTTATAAGCAGGTAAGCGCCAATTTACTCTTAAGTGTCTCATCAAGCAAGACCTGGTTAAAACAACATAATATGTTAAATATGATAAAAGATCAATGAAACTGCAAACACCTCTTGCAAAATGATAAACTTAATTGGGGATTTTCAAAACCTTAAATATAACTAATAATTTTCAATAACATTTTAATGAGGTAGTAGGCTAGGTTCAACAGCCCTTAATAGTACTCTCTCACAAAGAATATACAGCGCAAAAATAAAACCACTGTCATAGTCATTGTGAGTCGCTCACCATCAATAGTCGGAGCATCTGCCCGGTTGAACGAGCAATGGCCGATGACACGGCCTAGCGGTAACACGCTCGCCGCTTCCTGTAGATGTTCACGGTTCGAATCTGGCAGTCACCCTGGTTAACACCGCAGGTTTAACATCCGTAAAAATAGGTGCCGTCTGCATCACAGTGGACGTTAAGAGTTCTCGTGACGTCTTATGCAAGATTAGGCCATTGTGTGCTCGTGCCAAATTAGATAAATTACCTGCCACTTATATGTATCTTGAACTTCTTTTGCACTGCACATAGCCAACCGTGCTAACATTACTCAATTGAAGTATACATAGCAATGATCACCCCCTGCTGTGAACGCTTGGCAGGACCCTCCATACAACAGTCAATAGGCTTATAGAGGCTTTTCTGGGCAAAGGTGTTTAATAATAATATTGTCTTTTGATGCACTAACCAACATTTTAAAATTTTTTATAAATGTTGCTAAATAATTAACTGGGTAGTCAGGTTTCCACATCCTCGCTCTCTCGCACAGACGAACTGGCACTCGCAAACACTGAAGACGAGTTGCTGCTGCTCCCACCCGGCCCCGAGACGTCCGACCAATCGGGCGACTGCGCAATTTGCGCCAGTCGGAGCGCGGCTTCCTCGCCGGCAAATCACGGCATGCCGTGCAGCCTGTTTGCGGCGGATGGTGGGGAGCTCGCCGCATCGGAGGATAACGGGTTTGACTCCATTCCCAGTCTCAACGAGCCGTTTCTCGATCGCACGGAAAGCTTTGCCGACGGCGGAGAAGTTTCGTCCGGGTAAGTTCCAACTTTCGCGTTATTTTTATTAACAGGCTGCGTGGGAAGTGTGCTTCTTGGGAAGCCTTGTACAATTTCAACTGTGTTAAGTTCACAGCAACACAAACGTATCGCAATGGTGGTTCAAATATATACGTAGAACGTTTCAGCCAATTGGTGTATAAGTATGCAACAATTTCGCTATGTTTGTCATTAACACACAATATTAACGTAACCACAACTGCCAACTGCACCAATAACACAACCATCACCACCACCAGTATCACGGGATCGGCACCACCATGGTATTGTTGTTGGTGGTGGTGTTGGCCTCTTTTTGGTGGTTGTGGTGATGATTAAGAGCCACCCGCTGAATTTATTATTCCAAGACCAAATAAACACACCACCATGAGCCCCGATGACTTGCTTGAAAGCTCCCATTGTCAATGATGCTGTCACTGAGGATTTGTTGTTTTATTTTGGTGGTGGGAGCAGCAGGAGGAGCAGGGGGAGCAGCAGTGCCAATGGAGACATGGTGGGGCACAGCCTGCCCTGGGCTCCATGCCCCAACGATGTTCTCTCCCCTCCCGGCGGAGCCACGGGGGGACCTCTCCATCGACCATGTGGCGGTGAGGAGGAGGAGGTGGTGTTGTTGGTCGGGATTGGATTGCAGAAGTGGTATTTTTTGGTTGGTGGTGAAGATGTGGCCAACATCAGTGACGTGTATCTGACAGACCCCAGGCCCTCCCCCAGGTTTACTTGGCCTTAAATGAGTGCCTGGTACAGCGTGTTAACATCACCACCAACAAAACTTGCCCCAACAGTGTTTCAGGTAATATGGGCATCGGTTTGTATATATGTTGAAGTTCTTTCGCACTGTACGTAGCCAACCGTGCTAATGGGAGGTGCGGGATAGTGTTGATAGTGGTGGCAGTGTTGTCGGTAAAGTGGTATTGTGGTGGTGGTGTTTGGGGGTGTTGTGATGATGCTGGTGGAGGATATGGTTGTCATGCTGCCCGTACTGTTGGTGTTGCTGGTGGTGACATGATTCGGCCTCAATGAGTACCTGGTGCGGTGTGTAAAAATAATCGCCACCGGTGCTGGCCACCCACCCCCTCCTGTAGCTTGGCAGCCTTCATTGGTGCTCGCTAACAGCGCTTGCCCCAACAGTCTGTTTCAGGATGTACGGGGGGGGGGTCTTTGTCATTGGTGACATGATCATGGTAGACACTGTGATGTTTGGAGTGCTGGTGTTGAATATGGGGCTGGTGGTACAGATGTTCATGGCGTTGATGGAAGTGTTGGTGGTAGTGAGGATGGTGTTGGTGGTGCTTGTGTTGTTGGCGATGATGGTTTGGTATGATGTTGGTTGTTTTTTTTAGTGGTGACCTGTCATAGTGGTGGTCATAGTGGCCTGGGATGTGACCCCAAGCTATGGGTCAAACGAGTCGTCATTATCTCTGTGTGGTCGATAAAATGAACACCACCCTCTAAGAAGCTGCTACGCGTGATGCGTGAAAGTGGAATTTTCACCACCGATTCAGAAGTATTAATGAATCACAGAAGTTGTCACGATCATCGTAAAAAAAAAAACTCTCATTCACAGCCCTTTACCAATCCATTGATGGATGAAGACCTCTGCACATCTTTTTCAGTCATGGGGGTCGTTTGGCCATACTTCACCACCCTGCTCTGTTAATTGGTGAAGGGGTGGAGAGGCTAGGTCCTGCCATCACCAGGCGCATCACCCTCGGGAGTGTATTATATACAGGGGTTTCCAGCCTTCAGAAGGCAAGGTTTCGGAGTGGCCAGCATTCCATTATGATTTTGTTTATCGACTCATCGTCCCGGCTGTAATTAAAATGATAGGCTAAGTAGCCACCGACCAGGGTGACACCCTGTCCCCCCTTGCGTTTGCAGATGAGGCCGAATCTCCGAGCGCCGGTCAATGTTGCGCGGACTCCTCCCACGACTCCACCCCGAACGCCTCCCCGTCGCACTCCCAGCCGCACGCGCCGCCGCCGCACTCGCGCCTACGCCACCACCACTCGCACCACCACCACTCGCACCATCACCACCACCACACGCACCACCACCACTCGCACCACCACCACCACACGCACCACCACAACGCGCAGCGCCACCCTTCCTCCACGCTGGCATCATGGCTGCGTCAGCCGTTGCTGGTACCGGAGATTCCGGCGGTGGCCGCACCGCAGCGGCTACCGCCGCAACCGCCGCAACCGCCGCCGCAGTTGCAACCGCCGTCGCAACCGCCACCGCCGCCGCCGCCACCGTGCTGCGAGTTGTGGGTTGCCGCCGCAACCACCGGCGCCGCGCAAACGCAGCCGACTGTGGCTCACCGGAGCCACCCGTACTTCAACGCGCTGGGCGGCGTCGGTGGCGGCGGCCACCACTACCACCACCACCGGGGCGGCGTGGGGGCCGGCGCCTGGCGCTCGCCACTGCCGACGTCTCTGCCACCGTTGCTGTTGGTGCCGCCCATTGCCCCCGCTCCCTTCGCCGCGATGCAGCCCTTGGACGGCACCATGGGGTTTAACGGATACTCCGTGCTGGGTCTCGGGGGTCAGCCGGGCCCGCCCACGGGCACCGGTGGTGCTGTCGGGCGCCTCCGCAACGCAGCCTCCAGCAGCGTCGGCGCCAATCAGGTTCGCTTGTGGGTGGACGTGATGGAAGCAAAGGGATCGGGTAGGTTGGGCGGCTAATAAATTACTCTTCAAGATTGATAAAACGGGTAAATAATGAAGCGATGAATTAAATTTCTCAGCCTGAAAGAATATTATACGAAATCTACTTGTATTGCACTGCTTACAGGTCAAAAAGAAAATATTTTGAACGTTTGCAGAAGATATGTTATGTCGAAGCCAGCCCAACCGATATTTACCAGCATGATAGTGCATCGTGATTTTTTTCTATTCTAGTTGTCTTCCCCCATACATGCTTCATCACATGTAGCTCTCTCCTCTAGAGCCTCTCCCCATATCCCTCCTCTCATCCCCACCTGTAAACGAAACCACGTAACCTGTTGATCGCTCTCAATACGATCCTGCAACGATGCCCAGATCACCCTCACTAATCCTCAACATCGTCCAATGACTCTCCCATCTCGCTCCACTCCGCTCCATTCACTCGACGCTGCTCCGGCAACCGAAGCTTTTCTGCTGCCCACACAGTCTGGAATGCTAGCCCCCTTCCACTCAAGCTGTTGACTTGGTGCCCCTGTCTGTAGGCGGAAGGCCTTCCTCTTCCCCTCTGCCTGACTGCGTCATCTCTTCTCTGTATTTTATATTTTTTACTCATACACCTCTTTGTTTTTCCGAGATGCACATCCAACTACTTCGTGCAGCGTCTAGAGATGTGCTTACATTCAGGTTCCCCATAAGTCCGAAGTTGATCTTACATGACAGGCTCCAGAGAGATGGTGACAACTCGGAAGGTCTTCATTCAACAGTTGATTGTCCACGGCTGATGCTCGGCCACAATGATAATTCCAGCTTGTATGTTAACCGCTTTTGTTCACATTTTCAGGATATGACGGATAGTCCCAGTCGTCGCTCGAGCCTGGACCGAGCCCCAGCTGACCCGGTCTCCTCGGAGGGGCTGACCGCATTGCCGCCCGATGGAGCCATGCCCGCTCACCCGGCGCTGTCGTCCGAGTGCCCCTCTCCACTCGTGCACCGCAGCTTGTTCAGCCAGGCGTGGGGACCGTCCGGCCTCTCTACGCCTTCAGGCACAGCCATGCGGCGTGTCGCCCACTGTGAGTATTACCACCGCCACCATTGCGACTGCCGTCACCATCACCGCCATAACCAGCACCCGCCGTCTTAGCCACCGCCGCTAACAATTGCACCACCCCCTCCTCACCACCGTCACCATCGTCACCGCCATTACCACCACCCATCGCTAACGCCATGAGCGATTCTGCTGTAGGCTGGGTGATGTCTGTTACCTAAGATGTTCGCAGTCTTGGATGATTGTTGTTTGTGGGCCGCTACGAAGGGGCAGGCCTCAAATGGCTGTGGGCCGTATGGCGCACAGTCTCGAACCATGTTCGCCCCTGCCCGTGTACGCGTACAAGTGAAGTGCTTGGCTGTTCCTCCCCTGACGCTTCGTTTGTGACTCCCGCTTGCAGGCAGCGCATGCGCGCGTCTCCCCTCCCTGTGCGTCTCCCCATCGCATCGCCGCGTCTGCCCGTGCTTCTCGTGCCCTCCAACCCCGCCGGGCGGCTGCGCCGCTACCTCCGCTCGTGGGCGGTCATCCCCGGCGGGAGCTGTCGACGGGGCCGGCGAGACTCGCCGCCTTGACGACGATACCGCGACCGCAACGACCGTCGCCGCGACAAGCGTGACTGCGGCGGCAGCAAACCAGGTGCCCGCTCAGCCGCCGGAATTCTTCTCGCTTCCTGCCTCGCCCGCTTCGCCCACCTCGCCCGCCTCGCCCGCCTCGCCGCGGGGCCGCCGGCGGCAGCAGCAACTGCTGGGGCGCTGCTGTCACCAAGCGAACTGCGCCATCAGGCGCGCGGTGACCGCCGGAGATCACCAGCAGCGGCGCCGGCTCGCGGCAGCGCGTCGATCCTCGACCCCCGATCCCTTCTTCCTCTTCGACGCAAACGGCGAGGAGGACGACGATGAAAACGACGATGACGAGGACGACGACGTGGTCGTTGACGGCGCTGCCGCTTCGGCCGCGTCCACGCAAGCGTCGGACGCAGTTGGTGCAGGGACCGGTGCTGCTGCTGCCGCTGACGTTGCGGTGTTGGTAGCGGCCACCCGCCAGTTGATGGCGAACCGCGTCGAGCGGCTCCACCGCTGCTGGGAAGCAACCAAGGCGGCGCTGGCAGTGGCCACCGACGTGCCACCCGACACCGATGGCGCCGCGGAGTCGTCGGCATCGGCGTTAGGCTGCGCCCGGCCTCCGACCCCGGTGCCTGGCTTGGATGAGGTTCAATTCCCGGGCGAGGGCGACGGCTCGCACTTCGACTTCCCGCCCCTGCCTCAGGAGCTGCGGGCGGAGCCACACGCGCGGGGAAACGGCGCCGGCGATAATGTCGGTTCGTCGACGCTGCTCCACTCTACACCCAAGCGGCGCTGCGGCTTCCGCTGGCCGTCGACCACGGGGGTGGCTGGGCCGGCGGATTGGGCCAATGCCTGCCAGCGTTTGCCACGCTCCCCGGCGATTGGCTACCCATTCCGCCGTCGCTCAGCCGAGCCATCTGATGTTTTCCTGTCAATGCCGCCGCCGCCGCCGCCACCACCGCCACCACCGCCGCTGCCGCCACCACCGCCGCCGCTGATGGTGCTATCCGCGTTGGTGAGGAGTGCGGCGCTGGGAGCACCGGTGGAATTGGCCAGCGCTGGGGAAGCCTCGGAACGCCAGCCGCCCTTCGAACGTGACGGTGCGGACGGGGCAAGGACGACCAGCTCGAGCTATGAACCGATTGGTGGGCGCCTCCCGCAGTACATGCAGTCCGAGTCGCAGGTTCTGGGTGGCAGCTATGATCTCGCCCTGCCACGAGCCCACTTCTACCCGCACATGGCATCCTTGTACCACCACCATCACCACCACCACCACCGCCACCATCACCACGGCCACATCCAGCAGCAGCAACAGCATCAGGAGCAGCAGAGGAGCGGAGGGGATGGCCAGGCCTTCGCGCACCACACTTCGATGAGAGGGCACGGGGCGGCCGATGCACGGCTGTCTTCGCACGTCTCGTATGGACAACCCATCTTCGTGGCGAACGGCGGCGTGCCGGTGCCGTACTACGTCCGCCAGCAGCAGCAGCAGCAACAGCAACAGCAGCCCAACGATGATGGCGATGGTGTCGGGTACGTGGGCGCTTGCGCGCGAGCGTTGGGGACAGCTTGGGCACTTTGAGTGGTGGAGACCATGGTCGTGACTGCAGCTGCTGCTGTGATAGCAGTGAGAGTGTAGCCACCTCCATTGTGAGCTGTGGTGGTAGCTGGCCGTGCCTGCCATTGGCCGGACGTGCTCTGCAACCGCTGCTGCTGCTGCTGCTACAACAACAGCACCGTAGGTCAACCAATTATGGCTGTAAGTCGGAGCTAATTAACGTGTCTACCTTTTTTTGATAAGGGAGAAACAATCGCCAATGGTCTATGTACATAACTTTCAACCGCTTCATCAGTGCCTACCTTATTATAGACCAATTCAGACCTTATTGGTCACTCCATGCCCTTAAAAATCTCAACGGTCATCCTACAAAAGTCCCCATCACAAGGCAGAAACACAAAAAATAAAAAAAAAATTCCCGTATTTAAACGGCTGTACGCCGTATGGACCTGAACTAAATTTGCCTGTACAAGAATACAGGTAAACCGTATGGTTTACCCGTATGTAGGACACACGGGGGCGGGGAGTTGGATCTTTATCTTTGATTCATAATATCGTGCAGGTACGTCAACGTTTTAACGATAACCCTCCACCACCCGACGACAAAGCCAATCAAATCAAGTTGTCACACCAAGGGCAAAAATATGCCGACGGATTTTGGCTTTTCGGCAAGCGGGAATGTCGAGAGACAAGCAACATTTTGACAAATTTCGATTTAAAGCTTTCGTGACTGCAGGGATTCATCTTCTTGGTTCTTTCGGTAAAGTCACGTAGAAGGGAAATAATAAAAGAATACAAATAAAACATTAAAATAATTCTCACGACGTTTCGGCCACAACGCAAGCAGCCGTCCTCAGGTGAAGAACAGGTCTGTCGGGAAGACAGCATCTGAATGAGTCTTTCCGACAGACCTGTTCTTCACCTGAGGACGGCTGCTTGCGTTGTGGCCGAAACGTCGTGAGAATTATTTTATTATGTTTTATTTTTAATATTTTATTATTTCCCTTCTACGTGACTTTACCGAAAGAACCAAGAAGATGAACATTTTGACAGTTGCGCTGGAGGTGACTTTTAACGGCATCGTCAGGCTTAGCTCGTGATGCAGGTCCTTTAAGTAGGTGCCATGATGTCATCAGAACAGGCACGCATGATGTGAACCGACTTGGTAGTTCGAATTGATTGCTCGTTGTGATTGGCAGGCTACATTCGTGTAATAAGATGACTCTATTTAGAGGTTGGTGATAATAGGCTTTTGTTCATTATATTAAGGTATTGAAAGCCTGCGTGTGGATGCATGTCCCTGTGCGGGTAAATGTCTTTGTGTACGTGTGGATGTGTGCGTGTGTTTCTCTGTGCACCTAGCCTGGCACAAGTGCCATGGTTACATCTTTGCCACTTAGTGCCGGACCGTGGTGGCTGTTATTTTTATTGTTGTGTACATGTGTGCATGGGTGTTTGTATCTTGTGTGTGTGTATGTGGCACAGTAAGGAACACGGGTGGTACATCTTCCAGTCATGTCAGTCCGTTAATCCACAACGCCTGAGTTTGTCCCGTGACCTGCCAGTGAGCCTCAAGAGTGTACCTAGCCTGGCACGAAGCGGCACGGGTGACATCACCGCCGCTTAATGTCATCGTTGCCGTGTGACCGTTCACCACTGTCTGGCTTCCGCAGGGATCGCGACCGGGAGCCACCGCTGTCCGTGCCGCGGTACCGCGCGTTCCCCCGCACGAGTGCCGCGCACCGTGGGGACGACGCGCAGGCCACTCGAGACGACTCCAGGTGACGCTTCGGTGCCGGTGGCGGTGGGCAGTGGCAGCAGCGGCGGTTGGCGCGCTGCGCTACGAACCCGGCGGCCCGAGTTCGATTTTCGTTCGCGGCCAACACCGGTGACGGTTATCTGAACCGGTTCTGGGCTGCTCCTAGTTTGACTCTGCCTCAAATGAGTGCCTGGTGCGGTGGGTCAACATTGCCTAATGGGGAGACAAAGGCGGTCGGGCGTGGTGCTGGCCACCCTCCCCCTCGTGTGTCTTGCTGGCCTTCATAGGTGCTCATTTAAATGAAACTTAACAGCACTTGCCCAAAACGTCTGTTAAGGCTATAAGGGAGGGATATTTGTCTTTGAAGTTGGTGGGGATGGTGGTGGCAATGCTGGTGGTGTTAAAATTGTAGGTGGCAGCGCTCGTTTTGTTGCCGATTCAGTTGTGATGTTGGCGATGATGACGGTGGCTTGCGGTGGTTGCGACAATGTTCGGCTTGCAGGTGGTGGTGGTGGTTATGATTATGAAGTTGTAAGAAGTGGTAATGCTTATAGCTTTGAGGATGATGACCTTAATAACGATAATGTAAGCCAACTGCTGCTGCAAGCAATGACTGACGACGATGATTTTCACGACGCATTGCGACGACGATGACAAACCGCAGGTCTCGCGGCGAGGCCGACTTCCATCACGCCGTCCCGCGCACCGTCCTGCCGCTGCCGCCCCACTCGCTGCTGCGCTCCACACGTCCCTCCCCCGTCCGGGTCCAGCACTCCACGCTCGGGAGCTCCTCCTCCCACCCCTCGCCCATGGTCAGTCGATAAACATTCGTACGGCGCTGTGCGAGCGAATGGCCACCGATTTACGCAGATATTGGCCAATCAAAAAAAAAGGGGGGTGGCGTTTCACACGACGCTATACCAACCAATGGGATATTGCTCGATGCGTGGGATCACTTGGAAATGAATACACGCAGTGATTAAACCTCGAGGGATCGATACTCTAACGTGGCTGTCGCCTGAATGTCCCGAATCGATACAATAGACACCTCCAAGTCGGGTTCCACAAGACCATATATTGGCAGAGATGCACCGCTAGGGGCAATGCCAAAGCCTGCTTCCTTCCATATATGGGCAGGTGGCTTATCGATGATTTCGTCGGGTGTCCAACTTTATTAATAAGACTCTTGATTTGAAGCTTTCGTGACTGCGGGAATCCATACTCTTTGGTTCTTTTGGTAAAGTCACGTAGGTAGAAGAATAATAATAGATCACGACGTTTCGATCGCTACGCAAGCAACCGTCTTCAGGTGGGAGTGGTTGCTTGTGTGGCGATCGAAACGTCATGATCTATGATTATCTTTTTGCCTACTTGACTTAACCGAAAGAACCAAAGAGTATTTAATAATAATCAGGTGAAGACGGCTGCTTGCGTTGTAGCCGAAACATCGTGAGAATTATTTTATTATGTTTTATTTTTATTATTTTATTACTTCCCTTCTACGTGACTTTACCGAAAGAACCAAGAAGATGAATCCCTGCAGTCACGAAAGCTTTAAATCGAAATAATTATATAGCGCTTTTTATTAAGGATCTCAAAGCGCTGTACAGGATGCAGCAGCAGCACCCATACACTGGGCATGAAAATAATATAAATACATTTTAAGAATCCATTTACTAAATTAACTAAAATTTCGATTTAAAGCTTTCGTGACTGCAGGGATTCATATTCTTGGATCTTTCGGTAAAACATGTTTTATTTTTATTATTTTATTATTTCCCTTCTACGTGACTTTACCGAAAGATCCAATAATATAACTAAAATTTCATAAGTGTAAGTGTATAAATAGGGTTTAAAGCACATTTTTTTAATGTCCACAGACTGCATTATGTATTACAGCGCGCGCCACATCAATAAAAGCATCTCGAAGCCCTTTACATTAAGTATCGACGAGTAGAGAATGCCAGTTACCACCTGGCATTTCGTCACGGGCAGCTGAGTGGGGGGGTGGGGGAAGTGTTCTGGTCGCTCACAGGTCAGGGAAACCACATGCCCCTGTCTGGCAATTTCGATCCACCAAATCCAGGCATCTAAGCGTACCAAGGACAAATCTGCGTTCAATGGGTGATCGAGGTTTCAGTAGTCAGGTACCTCATTTGTAGATTGTCTTATCCCAGTCCATTAGGGACGCTCCATCAGTCGAGGTTTTTAAGGCTCGTCTGAAAACGCATGTATTTTCTCTTGCGTATCAGTCTTTGTACTCTTAGTTTAGTGTTTATGGTTTTTACAGGGGTTGTGTTGTAAAGCGCTGTGAGGCCTTGTGTGAATGGCGCGATATAAACTTGAGTTTGACTTACTGTGTTGGCACCGCTGAGATTCTGGTTTCAAATGTTGGGTTTCATCCAGCCTTGATTAAACCGGGTTTCTCTAGTATAGCGAGTTCATCGTCTCAGAGGGTAACCAATGACTGACATAGAGGCTCAGAGACACACCAATAGATGAACATAGACACACACAGACTCACCTAGACTTAGTCGTGAATACATTGGGCTCTCATGTTTAGTGATTTGATATCACCTACATATTGCTTCAGCCGGGTTCTCAAGTCTCGTTAATTGATGGTTTCTACCCGGTCACCAATCGCCTATATGAATCCCCATTGTGTCCGCTGTGTCTCTGTGTCTCCCCTGTGTAACCCCCCCCCCCCCCCCGTGTGTCTCCTGGGTGTGTAGCTCGGTTTACCCCGGGTATTTATGGCGGAGATCCTCACCGTGCCAAGGCCGGAGCTGGAGGTGAGGACATCGGAAATTGTGTTGATGAGTTGGGGGGGGAAGGGGTTTAACTTTTTCTAGGATGAAGACAAATAGACAAATGTATACACTTGGATTTGCAAATCTTTGCTTACACGTGTTTGTTATCGGAGGTATATGATCAGCTCTCCCGCACCTCCGATTAGCACGGTTGGCTACGTACTTTGCAAAAGGAGTTCAGCATGCATACATAGTATATGACATTTTTAAAGCATTTGAATAATTTTTTTTAAAGGAGTCTCCGAAGCAAACCCTCGTTTATGAAGAGGTAAGGCTCAAAACTATGCTGTACAGATAGGTCGGCAACCTATTTGTTGTACTATCATTCATTGGCACCGTGCAGTAGATCTGCGGGGCTTGGTAATTCACTCACACAAATAATGTCGCTCGCGTTGACCGAGGTTCTTGTAAGTTGCGGCCATGGCCTGCGTCTGGCTCTCGGGGGGTCTCGGGAGTGGCCCACCAAGAGGTTTGGCCCGCACAGAGATGTGGTTCACGTATAAAGACATAAAATTTTGATTTAAAGCTTTCGTGACTGCAGGGATTCATCTTCTTGGTTCTTTCGGTAAAGTCACGTAGAAGGGAAGTAATAAAATAATAAAAATAAAACATAATAAAATTGTTCATTCAGACTATGTCGCCTCGACGGACCTGGTTTTCACCTGAGGACGGCTGCTTGCATTGTGGCCGAAACATCGTGAGAATAATTTTATTATGTTTTATTTTTATTATTTTATTACTTCCCTTCTACGTGACTTTACTGAAAGAACCAAGAAGTATAGAGACATGCCGATCTCCTAATACGGTATTTTTAGTTGGGTTAGATCTCGTTAATGTAAATGTGTCGTAAACCCTACTTGCACTCGACACAGCCAAACAGTAAGGGTTTGTCACGTGAACAAAACGTGCCAATTAGTTACCATCTTCTTGGTTCTTTCGGTAAAGTCATGTAGAAGGGAAGTAATAAAATAATAAAAATAAAACATAAAATAATTCTCACGACGTTTCGACCTGAGGACGGCTGCTTGCGTTGTGGCCGAAACGTCGTGAGAATTATTTTATGTTTTATTTTTATTATTTTATTACTTCCCTTCTACGTGACTTTACCGAAACAACCAAGAAGATGAATCCTTGCAGTCACAAAAGCTTTAAATCGAAATTTAATTCGTTACTACTTCAGCACACCTGTGTGTTGAAGAGCAAACCTAAAACATCAACAGTTTGAGCACCTGCTTAATCAGGCAATTGACAGAACCCAAACAACTTTATTACGAGTAATGTTGGTCGTGAAAGCCTGCGTGTTAAATAGAGATACCGCTTGGTTCCATGAAAATGAGATGAACAAGAGATAGAAATGAGAGTGTTGTGAGAGGTTCACAAGAGAGAGCCATGCGACATCTGGAGACGAGAGCGGCGCGTAACACGACGGTCACACGTACGGACGCCATGGGCAGCACGTCGCCACGTGCCCGTCATAGTGTGTGGCGTCACGTTGCCCGCCAGGACACTCCGATTTGATCTTGTTGTGGCCCACTGAACTGCTTCTCCGATTAGCACAGTTGGCTATGTATGGCGTGAAAGAAGTTCAACATCTTTTTTCCACCGTGTAAAAAAAAAAGTTTGATGGCCGCGAGACGTTGATGATGATGCTGCTGCTGCTGCTTCGGTTCTGTTTTGCAGGACCTGATGAATTTTGACTTCCAGTTCATCCTGCACGGGGCGTCTCAGAGCACGATCGAGTGGTACACGTGCGCGCACAAGTACAAGAAGGTACAAGCGCGTGGCGGCTGCTGCTGCTGCTGCTGTTTCGCCCGGTGGTCAGAACGCTTGCCAACGAGCCAGTTTGCACAGAGGCAGCAGTTCAATTCCTGCTAATAGATATTTGTGCTGCTCTGTAATGGTTGAAATGCAATGCTCCTTAAATTTACTGTAATCCCATCACGCTGAATCCTTATAATTTAATGAATTAATGCCCTGGTTTAGTAGTATTGACAGCTGTTAAAGAATTGTGAAAGGTTTTTCAGGTACCACCACACACACGCACCACACACACACGCACACCACACACGCACACCACACACACTTTTGTATGTATGTAAGTTGAACTTCTTTTGCACCGCACGTAGCCAACCGTGCTAACGCCACACACACGCTCCAAAGACAACACACACACACAACACGGATTGATCATCTTGCCCTGGCCAGACATGCGTAGAATCGTGATCAAAAGAAGTCGGGTATGGTGATTCATTACATGAGTTGTGCAAGTTCAAGCAAAGGCCGGTAATGTAGTTTCACCACCCCCCCTTCCAAAATAACCCCCCCCCCGCCTCACAGCTGAGGCCTCGTAAAGAGGACAAGAGGCCAGACGGCGAAGAGAGCGATGATGAGAAATGCACCATCTGTCTGTGCGAGCTGGAGGACGAGGAGGATGTGAGGTTTGTGAATTGCCGTTGCTTGCTCTTCCTTTATATATTTTGGCACAGCACAGCGCCGCTTATCCCACTCGCTGTGGACTGATTGTACAGGTTGCTCTGTGAAAAAGTCAGATGTGTGAACATGGATGGAACATGAAAGGTGCATCACAAAAACTGCACTGGGTGTGGGCGGTCAGTTGGTCAGGATGAATTTGTGACCTCAGATATTCAATGACCGGGGAAATCTCTGCTGTGTGCCCCCCCCCACCCCCCATGCCTCATTCTGCCCCTCCCTGGTGGTACAGGAGGCTGCCCTGCATGCATCTCTTCCACCAAACGTGCGTCGACCAATGGCTCGTCACCAACAGGAAATGCCCGATCTGCCGGGTCGATATCACAGCTCAGCTGCCCGTGAAACCCTGATCAGTTCGGAGCATCATCCCCCCCCCCTCTTCTCTGCCCCTCCCCACTGCCCCACTCCCCACCGCCCCACTCCCCACCGCCCCTCTCCCCACCGCCCCTCTCCTCCGACACACGAGACCCACAATGCGATGAGATGCCTACCTTCCTCACTGCAGTGCACACACACCAGTAGTGTAGTCCTACCCGTACAGCCCCCGTTGCGTGTATACAGCCCGTGCGATGATCCACTGCTGGACGACGGCCTTGCCCTCGTACAATGCGGGTCGTCGGGGTTATTTGACCGCACTCCCCCCCTCCCCTCCCGCTGGTCAGCGCGGGTCGGTGAAGGCGGGGAAGTCTGGTTGGCGCAAAGGAGGACGGTGCAAGCCGCTTCACAAAACTGTTCCTCGTAAAAAGCTGGTTTGGGAGAGGTTCAGTTGTAACCCGTCCAGCATTTGAAACGGTTTGGTCAAAGCTGCTGGGCGAGATCCAATTATTCCACGCGACGAGGGCTGTTCGGTGCAGACGCAGCGCGATGCACCCATTCGTCCTGTAAGGACAACGATGATCACGCGATGGAGCTTGTGGATCGCCGGTTTTCACGCGGTGTCTGCGGTGGCCCGGTAACCTCTGTTCACGACGACGTTTTACAAAGAACCTGTTCTCCCGCATTGAATCGTGATCTGTGAATCGCAACGATTAATCGAATCGCAGGGCAGGTGAAATCGATACGCCGCTGCTCCTGGCGTAACTCTCTTTATTGTCGCAATCCTTGCACTGGATATTTTTCTGACCTATTATGATCTCTCGAGGAGATGGTATCTGCCATTGATGTCGTTTCGTATATTTTGCACTTGCATCCCTCTGCTGCGTACACGCACACCTGCTTGGCATTCCGTCGTCGACTTTTTGCTTTCCTGCCTCCCACACTTTTGAATTTACGGCACGCTGTTTGTTTTTGTCACTCGATTGTACGATATGCAGCCATTTGAATAGGCGTAGTTAACCTACTGGATTGTTTTGCATTCGTTTTAACGTTGGCATCAGAATGTTTTTTTCTTGTTATTTTGTTGAAAATAATCTCACCCGTTCTCTAACAAGGTTGACCAGATGATCGATAGAAAGGCCAGTAAATAATGAGGTCTTCAGACGATGAACAAATCCTCTCAAGAGGGTACAGATCTATCTGTTACGTGGTCTTTAGAGACGAACCACTTATGATCGGCTCTTTATACAACAGAATAGACAAACCAGTTCCTGATTGAGCCTCTAGACAAATGTCATAAAAAAAAAATCTCAAGTAGGCCCTAAATTTGCTTTGCCGTTTCTGCGGCTCCCCTCGCGTTGAACGAAGATCTCCGATTTTCATTGTTTCGCGCACAAAGGTGGGAATGATGTAGAAGCAAAGTTTGATGTGTTTTGAGGTTGAGCAAGTGCTGCTTTGAACCTTCGCAAAGCACCCACGGTGATCGAAGTTAGACATTTTGCGGTGTTTCATGCTGCGCCCCTATAAGCTGAGCGCAGGTTGGGATATTTTTTTTTCCCCCGTTAGGAAAAAATAATTAAGTCATGGTTTCTTGCATGAAGACCTTGCGCTGTTTTTGAAGCACGTGTTCATTTGGTGCTTGCGTCACGTTTCGGTTTCGCGTGACGTTTTCGACTCCCATGACGCCCGCAGAATTAACAGTTATGTCACGCAGCAGCTTTACGCTGAAAATGTTAACAACAAAAAATCGCCACCCATCGGCTTGTTGCAGGGAGAAACCTCTACACGGCACACGTGCAGCCCATTTGTCAGACCACTGCTGGATGAGGGCCTTCCCCATGCCTGTGTGGGTCGTGGCGATATTTGACCGTACTTTGCCACGCTGAAGTACGGTAAACGCAGGTGGCATCGACGCGAGAGCTTCGAAGTGCAGCAAAAAAGTATCCTGCTGCCCACCACATAGCTCCAAAGCAGCCTATAACACCTGTTTTGCATGGTGGTCACCCATCCAGGAAGCAACAATAGTCTAATCCTGCAGTACTTTTTGCGTTGATCTTTTTTTTTTTGCAAGCACATCGGTGCAATAGAGTCTGTGCAAGTTTGTGGTTAGAAGAAACGCAATAATAAAAACATGTTTAAGGTGAAAATAACGTTACTGTAAATGGCTCATCTTGCTGTGAATACAATAACATTTTCCTCAATATAGTTGGAATGGGTACACCACATCCCTCACATGTAACAGGTTTGTTTTTGGACAGTGGACCCATCAAAAGTGAACAAAAAAATGCATTGTAGTCCTGAAGCTGAGTGCGCACAGCAATGATTCTTTGGTGTTGAGCTGCATCCCCATGCCGTGCAGGTTCCCGTAATAAAGTTCAACACAGCAATGCCGGCACCAGATCTCTGTATGAATCAACTCCTGCCGCCCAAACACATGCCAAACTTTCAAACTGTTCTGGTCAAACCGGACAGGTGGCCACCGTAATTAAAATCAGATATTGTGGGTATGTTTTGACACATTCCTGCGGAGGGAGCTGGTAGGAACGTTGGGTTGCTCGGTCAATGGCGGCGCGGTGTATTCCGCAAATATGGCCGACTGAGAGGGTGGGCACAAGTCGGCGTGAGTAGGTTAAACGTTGAGTTTTATAAGAGCACCACGGGGTGACCAGCCCCTCCCCACCCAGCCCCACCCCTCCCACCCAGGCCCACCCTCCCCACCCAGCCCCTCCCTGCACGACGGACGGACACAATCCCCTGTGGGCTGGTGTCACCAGGAGGTTCCTATCAGTATAATCATAGCTGTGTGTTGCCACTGGAGAAACAAAGGCAGCCAGGTGTGGTGTTGGCCACCTAACCCCTTGTGTGCCGTACCGGTCTTACAGCTGAGCGAGATGCGGGGAGGAAGTGGGTGAGCTAGTGGAAGGAAAGAGGAATATGGAGAAACAGAGATAAATTGGGATATCCAGTACAGATAAGGCAAGAGAAAGCTGCGAGACAGGGCTCTATAGAAGATGAAACGTTTTTCTCTGGCTGGGAGGGAGGGCTGGACAAACATTCAAATGACGCGCAGGTTGCTCAGTCTTACCCAGGGCGCACCACGGTAAGAGGAGTCAAGGATGCAATGCACGGAGAAAGCACGGAGAAGGACAGAGTGGGAGAGGAGGCCGGGAAGAAGTCCCCACCATGAAGATGGACAGAGGAGGCCGAATGGCACGGCTCAAGACGAGCGAGGGGGCGGAGACGCACCGGGCCAGAACTTTATCCAGCAGTGGATTTGGCAAGGGCCGGATAAAACAGCACTACCCACCGTGACCCACAAACCCGAAATGAATGAATGGCCAGCTTCACGTTATTTAACAGACGCCAGTTTAATGTGATTCACAACCGCGTTGGGAAAAGTACGCATGCCCGGCGGGGTTAACAACGTATACAATACACACATCCGCTGTACAACTCGCTCGCACTCAACTCTCATCCGACACCACGCAACTCACTCGTCCGTAACTTGGATTTTATACACCACCCGAAATCGTCACGAACATGACAGCAGTCAAAACTTTCAGGTAATTCATCCGCTACACACTGGCGATCGTGACTTTGACAGAATTTGTTTTATGATGTTGCAGGGCTAGAGCTGAAATTTGTTACAAGATGCAGGTTTTTTTTTTGCTTGCAACTTGGAAAGTCCATCTATTTGAAAATGTTGGGCTCTAATAAACACAACTCAAATGTATAATTCATTGAATGGGGTGAGAAAAGGTTCCGAAGTATTGTCTCGTGCAAAAACTCTTCTGAATATACAACCACCATCGGTGAATCGAGACCGACCCCCCGTGGAGTGATGCAACAGCCGATAGAAGCACCGTCATAAAATACAGCAGAGTTCTTACTGTTCATAATAAGGTTTTTTGGCTTAGATCGCGTGAGTATAAATATGTAGTTAACCTGCCACAGCCAACCAGAAAGGTTTGTCTCGTAAACGTGCCAATTAGTTACTAGTTTAGCCAACCGGTGCGTTGGAGTAAATCCACATTTACAATTAGTACCGCGACATTTCGCTTGTAATTACATCCAACATCATCGGGCCATTTTGCCAGATGATGCTGGATTTTGCCAGAATTTAGCGATCCAAGCCAAAAAAAAAAACCTTTACGAATAATATTGGTCGCGTACACCTACGCGTCCAAATTGAGCTGTGTTTATGCATTGCATTTTTGTGCTTATTGTACGCAACTGTTAAATGCACGCCGGGTTTTCACTCATTCCCAGGGGGGACTTTGCCAGTTTCCTGGCCATTACGGTAACGCGGACAAAACGTTGGCATTTCTTTGTGGTGCGAAAGCGCGAGTGTCCAGAAGAAAACCCACACATGCGAGGAAGAACACTTAGGGCCCCCCACCGCACAACCTTTAAGAACCTACTTGCTGTACTGCCTTCAACAGGCACCACCTCTCGTCTTATGTTCTATGTTGATATCTGAACAGCTGAAAACAGTGTATAAGCAAATAATACTCAGTTATCAAAACATTTAGACTGCTCCCACAGACTCCAGCACCGCGTGAATACAAAGTCAAAACGCAAACACTAACCTCTTAAATAAAATGTACATCAGCCTTAAAAATGTATATAAATACTGTACATTATTTTTCATTTTTTTCAACTTTTTTGTAAAAAGTATTTTTTATTCTCTTGAATCTATTGTTCAATACAAACAGTTGAATTTCATTTTATATAGCCTTTTAAAAAAATTATCATCTTTTCTTCGCTGGATGACGATTAGGGTCCATGTTAGTGTCACTATACAGAAACGTGGCGTGGCACGGCAGCGCAGCGGATAACGCGCTGCACAGTTAACCCGGCGACCTGAGTTCGTTTCCCCAGCCACGGCGAACATCGGTGGCAATTTATATATATGAACTGGTCCTCAGCCTCCCCTCTCACTGACCAGCATGGTGAAGCATGATCGTAACCACGCCCCCCCCATGACCGACGCAGGCGTGGGGAGGACTTCATCCAGCAATTGACTGACAATATCTATACACATCATTCAGCATTATTATGATTTCTACACAGAACTGTACATTGGGTGGTTATGGGTATGAACAGCACACTTTGAATGCATGTTTAAAAACAACAACAAAATGCTCAAAAAGGAACAAAAGCAGGTTACAACGGCATTCCAGAAAAAAAAGGGAAGAAAATATATCTATTCGTCTAGTAAATACATTCAACTTGAGGAGCTGTAATAAAACAACCCCTCACAAATGAACTTCATAAACACAGGGTAATTGGGTTAAGTTTTACACAATGCCGTGTAAAAATAACGAGAAAAAACCGCCTCCCCATGTCTATGAATGTACACACAAACTGCGCGCTGTGCGGAATATTGTAGAGTTCTTCCTGGAAAATGTGTTATTTTTTGTTATATTGCACAAAGCTTACTCTATGGGTTTTTTTAATCTAGAATATAGATCTGTAGCATTGCGATTAATGGGTGGCGCCCCTAGTGGCTGGAGGCTTTACGCAAACTCCACACAATAGTAAACATCGATTATTACACCATTGGAACCTCATGCCAGTAAAAAACATAACTCTGATAATGTATGCACTGTCCTTGAAGTTGATTGGTCCACACCCGAGACAGCTTTCCTTAGAGCCTAGTCTCACATGGTGTTGGACCAGATGACGCCAAAAGGCGTACATTATCAGAGTTATGTTTTTTGTTTGCATTATGACTGCAGGTATTGTGGTCTATGCAAACATGACTCCTTGTAAAAAAGGTGTCAGTTTTGTTGCCAGATAAAAGGGTAAAAAAACAATTAGCGATTCTTACATGCACACACGCAATTCGATGCGTGTAACGCAAGCTTTGAGAATCAAAATTCATAATCGCAACGTCCTACCCACTCGTCCTGTATTGTACATCAAAACACAATTGAAGAATTTTTTGGAATACGGCGGGAGAGTTCATAGCTGCCAAATTTAAAAACATCAAAATCGGCTTCGCTTCCATGTGCGTAAATTTATGACGGAGCACAACAACCGAGATAAAAGCGAAAGTAAAAAGGATATCATCAACCAAAGCCGAATAACTCGAAGGGTGCCCGAGACTCGTAATGAAAGTGGCATTTGAGAGTCGCTGCGCCTACGATTGATTCACAGCCACCATTCCTCCGACACGGAGGATGGATAGAAAATAAATAACTGATATAGCCAAAAATATGGGACGATGCTTCAGCAAATCAGCACAGGTGGAAGCTATGAAAATGAACGATTTATGACAATTTACATCCATTCCTATAACTAGCAGGCCATATTAGATGTTATTCAACAAATGTGTAATATGCATAGAGGGGATGCTACGAGTGGAGCATGTGGTTCGACACATTCTCACGCACACTTGCCAAGAGGGGGAGGCATGTACCCGATTATCCTCACGACCACCCCATAGTGATGCAAAACTGACTATCCAGGGTAGCTGATTCAATGCGAGTGCCGAGTTTCGTCTCATTTTTACAATATGAATCGTATCGTTTACTGCAGTTCAGTGATATCATTTGTACAGTTCTGTTTGAATTCCACGAGCCAAAATATGCAACCCATGAGCTTATTTAATTGCGTGAGAGTAGATTGTAACCGATGAACGGATGCGTCGATACACTCCTAACAGAATGGGAACCATGATAACGATGACTCAAACTACCGTCCACTGTTACCACCGACACTGGAGAGGGCCAATCACCACGAGGCATTCAATGGGGGGAACCGTGAGCACAGCGAAAATGTTTTATAGAGCATTGCGGTGTTAGGGATCGGGTCAGGGACAGAGTTAATGCCAAGCGGCTGGTTGGCTCGTTTGTTAGGGTTGGGCTTGTGTCGAGGTGGCTGATTTGCTCTGCCTGCGAGCAGTTTTCCCCCACTGCCGAGCCATTTCACCGATTTCTGTCCACTCAGGTGGGCACAAAGCACAGGTCAAATTTTCCCATGGGCAGTTCCACGGTTTTCGGACGTAACATTTTTGACACTTTATAGATGTGGCCATCAATAGTAACCGAACGGAGTGGCTTCAACTCAACAACGTACACCGTCAGCCAATTACAGCTGTGATTGAGAGGACAAATAAATTGTCCATGCTTGATTAGAGTAATTCTCGTAAATTACCGTGGTGTTGGGACGTACTAAGACAATACGACTTTTCATCCATGCTGGGAAGGTGGTGATGGTGCAATCATTTTCCTGTACAGTCCATGGTCAAACCACCACCTTATGCCATGAATAATTAATATTGCAAACATATAATTACTCGTATATAGCACCAGATAACATTATTCGGATGGTTTTACAAATGTTGACCTCTTAATGAGGTTGCCAAATTTGTGCAACTTTCCAAGCATTCCACACGGGAAAGTTGTACAGTAAAAAAAAGGAAAAAATGATCAACTTTAGTCACTCAGTGATGGTAAAACAGATGTACAATTGACTAGGCAATCAGACCCTAGCACTACCCACAACCACACTAGCCCACCAGACCCTAGAGCCTGACCCCTGATCTTAAAAAAGCCCACATCAACCCTACACCTGATTATCCCTAACCACAAAAGCTAAACACTAACCCTAACCAAACTAGCCAACCAGATTCTAACCCTACCACTAACCCCAACTGGCTAACCAGCCCCAAGCAGTCCGAGCCAGCTCTCCTGCTTCACCTTTTAATTTCTAGTTGTCCTTTTAACTTTTGGTGTTCGCAAGCAAAAGGATGAAAGTACAACAAATATTTCCGGGCATGTTTGGCCGCAACACTTAATTTTGTACGAGTTTAAAACTAGCGATGAAATATTTCATGCTTTTGTGACGTTTACACCCAAATGTATTACGGAGCTGTTCTGAGTTGGCGCAGGAGCGCCTACAGTTGCAAGACGATCCATCGCGCGCAGTCACTGCCCGTTCACTTTGACTCTCTTGTTAATGGAGACGTTCGTTCATTTCTCAATCCGCTTGTCCTGGTCAGGGTCGTGGGCGGCAGCATGTTGAGTAGGACGGTCCGGATCTCCCTTTCCCTGGTGCCAGCCTCCAACTCTGTCTGGGGAATTCCCAGGCATTCCCAGGCCAGTCGAGCGACATAGTCTCGCCAGCGTGTCCTGAGCTGGCCCCGGGTCTTCGCCCAGACATGCCCGGTAGAGTTTCAGGGGGAGTCTACCGGGGGGTGGGCACCTTACCAGGTGTCCACACCACCTCAACTGTTCCTCTCAATGCGGAGAAGCAGCGGCTCAACTGTGAAGCTCTCCCCGGATGGCCAAGCTCCTCATCCGATCACGGAGTGAGCCCGGCAAGCCCAGCGGAGATACCTCAGTTTGCCCCTTGTACCCCCCCGTGATCTCATCCTTTTGGTCGATTACCTAAAGCTCATGACCCGAGGCGGAGGGTGGAAATGTAGACGACCTGTAAACCGAAGCTTCGTTCGGAACTCAGCTCACAGCTTCACTACCACGGAACGGTACAGTGCCCGCAACACTGCGGACGCCGCACCGATCCGCCGGCCGATCTCCCACTCCCACTTACCATCACTCACGAAAGAGACCCCGAGGTACTCAAACACCTCCACTAAGGGCAAGCTGTTCCCCTCTCACCTGGAGAAAATCAATCCAGATTTGGAGGTGCTGATCGTCATCCCCAGCCTCATCACCGCACTTTGGCAGCAAAAGAGACGTCATCTGCAAAAAGCAGCGAATGCCACCCTCCATGCCCCCGTAACTGGACACCAAAATACGAACACAGCTCCACTCCGGG
Organism: Lethenteron reissneri; assembly: GCF_015708825.2. Classification (NCBI taxonomy): domain Eukaryota; kingdom Metazoa; phylum Chordata; class Hyperoartia; order Petromyzontiformes; family Petromyzontidae; genus Lethenteron; species Lethenteron reissneri. The sequence continues at coordinate 7,128,190 of NC_083828.1, read as the reverse complement.
AATACAGAGACCCATATAGCGCACAAAAGCGGCACCGGTACATCATACTCCCGCAGCACCTCCCACAAGACATTGCGGGGAACATGGTCATCTGCTTTTTCCAAATCTACAAGCAGAGGTAGAGTGGAGAAGCATATTCCCATGAATACTCAAATATCTGTAAGAGGGAAAAGAGCTGGTCCATTGTTCCACGACCATGACGGAATCTGCATTGTTCCTCCCGAATCTGAGACTTGACCACCGGGTGGAGCCTCTTCTCCAGCACTCTGGCGTAGGCTTTACCTGGGACGCTGAGGAGTGTGATTCCTCTGTAGTTGGAGCAAATCCTCTGGTTCCCCTTTTTTAAAATGGCAACCACGACCCCAGTTTGCCAGTCCAGAGGGTACTATACCATTGAAGAGGCGTGTTAACCACAACACTCCTACACTGTCCAGCGCTTTCAACAATTCTGGGCGAATCTCGTGCACCCCAGCAGCTTTGCCGCTACGAAGGCCTTCGACCGCCACAGCGACTTCAGCAACAGTGATGGATCCGACACCCCCCAGCTGTTTACAGGGCTGCCTCCTGAAAGGAGGGCATGTCCACTGGGTTAAGGAGCTCATCAAAGTGTTCCTTCCACCTCTCAACAATCTCCCTAGTTGAGGTAATGTTACGCCACCCTTACTGAAAACAGCCTGGGCCACGTCCCGTCGACCACTCCTAAGGCGTCGGTTGGTTTACCAGAATATCTTTGAGAATGCCCGATAGTCCCTCTCCATGTCCTCTCCAAACTCCCACGCCCGGGCTTTCGCTTCAGTGACTCCTGCCGCGCTCTTGGCCAGTACCTCTCAATCGAGTCGGAAGACCTTTTTCTGAGTCTGGCTCAGAAAGCCTCCTCCAACTTGACAGCTTCCCTCACCACTGGTGTCCACCAGCATGTCCTAGGGTTTCCGCCATGAGAGGCACCAACTGCCTTCAGACCACATCTTTTCACACCACAGCTTTTCACAGCTGCATCCACAATCGGGTCCTGAACATCGTTCACTTGGACTCAGCGTCCACAACCTTCCCTGGAGCGCAGGAGAAGTTTTCCCGGAGGTGGAAGTTGAAATTTTTCTGCACTGGGTCTTCCGCCAAGACATACCTGGAAAACTCGCAGTATTCACTTGGGCCTTCCACATCTATCTGGTCTGTGCCCCAAGCGTCGGCTCCAACTTACCACCAGGTGGTGAACAGTTAACAGCTCTGCCCCTCTCTTCACCCAAGTGACCAGAACATACGGCCTTAGGTCCGATGATACAACTAGAAAGTCAATCATTGACCTTTGGCCCAAGGTGTTCCGATACCAAGTATACTTTTGAGCATCCTTGTGTTCGAACATGGTGTTTTGTTATTGACATTCCGTGACTAGTACAGAATTCCGATAACATTTCACCGTTTGGGTTCTGATCAGGGGGGGGGGCCCATTCCTTCCAATCACGCCTCTCCAGGTATCTACATCTTTCCCACGTGAGCATTGAAGTCGCCTCGTAAAACTATGGAGTCGGTAGGCGGCACTCTGTCGAGCACTCGACCCACCATCTCCAAGGTTGAATACTCTGAATTGCTGTTTGGTGCATACGCACAGACAACAATCAAGAGTTTTTTTTCTGAGACCCAAAGTCTCATTGAGGTGACATTCTCATCCACTAGGACAAACTCCAGCTGAACAGCACCCAGCTGGGGGCTTCTGAGTATCCCCACACCCATCCAGGGCCTCTCACCAGGGGTTACTCCGGAATAGGAGACCACCCCCTCAACTAGCTCTGGATCGATACTTGGTTTTTTACCCTTCTATCTGGCAACAAAACTGACACCTTTTTTTACAAGGAGTCATGTTTGCATGGACCGCAATACCTGCAGTCATAATGCAAACAAAAAACATAACTCTGATAATGTGCACTGTCCTTGAAGTTGATTGGTCCACACCCGAGACGCTTTCCTTAGAGCCTAGTCTCACATGGTGTTGGACCAGATGACGCCAAAAGGCGTCAGTTTTGTTGCCAGATAGAAGGGTAAAAAACCAATTATCATATTTTTTACTGGCAAATGAGGTTCCAATGGTAGCTCTGGATCCTCCCCCCCCAGTGACATTCCACGTCCCAATAGTCAGCGTCCATCGCCAAGGTCTAGTCCGTCCGAGACCATCCCTCTCCCTGCTATACTGGCATCGCACCCGCCCCTGACCCTTCGTCATGCGGATGGTGGGCCCACAGGACAACACCACATAGCTATTTTGGGCTGGGCCTGACCAGGCTACATGGGTCACCTGGCCACCAGGTGCTTCCGGGCGAATACCACCCCCAGGCCTAGCTCCAGCGGTGTATCCCGTTATCTGTTGTTCCGGCACGATTCTCTGATTTTTGTATTTTGGACCGTTATGTCTGGAACCTCCCCCAAGATCTGTTCGGAAAACCCTACCAGGAGTATAAGACTCCAGGTGACATAGCTCCGAGGGTCCTTGGAACCCACAAACCCACCACCACGATAAGGTTACGATCCTCCGAATGGAGAAGTGAGAATGAAAGTTGTACTTTCGAGGCGTTTGGTGAGAGGCGATCTGTCGTGTGAAGGAACCATTTTTGATGACAGCATCTAATGCCCAGTAGTCTTGTCCCAAGGTACGAATTGAGTTCCTGTAAAAAAAAAAAAATTAAAAGTTGTTATGTATTACAATCACAGCAGATAGGGTAAAATTTAAAGGAATGTTATCAATATGCTACTAGCTTTTTTGCCCGGTCAAAGGACGGGTGTATATTTCAGGAAATCTGAAATATTCAATAGAAAAATTGTTCATCTCATGATTATCAATTAGGGGGGGGGTTGCCCCATGTGGAGTGACGTCACCCGCTCATGATTTAATGAGGGGAGAGGGGTGCGTCATGTGGAGTGCGCGACCTTCTTGTGCGTTAGTGTAAATTTCCACGTCGGCATGAATATAATGAAGGGGGGGGGGGGCCTCTTTTGCAGTGACGTCACGCACGGATGTAGCACTGTGCTGCGAATATTTATTTTTAAATCCTTTATATTAAGTTCGCTTGCTTGCTTAGGACCGTGCAAATCTTTCGGTCGTTTTTTAACCCACTTCCCGTGATCCAATCGAGCTGACATTTACCACACAGACTCGTTGTGCGTGACAATTAATGGTCGTGAAAATTTTTTTCCAAAATTTTACACTTTTAGGACAATAATATTATATTTAATTACCAATTGCTTAATGGTGCAATGCAATAATCTGACCCATAGGTGGCAGCCATCTCAAGCCAGAGGACGAGAGGACTCTAGCCACCACGCATATAAAGGATTTATAGTGAAAAACTTTGTTTTTACGGGTTCTACTTATTCACCGCCACTTTCTGTAAAGAAACGTCATATTTGAAGCGACGTTGCGCAATAAATTATTTAATTCTGCTCGACCTTCCTCTGCGTTAGTGTAAAAATGTGGAGTGACATCACGCGGGGGGGTGGGCCTCATGTGGAGTAACGTCACGCGCGGGACCACACACATTCTCGGCTCATTATATTAGTAATGTGGGGGGTGGGTGTAGTGAGGGGGAGAAACCGGTCCCTTCACAGCTTTCCCTACCGCTGTTGACGCGTCGGGCGCTAGCGGCTGTGCTCGTAGACGTGGCGCGTCGCCTCCTGGCGGCACAGGCTGCTGAAGGAGCAGTTGGTGCACGTGTAGAGGCCACGCGTGTGTTGCCACGACACCCGGCGCTTACTGGACAGGCCTGTGAGGGGGAGGGGGGGGGGGCGGCACACGGTGGGGGAGGGCGGAAACGCGGTTAACTCCCGGTAACCCATAGGTGCATTATCCATCCGGGTTGTAGATTAGCTGTGCTCGTGCCATTGCAATCGTTAGTTGCTCCTCACTTGTCGGGGATCCCAGCACTGTGTAGCCTTTAACGGACTGTCGGAGAAAGTGCAGTTAGCGAGCAGCGCCTATAACGGCCGGCGAGGCAGACGAGGGCATGGGTGGCCAGCACCACGCGCAACTGCCTTTGTCTCCCCAGTACTGTTTATGCACAGCACCAGATACTCATTTAAAGCTGAGTAGGCCGAGGGAAGACCAAGGACTGGTTCGGATATCATTCGCCATTGATGTCAGCCATGTCCAGGAATCAAACTCAAAGACACAGGAAATGGTCATGCACACACATATTTATACACCCTCACAATTTCACTCGCCTGTAATGCACCCGATCCCGTGAGATCAACACAAGTTAGGCCGGTATGAGCTTGGATAGTGCTCAGATGGATGACCACCATGCACCATGGGTTATAGGCTGCGAAGCTATGTGGTGGGCGGTAGATGGCAGTTGTGACGGTTCTTCTTTGCTTCTACTTCAATGATAGCCAACTTCACCAATCTGCACTGACCAGCGTAATTAAGTATGGACAAATAACTCCTGCAGCCTGCACGGCCTGGGGAGGCTCTCATCCAGCATTAGGTTGATGAAGAATTGTACATGCACTAACCTATGTGCCAGCATTCAACCAGGACAAGTTTTGAAGTTGCAGTTTAAAAATAAACTCTTGTGAATTTCTGACAAGATGTAACCTCAAAGCCAACCTCAAGCAACATCACCAGAGTACAAATGCCTTGCTTGGCTTACATTAATTGCTCCCAGTAATTTACAGCCAATTGTCAATCCCCTGCTGGATGAAGGCTTCCCCAGGCCTTGTTAGTTATGGGGGTTAATTGACCATACTTCACCACACTGGTCAGCGGAAGGGGGAGAGAGAAGGGGGTGTTGTGCCCCAGACAAACCGGCACGACCAGCGTGGTAAAGAAGAAATAGCAAAAAACCACACTACTCATGGCGTTGGGAGGGGAGGGAGGGGGGGAAGCCGGTCATCCACAAGCGGATCGACAGAGTGGCGCTGCGCTCCGTGGTACACACG
>NC_083828.1:7105834-7122767 GCF_015708825.2 Lethenteron reissneri | reverse complement strand
TGTACGGGGGATCTTTGTGCTTCGAACCTGGCGACCCGAGTTCCATTCCCGCTCTCGACCAATAACAGTGGTGAATATTTGAGCCGGTCCTGGGCCTCCCCTAGGTCGACTCAGCCTTAAAACGAATACCTGGTGAGACGGACTTCGCCGTGCGTGATGCTGGCCACGCACGTGGGCCGTGTCGGCCTTTAATAGTGGCTCGCTGACAACACCTGCCCCAACCTTCCATTACATCAAATGGGGGATTGGAGCACGTGTGTGTGAGCGCGCGCGTGTGTGTGCACGTGTGTGTATGTGCACGTGTGTGTGTGCACGTGTGTGCGTCAACGTGTCTCTCCTGAAATATGATTTGCCCTTTGGCTCCAAAGGAAATGGCTTTTAAGTGACCTCTGTTCTTTCCACTCATTTAACTCACAGCTCTGTCTTGCACTCAAAACGACACCGGCATAAATCATTCTACCGGTGGTGTGTAGTCGTGTAGGCCGATCTACTTCTATGATTGTAAACCGGTAAGCAAGCTCCAACCTGCTTGCTAGTAGCGCAACGCGCTGACCGCTACACTACCGCTCCCCACACGTACACACACACACACGTATAGCACAGATTGGCCATGGTCAGAATGTATCGGACAGGGCATTGCCAAGGAACGTGGAGATCATTCCTTGAGGCCTCCGTGCCGTGGGTGGGTTGGCGTAATTGGCCTACTCTTCCATGCGGGACAATCTTCTTGGGAGAGTTGGGAGCACCCACACTTTACCCCATGACTGCACACGACCTGCCAATCGATTCCGTGGTCTACACCACGCGGGCCCCAACATTTTTGGCACCAGGCACCGGTTTCGTGGAAGACAATTTTTTCACGTACCGGGGGTGGGGGGGGTTCATCATTGGGTCTTTCCCCCATTTTCAAAGAAGCTCTCCAGCTACGTTTGTTTTTACTCATTTTGGCTACTAGGGGTTAATAGCTTGTGGGCTCACCAACACTGAGACAAGTGCGCAGTGCGGGAAAGACGCGCGGACGGAATTGGTCAATAATAAAATCATGGGGGGGGGCCACGCGCGGACTCACCGCTCTCACCTTCTGCTGCTGTGCGGCCCGGTTCCTAACAGGCCACGGACCGGTACCGGTCCGCGGCCCGGGGGTTGGGGAGCTCTGATCTACACAATCATCCTGCTGGGTGGATAGAGGCAGGGAGTGTGGGGGGGTAAATCTAAAAAAACTTCCACCGTTGTTTCATTCGCCATGTCAGGGAGAGCCAATCGAAGTGGTGACCCCACGGAATGCCAGTCCGCTGCGCTAACCGCTTACACCGCAACAGCAGCAGCAGTAGCAAGAGAGCAGTAGCAATACAGCAGCAGCAATAGAGCAGCAGTAGCAAGAGAGCAGCAGCAACAGCAGCAGCAGCAGCAATAGAGCAGCAGTAGCAAGAGAGCAGCAGCAATACAGCAGCAGCAGAAGAAATACAGCAGCAGCAGAAGCAACAACAGCAGCAACAGCAGCAGCAACACAGCAGCAGCAGCAATAGCAGCAGCAGCAGCAGCAAGAGAGCAGCAGCAGCAATACAGCAGCAGCAATACAGCAGCAGCAGCAATACAGCAGCAGCTATACATCAACAGCAGCAACAGCAGCAATACATCAACAACAGCAACAGCAGCAGCGCTGCCTTGGTTGTGCGAGAGTCGTTAACTAAGATCCACGTCTCCGCGATCTGTCGGGGCAGCGTCGGGGCGAACCCATGAATTCTGAAAAGTCTGCGCGCCGTCTTATCAGCCTCTGCCAAAAAAAAACAACGGATAAGGAGGACAGAGGCAGCTGCGGCAGCGGCAGCAGCTTGAAACGATGTGGACGTAGGAGCTGTAGCAGGATAAAATAAATCAGCGATAGAATTATAAATTATGTTCACGGAGAGGGAAGACAAGTCAGCGTGGAGGGGAGGCCTAATATGGGTTTTTTTCTATCCACAAATCGTCTCTTTAGATCCAGAAATTATGTGACAGGAAACTTAATGATAAAAAAATTAGTTCTAGATTTGAAGCTTTCGTGACTGCAATGATTCATACTCTTAGGTTTTTTCGATAAAGTCACGTAGGTGAAAATAAATAAAATAAATAAATAAAGTTATACTAACTAATAATAAACATAAAAATAATAGAAATACGTGACTTTACCGAAAAAACCTAAGAGTATAAGAAAAATTTTATTCAAAATATCACGGCTTGATCCATGCTGGAACACATCGGCACACGCGTTCAAAATATCAGAGCCATGCTTAATCCATGCTCTAACACACGCACACAAGTATTCACAACATCATAACCATTCTTAATCACGTTCGAACACATGCACACAAGTATTAAAAACATACCATTCTTAATCCACGTTCGAACACATGCACACAAGTATTAAAAACATAACATTCTTAATCCATGCTCGAACACATGCACGCAAAGTATTCAACATATCAATACATTTGCCCATTGGGTTCGATCATGTATCAGCTTGGATCAAGCTTCGTATCGTTTAAAAAATCGCTCGATCCCCGTTTAATCGTGCATTGTGCGTTAAAACACTATACTCTTAGGTTGGTTCGGTAAAGTCACGTAGGTAAAAAAATAAAAGTAAAATAAAAAATCACGACGTTTCGGAGGCAACACAAGCTTCCGTCTTCAGGTGGAACCGTCACAGCACGATTGCTGTATTATTTACTTTTATTAATTTTAATTAAATTTTTACCTACGTGACTTTACCGAAAAAACCTAAGAGTATGAATCCTTGCAGTCACGAAAGCTTCAAATCCGTTAAAAAAGACACGTTGCATCCCGTTCCGGTAATAGTTACATGAGCAAAACCACGTCCCTAATAACTCCGTATATGCGCCTAAAGCACAAACATAATTATTCATTCATTCTGTCACGAATTAAATGTTACCCCTGCCTACAGCAGTGCCGCTAATTGCCGCGATGGAACGAGCTCGCTCGGGGTCACCCCGCACGGCAGCGCAAGAGGAGCACAACAATTTAGTGTCGACGACAATGAAATGAAGGTGTCTCCGTAGAGTAGCGCGCGCCTTCGGCTGACAAACACTTTGTTCCAATTAACCTTTTGTCAGTGTTTAATGGTGGGCTGTTCAGCTTCGTAACCCGTGGGGGGGTCCCGTGGTTTTGGTGAAAGGAGGTGGCCAATTAGGTAAGGTGAGAGAAACCTGAGCGGGTTTTTCAACTGAATATCGTCGTCGTCATCATCATCAGTAGCAGGAGCAGCCATGGGCGATCAACTGCTGGATGAAGCTCTCCCGACGCACGCATGATTAATAACACAATATAATAATAATGTATTCATACTCTTAGGTTTTTCGATAAAGTCACGTAGGGAAAAATAAATAATAATAAAATAAATAATAGACATAATAGAAGAAATAATAGAATAAAATAATGTATTTCTTCTTCTATTAGTTTTTATTATTTATTATTTACTTTTTACCTACGTGACTTCACCGAAAAAACCTAAGAGTATGAATCCTTGCAGTCACGAAACCTTCAAATCTAGAAATAATGTATTCATTCATAACATGATTCATAATTAGGAGTGGTGGCACAGTGGTTAGGGACACTGCATTATTGATCCAGCATACCCGAGTTGGATTCCCTGGCAGGGCTGACATCAGTAGCGAGTGCTTGCTAGACGGGTCCTTGACCCACCGGCGCTGAACCGATCATTCCATGGCGAGAACCCAGTGAGCCTTGGAGTCTCTCTTACAAGGGGGTACACCAGTGTCAGATGGGTGCAAATCACAGGGGCAAATCACAGGGGCCAATCACAGGGGCCAATCACAGTAGCCCATCACAGGGGCCCGTCACAGGGTCATGGACAGGGGCCCATCACAGGAGCCCATCACAGGGACCAATCACAGGGGCCGATCACAGGGACCAATTACAGGGGCCAATCGCAGGGGCCCATCACAGGAGCCAATTACAGGGCCATTGACAGGGGCCAATCACAGGGGCCCATCACAGGGACCAATTACAGGGGCCCATCACAGGAGCCAATCACAGGAGCCATTCATAGTCAGCAGGCATTAATTAGCGTTCACGCTGCCGTTGCTTCGTCTAGCAGAGTCGTGACCCCCAGCACGCAACGACACGGGTAGCCCCATTGACCTCGCGTCTTCTCTGACCTCGTCAGGTCGGAGAAGACGAGTTGCCGATTAGCGACGTGGGTGGGAGGGAGACCAACAGCTGGGGGCTCTGAGATGGATCAGGAGTTGTATGTACCGTATGCTGAACTTCTTTTGCACAGTACGTAGCCAACCGTGCTAATTTGGAGGTGCGGGGGAAGGACAATACACTAAAACACAAAAAAACTGTTTTAAAAGAAACGAGTTTGTCGATTTCAAGCTTTCGTGACTGCAGGGATTCATCTTCTTGGTTCTTTTGGTAAAGTCAATTAGAAGGGAAATAATAAAATAATAAAAATAAAACATAATAAAATACAATTCTCACATCCTGTTCTTCATCTGAGGACGGCTGCTTGCGTTGTGGCCGAAACGGCGTGAGAATTGTATTTTATCATGTTTTATTTTTATTATTTTATTATTTCCCTTCTACGTGACCGAAAGAACCAAGAAGAGATTGTCGATCTAGATGATTTAAAAAGTGCATAGCTCCCAGTGACTTCCTAATATCGAGAGGAGCGTTCCAGACGGCCGCAGAAGCGCATCTGAAAGCGCTTGATGTGGTGACCGTCTTTGTTCGATGGCTGAGCCCCAAAAGCCGCTGCGAGGATTACCGCAGTTCGCGTGATGGTTGAATCTCCATGACAAGATCGGGCGTGAAAAACTAGATTCGAATCTTTCGTGGCTGCAGGAATTACGCGTTGGTTCTTTCGGTAAAGTCACAAAGAAATTAAATAACCATCTTCTTGGTTCTTTCGGTAAAGTCACGTAGAAGGGAAGTAATAAAATAATAAAAATAAACATAATAAAAAACATAATAAAATAATTCTCACGACGTTCGGCCACAACGCAAGCAGCCGTCCTCAGGTGAAGAACATGTCTGTCTTATTATTTTATTACTTCCCTTCCTACGTGACTTTACCGAAAGAACCAAGAAGATGAATCCCTGCTAGTCACGAAAGCTTTAAATCGAAAATTAAATAACATAATAGAATACGACGTTTCGATTGAAACACAAGCAGCCATCATCAGGTACAAATGAATGAGAAAACAAACATATTAAACTTGGAAATATAATGGAATACAACACAGAGAGTCGGCCAACACAACAGTCAACACCCCACCTGAATGATTACGTTCTTCCAAAGATTGCTAAATGTAAGGCCTCGACACAGAGATGTTGTCTTTCTCTGTGCCTATGTGCGTGTCTCTCTCTGTTTGTCTCTGTGTGAGTCTCTCTCTGCTTGTGTGTCTGTCTGTGTGTCTCCGTGTCTGTGTTTTGTCTCTCTCTCAAATGGATCAACCTTTTCAAGAACGTAATTAACCAGGTGGGGTGTTGACTGTTTTTTTGGCCGACTCTCTGTGTTGTATTGCATTATATTTCCAACTTTACGATGTTTGTTTTCTCATTCATTTTTATCCGACGATGGTTGCTTGTGTTGCAATCGAAACGTCGTATTCTATTATTATGTTATTTAATTTATTTCTACGTGACTTTACCGAAAGAACCAAAGAGAGATTGCCGTGGTATTGTGGTTCATTTGCGGCAATCACTTTGCGATGTAACAATTCACCACAGCACCGGCACATTCCGTTGTTCCATCTCCACACACGCTGGCCGCCCTCTCTGTGTGTTGGCGTCGTTGCTGCTGCTGTTATTTTCCGTGCCTCCGCTCAACAATAACAGTAACGGATTGTGCTGACGCAGATGACATTGCGAGCCCCATTAACGAAATATGACTTTCGCAAAGGGCGAGCGAATGAGAGCGAGGGGGAGAGAGAGAGTGAGGGAGAGCGAGCAAGAGAGAGCGAAATAGAGAGCAAAGGAGAGGGGGGGAGAGCGAGGGGAGAGTGCGTGGCACGGTGCAAATTTGTCAAAAAGCCTCTCCGGTGAACAAATTCCCGTGTTTGCTCTTAGATAGAAACCGACGTCTTGAATTATTAAAAGAATATAGGTAAAAATATAGTGTCTTCAATGCACACGCTTCAATTCGCACTCACAAGTAGAAAATAAATGATTTTGACCCCAGAATTAGTCAAATTTTGATGTGCTGAATAAAAGGGGGTGGCATCCGTTCGAGATGCTTAATTGTCTTTATGCGAGCCATCCACTTAATTCGGCACATCAAATTGGATTTATTCTGGGGTCAAGATAATAGATTTTCTACTTTTGAGTGCAAACAAAAGTGTGTGCACTGAAACACTTTTTTTTACCTTTTTTTAAAGTTGTAGTCCCATTGTCGTTAAAGTCTTGACCGTAAATGCTGGTCATTTGCATAGAGTCAGCTTACGTAATGTTGAAGGGCGGCAAAGAAAAAGATGGAGCAATCTCGTCTCTCTGTTTATTGCAATTTTTTATGTGAACATGCAAATGGAAATTTGCAGGCGTCAGGGTTAGGATGAAACTCAGGAACCTCCCATATACCAGGCGAGGTTAGTAAACATCTCGCCACGGCAACGATGTCAACTCTGAAGGACCAGTAAAGGAAATATTATTCATAATAAACGTTTTTGGGTGAGATCGCGTTGTTTAAAATGTGTCGTAGCCCTCCACCACCCAACACGGCCAATCAGCAAAAAAGTGTCACGGTTGACAAAAAGAAAAATAGTTCACTACTTTAGCCTGGAACAGTGACGGAAAATTGCCCGATGATGCTGGATGTAATTACCAGCGAAACGTCTTACTCAAAAAAATAGTTAAATGTTGTGGATTCACTCTTCAACACACCGGTGGGCTAAAGCAGTGAGCTATTTGTCTTTTGTCAACGTGACACTTTTTTGCTGATTGGCCGTGTCGGGTGGTGGAGGGTTACGACACATTTATAAATTACGCGATCGAACCAAAAAACTTTATTTTCAATAATATTGCTCGCGAAAGCCTACCACGTGTTAAAGAAAATATGTATAACCCTCAAGGCCTATGAATAAATCACCCAGACTTGAATCTGGACGATGTGTTTGGACCTCGAAAGTAAAGCAGATCTGAGCCGGGAACAGTAACGGTCAAAAAATGAAATTAAAATTAATAAAAAAATAAAATCACGACGTTTCGGAGGCAACACAAGCTTCCGTCTTCACCTGAAGCTTGTGTTGCCTCCGAAACGTCGTGATTTTTTTAATCCTTTATATTAAGTTCACTTGCTTGCTTGCGTGCTTACGATCGTGCACATCTTTCGGTCGTTTTTTAACCCACTTCCCGTGATCCAATCGAGCTGACATTTTCCACACAGACTCGTTGTGCGTGACAATTTATTTTCGTAAAATAATTTTCCCCAAAATTTTACACTGTTTAGGGAAAAAAAAAAAATGTAATTACAATTGCTTAATGCTGGCAGGCAATCAACTGACCCATAGGTGGCAGCCATCTCAGCCAGAGGACGAGACGACTCTAGCCGCCACGCATATAAAGGATTTATAGTGAAAAACTTTGTTTTACGGGTTATTTTTTATTGTTTTATTTTTATTAATTTTAATTTCATTTTTTACCTACGTGACTTTACCGAAAGAACTAAGAGGTATGAATCCTTGCAGTCACGAAAGCTTCAAATCTAGAAGTAACGGTCAGTCGGGCCTGCCCACCATGTACGAACAGGTTGTCAAGGGGCTGGCCGGCTGGGAGCCGAACGTTGTTTACATGCCGAGTTGTCACGATACGTCTATCCGCACTTGAGGCCATCACCCTCCCCGCAGTGGAATGACAAAGTTATCGATGTTCCTACGGGCAATTCCGAGGCACTCGTTTAGAGCGGTGAAAATTGCTGCATTGCCACGGCAGGGGGCCACGATTGACAAGCACCGAAGACTGCACCCGAAGTGGCAACCATTGTCACACGAGCGTCTTGAGATGGAAATGGTGCGGGCTTGGCCTTATGCGCAAGCCGTTGAACCGACAGGTAATTGAAAGCGTTGCGCATTGCTCTGTGACAGTGGAGTGAAGTGACATTCCGAGCAAGGCGACAGGGTCACAGTGCGTTCAGTTGTAGGATTTGCGATTGCTGGGGTCTGTAGTGTATGCCAGACGGCAATGCACACACGCATGGACCCGCAATGTGATAACCAATGCGCACGTACGCACAGCGGTAGTATATATCTCGACAGCGTAGGCAGCGTGCACAGTGAACACGTTAGTATTCATGTCAACGAGAGAGAATGATAGCTTCTTTTGTGAATTACTAAGGCGCTCAATAAAAGGTTAAGTTCATTTAAGACCTATTCTTTCACTGTATTTATATATAATTCATGCCGAATGTCGAACTGGCTGCTGTGTCCTGTTCAGCACTTTGAAATCCTTGACGAAGAGCCGATATTTCGATGTAATTATACATTAAATGGTAATCATGGTCACAATGAAGAGCCGCTATATGATGTAATGACAATTAAAATAGTAATCGTGATCACGATGAAAACCCACTATATAAATTTTACAATAATTTAAATGCTAATCATGATCACGATGAAGAGCCGCTTTATAAATGTAGTACAAATTATTTAAATGGTAATCATGATCATGATGAACAGCTGTAATGTAGATGTAATTATAATTAAAAAAACCTTTGATCACGATGAAGAGCCACTATTTAAATGTGTAATGACAGGGGGAGTCAACCTCCGGTGTGAGTGGACTAGTGGCCACGAGAGATAATGACAGGAGAGTCAGCCTGCAGTACGAATGCACTAGGAATGCACTAGTGGCCACGGGAGGTAATGACAGGGGAGTCGGCCTGCAGTGCGAATGGACTAGTGGCCACGGGAGGTAATGACAGGGGATTCAGCCTGCAGTACGAATAGACGAGTGGCCACGGGAGGTAATGACAGGGGAGTCAGCCTGCAGTGCGAATGGACTAGTGGCCACGGGAGGTAATGACAGGGGAGTCAGCCTGCAGTGTGAGTGGATTAGTGGCCACGAGAGGTAATGACAGGGGAGTCAGCCTGCAGTGTGAGTGGATTAGTGGCCACGGGAGGTAATGACAGGGGAGTCAGCCTGCAGTGTGAGTGGACTAGTGGCCACGGGAGGTAATGACAGGGGAGTCAGCCTGCAGTGCGAATGGACTAGTGGCCACGGGAGGTAATGACAGGGGAGTCAGCCTGCAGTACGAATAGACGAGTGGCCACGGGAGGTAATGACAGGGGAGGTCAGCCTGCAGTGCGAATGGACTAGTGGCCACGGGAGGTAATGACAGGGGAGTCAGCCTGCAGTGTGAGTGGATTAGTGGGCCACGAGAGGTAATGACAGGGGAGGTCAGCCTGCAGTGTGAGTGGACTAGTGGCCACGGGAGGTAATGACAGGGGAGTCAGCCTGCAGTGCGAATGGACGAGTGGCCACGGGAGGTAATGACATGGGAGTCAGCCTGCAGTGTGACGTTACTGGTGGCCACGGGAGGTATGCCAGGGGAGTCAGCCTGCTGTACGAATAGACTAGTGGCCACGAGAGGTAATGACAGGGGAGTCAGCCTGCAGTGCGAATGGACTAGTGGCCACGGGAGGTAATGACAGGGGAGTCAGCCTGCAGTACGAATGGACGAGTGGCCACGGGAGGTAATGACAGGGGAGTCAGCCTGCAGTGCGAATAGACTAGTGGCCACAGGAGGTAATCCAGGGAGTCAGCCTGCAGTACGAATGGACTAGTGGCCACGGGAGGTAATGATGTGGGAGTTAACCTGTAGTACGAAGGGACTGGTGGCTATGGGAGGTAATGACAGGGGAGTCGGCTTGCAGTACGAAGGAACTGGTGGCTACGGGAGGTATTGACAGGGGAGTCGGCTTGTAGTACGAAGGGACTGGTGGCTATGGGAATGATCGAGAATAGGAGCGTGGCCAGGTGACGGAAGAGAACGGTGGAGTCTGCTGGTAGAGCGAGCGGTCTAGAATCAGCGAGAAGGTTCGGAAATGGGGGCATGGCCTCGGACCGTAAAAAAAGGGAGATGCGCGGGGAGACTCGGGGGCTGTCAGAGTGGGGGTCTCCGCCTATCCGAGTGTGATCACGCGGCTCCTTAATACAGAAACCATCTCAAGACAAGGCGCGTCGAAGTCGTCATTACAAATGTGAGAATTATACTTTAAATGGTAATCGTGATCATGGTTCTCACCTGCTAGCGCTGTTCAGCACAACCATGCCCGCCCTCTGCGCGTGAGAACGCGCCTTACGACGCAAGTGATAGCCCTGTTTATTACGATTATAAGCATGTAAGTGTGCTAACAATAGTGGTAACTATTATAATTACGATCAACTTGTAATTGTTGGTCTCCGCGCTCAGGGAGAGGGTAATGCAGCGGCTGCTCAGGCGCCATCACGAGCATGCGCTGCAAGGTGCACGCCCCCCATTGGTCAGACGGCCGCTCAGCAACGGCCGCTGTGATTGGACGAGACGTTTGGCCCTCGTGGCTGCGCGCAACCATTCGTGATTTTAACAAGAGGGGGACAGGTAGAATGTGTGAGTCCTAATTATTAAAATTATAAGAGAGTTTTAATAATAAATTAGTAAAATTGACTATTTAAATAGAAAAATAAATTGATTGTTAATGATTAAAATTTATTATAAAAAATAATCATGATGAAGAGCCGCTCTATATATGTAATTATGATTTAAACGGTGTTAGTAAAAGACCTGTTACTAAAAAAACTGCTACTAAAGACGTATTACTAGAACATGTGTTACTAAAAAACATTACTAAAAGACATGTTACTAAAATACGTGTTACTAAAAACATTTTATAAAAAAAAAGTTTAAAAAAAACACGTACACACACGTTGTGATGACGACCGTTTGTGTTGCGATCGAAACGTCATCGTTTTCCTGTGAAAAATATCTACGTGACTTTACCGAAAGACCCAAAGAAAATTTTACAAAAATTTTTTACTAAAAATATGTTACTAAAATGTGTTACTAAATATGTTACTAAAATGTGTTACTAAAAATGTGTTACTAAAAATATGTTACAAAAATGTTACAAAAAATGTTATTAAAAATGTGTTACTAAAATGTTACTAAAATGTTACTAAAATGTGTTACTAAAAATGCGTTACTAAAATATGTTACAAAAAATGTGTTACTAAAATATGTTACTAAAAATGTTACTAAAATATGTTACTAAAAATATTACTAAAAAGTGTTACTTAAAAGGTGTTACTAAAATATGTTACTAAAAATGTTACTAAAAATGTGTTACTAAAATGTGTTACTAAAAATGTTACAAAAAATGTGTTACTAAATACGTACTAAAAATGTTACTAAAATATATTACTAAAAATGTGTTACTAAAATGTGTTACTAAAAAATATGTTACAAAAATGTTTTACTACTAAAAATGTTACTAAAATGTTACTAAAAATGTGACGAAAAATGTACTAAAAATATGTACTAAAAATGTTACTAAAATGTGTGTACTTAAAAGGTGTTACTAAATATGTTACTAAAAATGTTACTAAAAATGTGTTACTAAAATGGGTTACTAAAAATGTTACTAAAAATGTGTTACTACATACGTTACTAAAAATGGACTAAATATGTTACAAAAAAATGTGTTACTAAAATGTGTTTACTAAAATATTTGCAAAAATGTGTTACTAAAATTTTACAAAAAATGTTACTAAAATGGTTACTAAAAATGTTACAAAAATTTTTTACTAAAATATGTTACAAAAAATTGTTACTAAAAATGTTACTCAAATGTTACTAAAATGTGTTACTAAAAGTGTTACTAAAAATATTACAAAAATGTGTTACTAAAATTTTTACAAAAATGTTACAAAAAATGTTACTAAAATTTTTTTACTAAAATATGTTACTAAAAAAATGTTACTAAAAATGTTACTCAAAATGTATTGCTAAAAAAGAAACAAACGGCAGAGACGTCGAGACGGGTGCAACGGTTCGGAACAGAACGGACATCGCCACGTGGCCCCTCTAAGCCAACAACCTCCACAACCTCTCCGTTCGCTCTCTCTGGTTGCTGTCGAGAAGGGCCGTTGCCCGAAACGTCGCCGATTAAATAAATATTTCCTTTCTTCCACGCCACACACGCGTTTTTTGTATTCTTCTTCTTCTTGACAAATGCGTTGTGAGTGCTTGCTTGCTTTGTTTGGTTGTTGCTGTGTGGTAAAGGGGCCGTCAATTTCTTGTCGGCCGCTGACTTTCTCAATCGCGGCGGAGGCGGCGGTGACGAGAACTGATGGGGGGAGTGGGCGGGCGGGCGACGAAGGGCGTTTGCTTTTCCCCTTGAAGGTTCTCAATAAAACATTCATAGTCATAATGAACGACGCTGATGCCCCCGCGAAATAAAACATTCATAGTACCCGGAGACAAGCTGGCGAGCGCGCCTGTGTGAGTGTGTGTCTGTGTGTGTGTGTGAGTGTTTGTGTGTGGTGGTGTTTGTGTGAGTGTGTTTGTGTGTGTGAGTGTGTTTGTGTGTGTGAGTGTGTCTGTGGGTGTGTGAGTGTTTGTGTGAGTGTGTCTGTGTGTGTGAGTGTGTGTGTCTGTGTGTGTGTGAGTGTGTCTGTGTGTGTGCGTGTGTTTGTGTGTGTGAGTGTGTCTGTGTGTCTGTGTGTGTGAGTGTGTTTGTGTGTGTTTGTGTGTGTGTCTGTGTGTGCGTGTGTTTGTGTGTGTCTGTGGTGTGAGTGTGTCTGTGTGTGTGTGTGAGTCTGTGTGTGTGAGTGTGTCTGTGTGTGTGCGTCTGTGCGTTTGAGTGCGTCTGTGTGTGTTATTGTGTGTGTTTATGTGTGTGTGTCTGTGTGTCTGTGCATCTGTGTGTGTGAGTGTCTGTGTGTGTCTGTGTGTATGTTTCTGTGTTTGTGTCTGTGTGTGTTGTGGGAAGCGGTAGTGTAGCGGTTAGCGCGCTACGCTGCGAACCTGGCGACCCGGGTTCGATTCCCATTCACGACCAACACCAGTGACGATTGTCTGAACCAGTTCTGGCCCGATGTTTACACACCTGCGTGTGTAAACATCGTCACTAGGGAGACAAAGGCGGCCGGGCGTGGTGCTGGCCACCCACCCCCGCGTACCGTATTGGCCCAACAGTCTGTTAAGTCTATACGGGAATCTTTTGTGTGTGGGGTGTATGAATGAGTGCGATTGTCCTCATGTCCCCACGTCTACCCCCTAAGTCTCTCCCCACGTCTCCCCAGGTCACTCCTTGTCTCCCCACGTCTTTCACCAGGTCTAACCCCACGTCTCCCCAAGCCTCACCCCGCATCTCCCAGCGTCTCTCCCCACATCTCCCCAGGTCACTCCACATCTACCCACATCTCACCCCAGTCTCCCCCATCTCCCCATGTCTTTCACCAGGTCTAACCCCACGTCTCCCCAAGCCTCACCCCGCATCTCCCAGCGTCTCTCCCCACGTCTCCCCAGGTCACTCCACATCTACCCACATCTACCCACATCTCACCCCAGTCTCCCCACATCTCTGCATGTTTTTCACCAGGTCTCACCCCACGTCTCACCCCACATCTCTCCTTCGTCTCCCCAAGTCTCACCCTGCATCTCTCCGCGTCTCTCCCCACGTCCCCCACATCTCACCGCAGTCTCCCCACGTCTCCCCACATCTCACCCCAGTCTCCCCACGTCTCCTCCTCGCGTCTTTCACCAGGTCTCACCCCACGTCTCCCCGCGTGTCTCTCCCCCACCGCCACGTGTCTCCCCACGTGCCTCTCTCCCCCCCCCACCGCCCCCGGCGAGGGCATCTCACCGATGCGGTCGAGGCGGTCGATGGCCACGGTCTCGAAGGCTCGCCGCATCATGGGGTACTCCTCCAGCACCTCGTTGAAGTGGTCCACGGAGAGCGAGAAGAGGCGGCAGTACGTGTCGGCGCGCACACTCGCCGTGCGGCGCCCGCGCGTCAGCAGGCAGATCTCTGCACGCGCAGAGTCGCCGTCGTCATCATCGTCATCATCAACAGCAGCAGCATCATCATGAGCAGCGTCATCAGCAGCACCATCAGCATTATCATCATCATCAACAACAGCATTATCAGCAGCATCAGCATTCTCAGCAGCAGCATCATTATCATCATCAGCAGCAGCATTATCATCATCATCAGCAGCAGCATCATTATCATCATCAGCAGCATCATCATCATCATCATCAGCAGCAGCATCATCGTCATCATCATCAGCAGCAGCATCATCATGAGCAGCATCATCAGCAGCACCATCAGCATTATCATCATCATCAACAACAGCATTATCAGCAGCATCAGCATTCTCAGCAGCAGCATCAGCATTATCAGCAGCTGCATCATCATCAGCAGCAGCATCAGCAGCAGCAGCATCATCATTAGCAGCAGCAGCATCATCATCATGAACAACAGCAGCATCATCAGCATTATCATCATCAGCTGCATCATCAGCATTATCATCATCAACAGCATTATCAGCAGCAACATCATTATCAACAGCAGCAGCATCATCAGCAGCAGCATCATCATCAGCAGCATCATCATTAGCAGCAGCATCATCATCATGAACAACAGCAGCATCATCAGCATTATCATCATCAGCTGCATCATCAGCATTATCATCATCAACAGCATTATCAGCAGCAACATCATTATCAACAGCAGCAGCATCATCATCAGCAGCATCATCATCAGCAGCAGTAGCATCAGGATCATCAGCAGCATCATTAGCATCATCGGCAGAATCATCAGCAGCATCATCAGCAGCATACATCATCAGTGTCATAATCATTATCATCATCAGCAGATCATCATCAGTTTCACCGTTATCGTCATCATAAGCAGTGGCATCATCATCAGCAGCAGATCTCTTACGTGCGCAGCATCATCGGCATCATCGGCATCATCATCATTATCGGTGTCATCTTTGTCATCTTCGCCATCGTCAGCAGAGACTCCTAGCAGGAATAGCTCCTGGTTCAAAAGCGAGGGCCACCTCAACGCGAGACAAATCTCTGGAGCGATACCGCTCCAGTGATTTGTCTCGCGTTGAACCGAACGCTGCCTCACTCATGTCACGACCAGACGGCCGATGGGATGTGTAAAGAAACAAGTTTGTGTTGCGGCAGATCGTGCGAAGGGGGTGTGCAGAAGCAGGCGCCTGATTGTCCGCTTATTTATTTATTCCTCCTCCTGAGGCTCCTCCTCCTCACGTCCTCCTCCTGAAATTCCCTCCCTCTCCCACCCTCCCCCTCCTGACCTTCTCATCCTGAACCTCCTTTTCCGTCCCCTCCCTCCCTCCATCCATTCCTCCCTCCTGACCTCCTCCTCCTGACCTCCTCCTCCTCCTGAACCCCTCCCTCCCCTGCCTCCCCTCCCCTCCCTCCCTCCTCCTGAACCCCTCCCTCCCCTCCTTCCCTCCCTCCCTCCCTTTCTACCCCCCCCCCTCCTGACCTTCTCATTCTGAACCTCCCTTTCCTTCCCCTCCCTCCCTCCATCCCTCCTCCTGACCTCCTCCTCCTGAACCCCCCCCCCTCCTCCTGAACCTCTCCCTCCGTCTCCTCCCTCCCTCCCTCCTCCTCCTGAACCCCTCCTCCCTCCTCCCTGCCTCCCTCCCCCCTCCTCCTGAACCCCTCCCCCCCTCCCTCCTCCTGAACCCCCCCCTCTCGCCCTCGCGTGGACCGACCTCCAAAGTAGGAGCCGTCGGAGAGCTTCGTCCCTTGTTGGCCTTGGTGATGATGCTGACGACGCCGTGCTGGATGAAGTACATCTTCTTGCCGATGGTGCCCTCGCGCACGATGAAGTCCGCCGGCTGGAACACCTCGAACTGCAGCTTGGTGAGCATCGCCGTCACGAAGTTGGGGTCCGCGTTGGCGAACAGCGCATGGAGGCGACGAGCTTGCGGCAGTTGTAGTTGACGATCTCCTGCGGTCGGGGGGGGGGGGGGGGCACGTGGTTCGTGGTGACCGGTGACCACGGCGGCGGTGATGGTGGTGATGACGATGGTGATAGAGATGGTGATGACGATGGTGATAGAGATGGTGATGGCGATGTTTATAGAGATGGTGATGACGATGGTTATACAGATGGTGATGACGATGTTTATAGAGATGGCGGTGGCGATGTTTATAGAGATGGTGATGACGATGGTTACAGATGGTGATGGCGATGATGATAGAGATGGTGATGACGATGGTTATAGAGATGGTGATGACGATGTTTATAGAGATGGCGGTGACGATGGTGACAGAGATGGTGATGACGATGGTGATAGGATGGTGATGACGATGGTGATATAGATGGTGATGATGATGTTTATAGAGATGGTGACGGTGATGGTGATAGCGGTGGCGATGACGGCGACGCGTCTCGCGCTCACGTGTCGGAGCGGCTCGTTGAGCTCCCCCAGGATTTGTCCTCATCGAACATCTTGCCCTGGTAGCGGTGCTCGTAGTACTCGTGGATGCGCTGGCGCAGCTCCGCCGGCAGCTTGTGGAACGACATGTACTGCTCCACTTGCTTGTACTGCACGCGGGGGGTCAATAGGTCAACGGGTCAAGGGGTCAGCGACGGGTCGGTCGGCATGCACTGCTCCACTTGCTTGTACTGCACACGGGGGTCAATAGGTCAACGGGTCAAGGGGTCAGCGGTGGGTCGGTATGGTATGCACTGCTCCACTTGCTTGTACTGCACGCGGGGGGTCAATAGGTCAACGGGTCAACGACGGATTGGAATGATATGCACTGCTCCACTTGCTTGCACTGCACACGGAGGGTCAATAGGTCAACAGGTCAAGGGGTCAGCGGCGGGTCGGTACGGTATGCACTGCTCCACTTGCTTGTACTGCACGCGGGGATCAATAGGTC
>NC_083828.1:7072897-7105334 GCF_015708825.2 Lethenteron reissneri | reverse complement strand
TAGCGCGCTGCGCTACGAACCCGACGCCCCGAGGTCGAATCCCGCTCACCGCCACCAGTGACGATTTATCCGAACCGGTCCTGCGCCTCCCCTAAGTCGACTCAGCCTCAAATGAGTACCTGGTGTGGTATGTAACCATCACCACTGGGGAGACAAAGGCGGCCGGGAGTGGTGGTGGCTACCCACCCCCTCGTGTGCTGTGCCGGCCTTCATCTGTGCTCGCTAACAGCACGGTGTGTTGAAGCGTCCAAAGAAAAAGACAAAGATCCCCCGTATAGCCTGAACAGACTGTTGAAGCAAGTGCTCCAAATCCTCCGTCCTCCACTCCGCAGCAGTAACGACAAAACGCGGCACGATCGTCATCCTGTCAGTATCTTTTGTTGTAGACATCATCAGCAGCATCTTCATCATCACCAGCAGCATCAGCAGCATTTTTATCAGCATCGTCATCTTCATCAGCATCAGCAGCATCATCATAATCATCATCTTCATCGTCAGCATCATCAGTATCATCTTCATCAGCATAATCATCAGAAGCATCATCAGCATCACCAGAATCATCATCATCTCCATCATCATCAGAATCTTCATCAGCAGCCTCATAAGCATGATCATCAGCCAGAGCATCTTCATCATCATCACCATCTTCATTATCATCATCAGCAGCAGCATCATCTTAATCATCAGCAGCACCATCAGCAGCCGCATCATCATCATCATCATCATAAAAATTTTCATCAGCAGCATCATCATCATCATCCGCACAATCTACATCAGCAGCAGCACCATCAGCAGTATCATCAAAATCTTCATCATCATCAGCAGCAGCATCATCATCAAAATCTTCATCAGCAGCAGCAAAATCATCTTCATCATCAGCAGCAGCATCATCAAAATCTTCATCAGCAGCAGCATCATCATCATCCGCACAATCTACATCAGCAGCATCATCATCATCCGCACAATCTACATCAGCAGCAGCATCAGCAGCAGCATCATCATCAAAATCTTCATCATCAGCAGCAGCATCATCATAAAAATAATCATCATCATCATCAGCAGCGAATGAGTTCACGATTCGCCCTCCTCGGCTCGCTGCGAGCAACGCGTTGCGAGAGGCGGCGTCTCCTCCCGCCTGACATCGTCAGCCGCCCCCCCTCACCCCCCAATACCGCCATCCTCCTCCCCCTCCTCTTCCGTGTCTGCTCCCAACGTAGTGGGGGGGGGGGCGCTCCGGCTTTGTCGCTGATTGGCCCATTGTCTTTCTCTCTATCGACTTCGATTGCTCCTAGCTCCGAGTCTCTCTCTCCGTCTCTCCCAGCCCGCGCGTGTGGCTGGGGAGCAGTGGCGCAGTGGCGCAGTGGTTAGCGCGACTGCGTTTTATACATATATCTATATTTTTTTATATATATTTACTATTTTATTGTTTTAACCAGAGCCCTGTTTCACAAGCGGTTGTGGCCACAAATGATAGTCCCGACGAAGTGGCGGCGTTATCAGCGCGCGGAAAAAAAATACAGCAGCAGCGGAAACATCTAAATGTACAGCAGGCGTCAGGGTCTGCTTTCAACCCACGACCTCCTGTGTGCCAGGCGAGGTAGTCAACATCTCCTAGCCACCGTGGTGTCCCATATGAACCCGGTAACCAGAGTTGGAATCCCGACAATAGGTCAAAGTCGGCGGTAATTATATGAACCGGCCCTGCCCATCCCCTTTGATTCGACTATAAACGAGCACCGCGTGTAGCGGTGTGCAGTAAACATCGCCATTGGGGAGACAAAGGCGGCCGGGAGCGGTGCTGGCCACTCAACTAACTCCCCCTCGTGTGCCGTGCCGGCCCTAATAGGTGATGCTACTCGCAAAGATCACTTGCTCCTACAGCCTGTTAAAGGCTTTGCCATTGTGTATGCTGGGGAGCGGTGGCGCAGTGCTTAGCGCATTGCGTGATATGAACTCGGCAAACCAGAGTTCGACACCCGACCACGGGCCAAAATCAGCCGTAATTATCTCTGCCTCCCCCACACCCCCCTAGTTCGACTCAGCCTTAAATTAGTACCGGGTGTGTAAATGGCGGTTGCCACCTCTGATGTCTAAAAAAACCATCTTGGGAAGGAGGAATATTCAATCTTGATTTGAAGCTTTCGTGACTGCAGGAATCCATACTCTTTGGTTCTTTCGGTAAAGTCACGTGGGTAGAGAAATAAAATAAAATAATTCTTTGTTTTTTTTCGGTAAAGTCACGTATAAAGATAACATAATAAATTAAATAATAGCATACGACGGTTTCGATTGCAACACAAGCAATCATCATTAGGTATAGTGAAATAGCGACATAAAATCTAACCAGAAAACTATAGACAGACATACAAGCAGACAGATATCACCAAGATACATAGATCGAGCAACACAGGTACAGAGAGGGGTGATCGTCTCTGTGACTTTACCGAAAAAACCAAAGAATAATTCCTGCAGTCACGAAAGCTCCAAATTAAGATTAAAATAAAAGAAATCACGACGTTCGGGTGCAACACAAGCGTCCCGTCATCAGGTGGGAAAGCACACTCGTGTTGCGCCCGAAACGTCGCGATTTAAACGAGTTATTTTCATTTATTTTATTTTCACCACGTGACCTTTACCGAAAGAACCAAAGAGTATGTCGGAATATCTCACGATAGCGGTAGGAGTGGACAGAACTGCGTGACAACGCATCATTGTCTTTGCGAGCGTTGCATTATTGCCATTGTTAAAATCATGACGAATGTTTATTTCAATTATTACGAAACCGCAATTAATTATTACGCAAAGCAGTGTCGCAATCACGACCAACGGTCCCGGGACGAAACGGGACAGGCAGCAACCTTGGTTCGAAACGAAGCAGACGCAATTCCTTATTTTATCGATTTAACGCTTTCGTGACTGCAGGGATTCATCTCTTGGTTCTTTCGGTAAAGTCACGTAGAAGGAAATAAAGTAATCAAAATAAAACATAATCTTCATCTGAGGACGGCTGCTTGCGTTGTGGCCGAAACGGTCGTGAGAATTGTAATTTATAATGTTTTATTTTATTATTTTATTATTTCCCTTCTACGTGACTTTACCGAAAGAACCAAGAAGACAAATTCCTTATTTGTTCAAAATCAGTTGATTGTTTATTTTTTATTTATTTACATTCGTTCGGGCCGCAGACCCTCACCCATCTGTAGTCGGGGGGGGGGGGGGGGCAAAGCTTCAATGTTCGGAACAAAGACAAAGATCCCCCGTATAGCCTTAACAGACTGGTGGGGGCAAGCACCGATGAAGGTCGGCACGGCACACGAGGCGAGTTGGGGGGGTGTGTGGCCAGCACCACGCCCGGCCGCCTTTGTCTCCCGAGCAGCGATGTTGACACTCCGCGCCAGGTACTCACTTGAGGCCGAGTCGACCTAGGGGAGGGGAGGCCCAGGACCGGTTCAGATCACCGTCGTTCGCGGCACGGCGGAACCCCGTCGACGCGTCTCTCTCTCCCCTCCAGGGCTCCTCGCCTGAGCGGGAGAGTGATACCCCCCCTCCCTCTCCCTCTCTCCCTCTCTGCCTAATACGCTTTGAGCCACGCTAAGACAAGTTAAATTAAAAACCAAATTTAATATTGCTCGCGGTGGCGATCTTTTGTTGTTGTCGTATTGTGCGGCATTCATCGGCGAGCCGAGGCGGATACCGTCGGCTCCCCCTTGAGCGTGAACCGTGCGCGGGAAACTGCAGGTCTCGTTGACAACGTGCGGTGCTCTACGCGAGCCCCTGGTTCTGTATACGCGGGTTTATATGGGGGTCTATGGGTCTATACGGGGGTCTATATGGGGGTCCATGGGTGTATACGGGGTTTATATGGGGTCCATGGGTGTATATGGGGGTTATATGGGGGTCCATGGGTCTATACGTGGGTTTATATGGGGGTCCATGGGTCTGTACGGGGGGGGGGGGGGGTCTATGGGTCTCTATGGGGGTCCATGGGCTTCTAATGGGTGAGCTTGAGTTTCTTTGTAAAGTCCCTGGGTCCCTCTGCGAGTCATAAGTGACAGAGTGGGGCCAAGGCCATGAACACCTCGCTACAATTGAGAACGCAGCTTTAAACACGGAGACACACAGACAGACACACGAGCAGAGAGACACCACAACATAGACACACAGAGAGTCTCTGTGTGTCTATGTTGTGTGTCTCTCTCTGTGTGTCTCTGTGTTGTCTCTCTCTGCTTATGTGTCTGTCTGTGTGCCTGTCTGTGTCTCTCTGTGCGTCTCTCTCTGTGTGTCTCTCTCTGTGTGTCTCTCTCTGTGTGTCTCTCTCTGTGCGTCTCTCTCTCTGTGTTGTCTCTCTCTCTGCTTGTGTGTCTGTCTGTGTGTCTCTCTCTGTGTGTCTCTCTCTGTGTGTCTCTCTCGGTGTGTCTCTCTCTGTGTGTCTCTCTCTGTGTGTCTCTCTCTGTATGTCTCTCTCTCTGTGTCTCTGTGTTGTCTCTCTCTGCTTGTGTGTCTGTCTGTGTGTCTCCGTGTCTGTGTTTTGTCTCTCTCTCAAATTTAGTTCTACCTGATGACGATTGCTTGTGTTGCAATCGAAACGTCGTATTCTATTACTTAATTTATTTTCTTTCTACTAAACTATTATTGTTATTTTACCACGTAAGGCCCACTGAGCTATATAACTGTTTTTCAAAAGTGACCTGGCCACAAATGATGGCTCAAGGCAAGTGGCTTATCACGTGGAAATGTACTGCAGTCAAATACGCGTGATGTTGATTGTAAATGTGGAGGGGAAAACCGGAGGATCAAAAAAAATCCACGCTGATCACAGGGACAGAGACACGCAAACTCCAAATATACAGCAGAGATCTGCACTGCGATCGAACCCACGACCTCCTGTATATCAGGCGAGGTAGTTAACATCTCCTAGCCACTGTGATGATGATGAGAGCGAGACACGTACTACAATTATACAACAGGCATCAGGGTCGGGATCGAACCCACGACCTCCTGTATATCAGGCGAGGTAGTTAACATTTTCTAGCCACTGTGATGATGATGATGATGAGAGCGAGACACGCACTCCAATTATACAACAGGCATCAGGGTCGCGATCGAACCCACGACCTCCTGTATACCAGGTGAGGTAGTTAACATCTCCTAGCCACTGTGATGATGATGATAGAGAGACATGCACTCCAATTATACAACAGACGTAAGGGTCGGGATCGAACCCACGACCTCCTGTATACCAGACGAGGCAGTTAACATCTCCTAGCCACCCTGGCGCCGAAACATCTCTGACCTGACCGTTCTGAAACTCCATCACCAAATATTTACCAACCAACTCCGACGACAGGCGGTACA
The DNA here is from genome assembly GCF_015708825.2 of Lethenteron reissneri. NCBI lineage: Eukaryota > Metazoa > Chordata > Hyperoartia > Petromyzontiformes > Petromyzontidae > Lethenteron > Lethenteron reissneri. Next base: position 7,099,979 of record NC_083828.1, on the reverse strand, counting down.
ACTCGAGATAATGACCGGTGCGGCAATCCTCACATCATCAACGATGTTCTATTTTAAATAGACTTCAACAATAATAACAATATCATTGAGTTTTACGCGGGATGTAGCCTCACTGAGTCTCAGAAGCCTCCGTTTTCACGAGGATCCTCCCAAACTGGGGATGGTTTTGCAATGAAAATCCGGGGGAGAAATCCCGGAAGCCACGTGTCATACGAGGTGACAGCAATCAGAGTTTCCGCACCGATGGGTTCACCGATCCGCTCGGTCATTTGCTCACTGTGGAAAAAAAGGCACGATGGGAGAGGGTCAGAAGCAGAATCAGAGTCATAATATTTATTTGTACCGGAGGGATCCGATGAGCAATGAAGCTCTTTTTAGTTTTTTTCTTCTTGGTTCTTTCGGTAAAGTCACGTAGAAGGGAAGTAATAAAATAATAAAAATAAAACATAATAAAATAATTCTCACGACGTTTCGGCCACAATGCAAGCAGCCGTCCTCAGGTGAAGACCAGTTCTGTCGGGGAGAAAGCGTCTGTTATTTTATTACTTCTCTTTTACGTGACTTTACCGAAAGAACCAAGAAGATGAATCCCTGCAGTCACGAAAGCTTTAAATCGAAAATTAAAATCTCTTTTTTGTTGTTTACAGATGTCCAGTATATTTATTTTTACTGGAGGAATCCGATGAGCTATAAAGCTATTTTTCACTTATTTCCAGCAGGGGCACGAGGTAAGAGCGTTCCAACAACAAACGGTACAAAGACGCACAAGCGGCTCTAGGTGCCGAATGTCCCAGAATGATTCCGCTGTACCCTGTCCGTACCGACGTGCTGTGCTGCCAATCGACACGGTCTCACCGCAGCAGCAGCACGCCGCACGCCACAGCAGAGGCCCACCAGCTCACGCTGTGCCATCGGCGGAGGGGGTGGAGGGGCGGCGGGGGGGGGGATCTTACTCGAATCTCTGCGTGATCCACAAACCCCCGTAACCAAACCAAGCAAAGGGCTCCGGTGGCCCAGGCAACGGAAGGGCTGCGAATGTCATCTCGAAGTCATGAATCCTAAGAGATGCCGACGACGACGACGATTCGCGTTAAAAACCAGCGCACTCGCGTATTTGGTATCAAGCGAAACAATCTCCCTGTCGCTGGCCGTCTCGTGCCTGCCTCTCCTCCCGTCTCGGCCGCGTCTCGGCCGCGTCTTTGTGTCATCTCGTCGCGCTGAAGCTCCACCTCGTGTCCGCGTGGCTTGCACCTCGCTGCGCCTAGCACCTCCATCCCTGGGACCTCCATCCATGGGACCTTCATCTCTAGCACCTCCATCCCTGGCACCTCCATCCCTGGCACCTCCATCCCTGGGACCTCCATCCCTAGCACCACCTCCATCCCTGGCACCTCCACCCCTGGCACCTCCATCCCTAGCACCTCCATCCCTGGGACCTCCATCCCTGGCACCTCCATCCCTGGCACCTCCATCCCTGGCACCTCCATCCCTGGGACCACCATCCCTGACACCTCCATCCCTAGCACCACCTCCATCCCTGGGACCACCATCCCTGGCACCTCCATCCCTAGCACCTCCATCCCTGGCACCACCATCCCTGACACCTCCATCCCTGGGACCTCCATCCCTGGCACCACCATCCCTGACACCTCCATCCCTGACACCTCCATCCCTGACACCTCCATCCCTGGGACCACCATCCCTAGCACCTCCATCCCTGGCACCTCCATCCCTGGGACCACCATCCCTGACACCTCCATCCCTAGCACCACCTCCATCCCTGGCACCTCCATCCCTGGCACCTCCATCCCTGGCACCTCCTTCCCTGGCACCTCCATCCCTAGCACCACCTCCATCCCTGTCACCTCCATCACCATCACCTCCATCCCTAGCACCTCCATCCCTGGGACCTCCATCCCTGGCACCTCCATCCCTGGCACCTCCATCCCTGATACCACCATCCCTAGTACCACCAAAGACAAAGATCCCCCATATAGCCTTCAACAGACTGTTTGGGGGCAAGTGCTGTTTTAGCGAGCGCCTATGAAGGCCGGCACGGGGCACGATGGGGTGGGTGGTCAGCACCACGCCCGGCCGCCAGTGTCGCACCACCACCAACCACCACCACCACGACCACCACCACGACCACCACCACGACCACCACCACTGGGATAAAAAAAGCATCGTGGCTTTTATTCCGTGACGTTTCTGTTCCTTGATGAAGCAAAGCACGGCGGTGCGAGAGAAAGGCGCGTGGGGGAGCGAGGGGCGGGGGGGGGAGCGAGGGGCGGGGGGAATGTGGGGGAGGGGGGAGTTTGGGCAGTGGCGCTCATCACAGCCGACAAGAGGCGGCGACCTTGACCCCCGACCTGTGACCTTTCCGGGGGTCAAAGTCTCTTTCCCACAGCCTCGCCGTGAATGGAGGCGACTATGAGCAGCGGCAGCAGCTGCCAGACCGAGCAGCCTACACGGTCACTACGCGTGTGTGTCACCGAGCGGTGTGTGTCACCGCGTGTGTGTCGCTACGCATGCGTCACCGTGTGCGCTGTGTCACTATGCGTGTGTCACCGAGTGTGTCACTATGCGTGTCACCAAGCGTGTCACTACGCGTGTGTGTCACCGAGCGTGTGTGTCACCGCGTGTGTGTCGCTACGCATGCGTCACCGTGTGTGCTGTATCACTATGCGTGTGTCACCGAGTGTGTGTCACTACGCGTGTGTGTCACCGAGCGTGTGTCACTACGCGTGTGTGTCACCGAGCGTGTGTGTCACTACGCGTGTGTGTCACCGAGCGTGTGTGTCACTACGCGTGCGTGTCGCTATGGATGTGTCACCGTGTGTGCTGTGTCACTATGTGTGTGTCACCGAGCGTGTGTCACTACGCATGCGTGTCGCTACGCATGTATCACCGTGTGTGCTGTGTCACTATGCGTGTCACCGAGCGTGTCACTGCGCATGTGTGTCGCTACGCATGTGTCACCGTGTGCACTGTGTCACTATGCGTGTGTCACCGAGCGTGTCACTACGCGTGTGTGTCGCTACGCATGTACCACCGTGTGTGCTGTGTCACTATGCGTGTCACCGAGCGTGTCACTCGCGTGTGTGTCGCTACGCATGCATCACCATGTGCGCTGTGTCACTATGCGAGTGTCACCGAGCGTGTCACTATGCGTGTGTCACCGAGCGTGTGTCACTACGCGTGTGTGTCACCGAGCGTGTGTCACCGCGTGCGTGTCGCTACGCATGCGTCACCGTGTGCGCTGTGTCACTATGCGTGTGTCACCGAGTGTGTGTCACTGTGTGTCACGAGGTAGTGTGGTGGTTAGCGCGCTGCGCTACGAACCCGCCGGTCCGATTTACATTCCCGCTCACGGCCACCAACACCAGTGACGATTATCTGAACCGGTCTTGGGCCTCCCTTAGGTCGACTCAGCCTCAAATGAGTACCTGGTGCGATGTGTAACGTTCACCACTGGGGAGACAAAGGCGGCCGGGCGCGGTGCTGGCCACCCACCACCTTCGAGTGGCGTGCCGGCCTTCATAGGCGCTCGCTAACAGCACTTGCCCCAACAGTTTGTTAAGGCTTCACGGGGGATCTTCGTGTTTGTATGCGAGTCAAAGAACGTATGCACACACACAGAGATCTACGAAACATTCGCTTCAATAAATCTCCCGGCACGTGGCAGCGAAACGTCGGACATCGCTCCCAACAACGCGCGGCGCACAACCCCCGACAACGCACAGCGGACAGAAGCAGCAGCAGGAGAAGCAGCAGCAGCAGAAGCAGCAGTGCCAGCCCTGTTCCGCAGCAGCGTGAGCTGCAGGAATCACACATCTCTCTCGGCAAGATGTTCACTCGTGGCTCAGCGTAGGCCCCGCATCCCGCACCGCAACCCACACCACAACCACCCAACCACCCAACCACCCAGCCACCCAGCCACCCAGCCACCCTTCGTGAAGCGGAACAGCGCTCAGGACTGGACCGTGCGTGGACAAAACAGAGCTCCACAGTTCATCGGATTCCTCCAGCGTCGAATTGAACATTCCCAGTCCGATTCGGGCGTCCCGCTCGGCTCGTCGTGCTGCTCTCGAGAGAGAGAGCCACGCGGCCCGCCCAAGGCGCCATGTCTCGTGCCCCAACCGCACGTCCTCACCACCCCCCCCCACCACCACCACCACCCCCCCCTCGCCCTCTCTCCCCAACCCTCAACCGCCAACCGCATCACGGCCGGCCCAGCTGCGACAGACACCACGGGCAAAACAACAGCGGCCGGCGATCGCGAAATGTTTGAATCGCAATCGCCAAGTGGAGGGTTATGGACACGGAGTGTGGTGGCGGTGGTGGCGGTGGTGGTGGTGGCCATGGTGGCAGCAGCGCTGGTGGCAGTGTCAGCTGTGGTGGTGGTTGCGGTGTTGGCAGTAATGGTGGAGGTGGTTGCGGTGTTGGTGGCGGTGGTAATGGGGGTGGTTGCGATGTTGGTGTTGGTGGCGGTAATGGCGGTGGTGGCTGTAATGGCGGTGGCGGTAATGGTGGAGGTGGTTGCGGGGTTGGTGGCGGTGTTGGTGGCGGTGGTAATGGGGGGTGGTTGCGGTGGTTGCGGTGTTGGTGGCTGTAATGGCGGTGGTGGCTGTAATGGCGGTGGCGGTAATGGTGGAGGTGGTTGTGGTGTTGGTGGCGGTGGTAATGGGGGTGGCGGTGGTTGCGGTGTTGGTGGCGGTGGTAATGGGGGTGGGGGTGGTGGTGGTTGCAGTGTTGGTGGTGGTAATGGCGGTGGTGGCTGTAATGGCGGTGGCGGTAATGGTGGAGGTGGTTGCGGTGTTGGTGGCGGTGGCAATGGGGGTGGCGGTGGTGGCGGTATAGGCAGATATCGCTGGTTCACGCTCTGGGGGGCGGAGGGGGTAGCAGGGAGTGGGGGAGGGTGTCTGGGGGAGACAAAGGGGGTGGGTAGGAGGTGGGAATGGAGAACCCGCTTTCATAATTTGAATAATGTATGCCGCTAGCCGGCAGACAGCAGAGGCAGCGCGCACACACACACACACACGCACGTACACACTCACACACACGCGCGTACACACACGCGCGTACTTAAGCATGCACACACACACGCGCTCACACGCACGTACATAGACACACGCACACAGACGCACACGCACAGACGCACACACACATCGCCTTAACAGACCGATGATGGCAGTGGTGGTGGTGATGGCGGTGGTGTCGGCGGTGACGGTGGTTGCGATAGCGGTGGTTGTGGTGATTGCGGTGGTCGGCGGCGGCGGCGGTGGTTTATGGTGGCTGTAGAAGTGGCGGTGGTGTTGATGATGGCAGTGGCGGTAGTGGTGGTGGTGTTGGCGTTGGTGGTGTCGGTGCAGCTGGCGCCACTGGGCGGGAGGCCGGTGTCGTGATGGGGCGGCTCCGAGCCTCATGAATCGAGGAATGAAAACAGACCGGGTTGGAAGAGGTCACGTGCACGTTATTTCTCCTTTTAACAAAATGTAGTACAATGCGTAAGCGGCACGACACACGCTACATTTATACACACACACACACACACGACACACGCTATATTTATACACACACACACGACACACGCAATATTTATAATAGAAATGCATTCACGGGAAGATGAAGACGGAAGAGGAAATCTCAACTGGCCAGGTTGACCCCCCTTTGGGCCGTTTCAAGGACCGACGTCTGAACTTGCCGACCGGTCGGGTTTCGCTCTTTTCGGTGCTCATCAGCGAGTCGCGGACGTCGGCGTGGGTCGCCGAGAACAACATCGATCCGCTGCTGGGTGATGATTTCCCCCATAGAATTATTCTCATCGTTATCAAGAGCCATGGTCCATTTACTGCTTCGTTGAAGGTCTTTCCATCGAGATATACGCGTGCAGCAGCAGCATCATCATCATCACCATGAACCACGATATATCCACTGCTGGATGGAAGTCTCCCCATACAGTTACACCGATCATCACCGACAGAGATGACCGCTCTCGGCTGCTGGATGAAAATTTCCCCGCGCAGTTACACTCTCGCCCATCATCACGGGCTGTGATCGATCCGCTGCTGGATGACCGGTTGCGCGGCGGCAACGCGAGCCGATGTAACCGACGCCCACGCGTACGCAGCGAACGTCGTTCCCCGACGCTCGTTTGGCCGTCGACGCCGCTTCGACGTTGGGACCCGGCACGGTGCGGAGTCGCGTCACGGCGCCCGGAACTTGCCCGGCGGTGTAGCCGGTGCTTAGCGGCACGCCCATCGCGACCGTGTCGGCTCGTGCACCGGTAAAGTTGCCGAACAGTTGGCACGAATTGTTAAATTATTATTCGATATTTTTTCTAAAGTAAAAATATCTAAAATAATTGTTGAAATATTCTTAGGTTTTTTCGGTAAAGTCACGTAGGTAAAAAATTTAAATTAATAAAAGACGGAAGCTTGTGTTGCCTCCGAAACGTCGTGATTTTTATTTTATTTTCATTTTATTTTACTTTTATTAATTTTAATTTAATTTTTTACCTACGTGACTTTACCAAAAAAACCTAAGAATATGAATCCTTGCAGTTACGAAAGCTTCAAATCTAGAATTGTTGAAATTTGGACTTATAAATGAACCCGATGACGGATGACCGTGCGAGTTTCTTTTTGTTTAACCAGGCGGGCGAGTTCAAGAGGCCAGGAGAGAGACGTTTAGCATGGTCGGATACGTACTGTGCGAAAGAAGTTCAACGCACGTGCACACGCGCGTGCTCACTGGGACTCGTTGCACGGCGATGTTGATTCTAAATGCGAAGGCAAAAAGCGGAGGACCCGGAGAAAAATCCACGCGACCACTCTAAATATACAGCAGCAGGCGTCAGGGTTTAGATCGAACCCACGACCTTCTGCGTAGCAGGCGAGGTAGTTAACATCTCGCCACCACGGTGCCTGACGAACACGATTTGTGTTAGTCAGGCTCACATGCCCCCTACTCTTAGGTTTTTTCGGTAAAGTCACGTAGGTAAAAATAAATAAAAATAAATAATAAAAATAAAATAATAGAAATAATAATAGAAATAAAATGATAAATCAGTGATTTATAATTGTATTTCTATTATTATTTCTATTTTATTTTTATTATTTATTTTTTACCTACGTGATTTTACCAAAAAAACCTAAGAGTATGAATCCTTGCAAGTCACGAAATCTTCAAATCTAGAATCACATGCCCGTGTGGCTGCATTGTGACTTTGCTATTGGTACGATGGGAAAGGGGTGTTCAGTTGATTGTAAACGCAGAGATCAAGGAATGTAACGGCGGACTGAGGTCGTTCGTATCCCCGTGTCCAGTCTTCTGTACTTAGGATGATTTACAAATTCGTTTTTGAATTTGACTTAATAATTTACGTTCCTACGTCGGCAGCAGCAGGAGCAACAACAGCAACAACGCGCTCACGCTCGCTACGTTTTACATAAAAAATAAATATCCCAACGAGACTGGACTTCGCGATTGAACGTAGTGGTGGTAGATTAACGCGCATTGCACTACCCCCCACAACTCCGCTCGCCGAATGCTTTTCGAACGACCGTACGCGAGTTTGCGAAAATTTCCCAAACCGCCAATTTGGATTCCCGTGCGCGGTAAATCGTCGACGCGGCCGCGGCCGGCACACCGACGGTGCCGATCGACGCTCGCGACGGCGGCGGCGAGGTCACGAAGGATTCACCCCCCTACTGGACATCTGTGGGAAAAAAGAGCTTCATAGCTCATCGGATTCCTCCGGTATGAACTAATATTCCGACTCCGACGCTTGATCGTCGTCGCAATCGTCTTACTTTAAACAAAATAAAATCACGATTTTGGAAGTTGCCGCTCTTTTGCGCGAAAAATCCGGTGGGGGAGGGGGGTGGGTTTGTGTGTCCATTTCTGGGTTAAAAAGAGCGGTACGTGGAGGAAAATATTAATTAATTAATTTCTGCATTAAAAAGAGTGGTACGTGGAGGAAAATATTAATTAATGAAATATGGAAAAAAAAATGACATCTTTTTAAATTCCAATGATATTCGTTTTGCGAGATTGGGCATCGTTACGCGGCTGCGAATTGTTGCCGTTGCGTAAATAAAAACGTCGGGGGACGTGTTTATACGCGAACGGTGACTAAAAGTTCCGTCTGATAAATGTTTTTAATAATGTGCTACGTGTGTATGCGTGCGCCCGTGTGCGTATGTGTGTGCGTGCGTGCGTGTGCCTGTGTGCAGGTGTACGTGCGTACGTGCTTACGTGTGTGCATGCGTGCGTGTGTGCATGCGTGCGTGTGTGCGTGTGCAGGGGCGAGCGGCAGTGTAGCGGTCAGCACGCTGCACTACAAACTCGGCAAAGACTCGAGTTCGATTCCCGCTCACGCCCACCAACACCGGGCCTCCCCTAGCTCGACTCAGTCTCAAATGAGTTACCTGGTGCGTTGCTTAAACATCGCCACTGGGGAGACAAAGGCGGCCGGGCGTGGTGCTGGCCACCCACCCCCTCTGCCGTGCCACCCATCACAGGTGCTGCTCGCTAACAGCACTTGCCCCAACGGTCTGTTAAAGGCTATACGGGGGATCTTTGTCTTTGTGTGTGTGTGTGTGTGGAATTGCCTGGAATAACCGTACGGAGTCGGTACGACCGCCGTGCTGGCGAAGAATTTACGCTCCACGATCTCCTTGTTTGTGCGAACGCTTCCCATCGCCGTCTGACCGCTAGCACCGTAGCTAAAAAGCACGCAAACCACGTGAATAAAAAGCAACGGCAAACCACCCCCCCCCCCCCCCGACAATGATCCCGCACAAAACCCGACGGTGAGCGAGAAACGTTGAAAGCAAGCCAAGCACAAAAACGAAAAGCTGGTGAAAAAATATTCCAAGGGAACGTTCACGAAAAATTTACATAATTTTTTTTTTATCGCAGCACCCCCTCCTCCCCCGCCCTCCCGAAAACCTGGCGGTATAATCCACTCACGGGCGCAACGGGGAAAGGGGCGGGGGTGGGTGGGGGGGGGGTCGCACGCGCACGCTCAGATATCGCGTCGCACGCCTTTAATTAAAAATAAATAATGCCACGACGGCTTCTGTGATACGACGATGGAGATCGAGAAGAGGTAGAGGGGGGGGGGAGGCGGACAGGACGCGAGGAAATCTACAAACTGCGGTAATTGTGCGAGCGGCGTTGGCCCGGGCAGAATTTGCGCGCCGCGCTGCCGCCTAACGATAACGAGAGAGGCACGACAGAAAATGGCCTCCGAGCGTTTAATATTCATGTTGTCGGAGCGAGCTTGGGGGGGGGGGGGGGGGGGGGCGCGTGAGCGGTGAGCGTGCGGGAGAGTGTGCGGGACAGAGAGAGGGACAGCGATCGGTGAGCGAGTGGGACTGTGAGCGGAAGAGCGAGAGGGACAGTGAGCGGGACAGCGAGAGAGACAGCGAGCAGGACAGCGCACAGGACAGCGAGCAGGACAGCGCGCAGGACAGCGAGCGAGACAGCGAGCGGGACAGCGAGCGAGACAGCGAGCGGGACAGCGAGCAGGACAGCAAGCAGGACAGCAAGCGGGACAGCGAGCGGGACAGTGAGCGGGACAGCGAGCGGGACAGCGCGCAGGACAGCAAGCGGGACAGCGAGCGGGACAGCGAGCGGGACAGCGAGCGGTACAGCGCGCAGGACAGCGAGCGGGACAGCGAGCGGGACAGCAAGCGGGACAGCGGGCAGGAGAGCGAGTGGGCGGTACGAGCGACGACCGAGGTGTGCGCCAGTACCTCCCCATCCGCTCCCCACCCCCCTTCTCCCCAGCCTCAACGGCACCATCGCTCTGATGCGCCCCCCCCCTTCCCCCACCCCCCCCCCCCCCACTCACCGCGTCGCCGTCGCCACTCCTGAACCCCACCCCTCGCTCGCTTCTTCTTTCTTCTTCTTCATCGTCGTCGTCGTCGTCGTCGTCGTGATCGTCGCCATCCTTGGCACGGCGTTCGCTCGATCGTCTCCGCGATCTTCCTCCCGCTGTCTGCGACCTCCTCCTCTGCGCGCAGGAGCTGTAAAAAAAAAATGTAAAAAATGTTTAAATTAATATCAAGAGCCGCTAAAATTTTTTTTTTGCCATGCGATACACGCGCAGGAGCCACGACCGCGTTATGGTACTTGACTGCTCACGGCGAGCGAATTATGCGGGGAATGTAAGCAATATAATCATCCGATCGAAGCGGGATCGCGAATCTTGGAATTCTACTAAAGCATCGGTGTGACCCAAGCGCCACCCCCACCCACCACCGCCACTACCCTTTATTCAATCTTTGTTACAAAAAATTCAACAGCCCGAACAAAACTGACGGCAGTTTAGAGGCATTCCAGGAGGTGGAAATGTTAACTTCTGCCAGTAAGCGATGCTATAGCCATGAAAAAAAATCGTAAACCGTAAAAAAAAAAAATACTTTTTTGTTTTTTTTACAAATCGCAATTTCCTCCGGTTCTTTCTGAATCGGCGAACGCAACTCTCTCGGCCTTTTCGCCAATTTGTCGACGCGATACGGCTACGGCCGCTGCGCGAAAACCCCGGGAAAATAAAATAAAAACAGCAACAACGACGCACGCTGCCGACAACGACGGCCAACGTAGCCCCAACGCACGCGCGCACACACGGGATACAAATAAAAAAATAATAAATGTCAAAAACGTTATAGAGTAAAAAAAAAAAATCCACGAGCGAGAAAATATTTTTCTAAATAACCACGATCATTAAAATATGCATGTGGTGTTGCGCATCAGAGCGACTTTCAAAAAAATCACAGTGACGGGTTTAAGCCACGTACGCGCGCACACACGCAGACGTACACACACACAGACATACACACACGTGCAGACGTATACACACAGACGCACACACAAATACAGACGCGCACAGATGTACACACGTACACACACACATACAGACGCGCACAGATGCGCACAGACGCGCACCGAAGTACACACACACATGCAGACGCGCACAGATGTACAGTCGTACACAAAACAGAGACCAAGATCCCCCGCATAGCCTTAACAGACCGTTGGGGTAAGTGCTGTTAGCGAGCACCTATGAAGGCGGACACGGCACACGAGGGTCTGACCCAGGACAGGCCCACAATTGGTGCAAATATTCACCACTGCTCATTGGCCGTCAGCCGGAATCCAACTCGGGTAGCCGGATTCGTAGCACGACGCGCGAACCAATGGGCCACCGCTCCTCATGCACGCAAACACACACAGACATGCAGACGCCCACACACACACACGTACACAGCACACGCAAGGCGCCTAACTTAACAGTTTCATTTGTTTAATTATTCCTGGATACCGTAATTGAGGGCAACAAGAAACACCAAGCAAAACGCCGTCTCGTTTACGCGGAGTTTTCGCGACGCCTGCATCTCCACCACGGTCCCCATACCCCCCCCCCTCCACCTCCCCTTCTCGTCGTCAACAACCCCCTGGGGGCTTGCGTGGATCACAGACCGAGGACTCGGGGGGGGGGGGGGCCCCCCCAAAAGCCGTCTCCGCGGAGAAGCCGGTTGTCGCGTGACCTCAGTCCCCCGCGCGGAGTCAGCGTCGTTCCAAGAACGTCGAACCTCCGCGCCACGCGCAAAGGGAGCGCGCGGTTCGGCCCAGCGTCATCTCCCGTTGGCAGCGGATCGGATTTTTTATTTGACGGCGGCGGCGGCGGATGATGATGTGGAAAAAATAAATCTTCCCCGTCCACCACCCCGCCGCCAACCGCGTGTTTTGAGATTTCTACGAAAGCGGACGTCCGAGCCAAAAAAAATAAATACATATATATATAAAACATTTGGAAATAATCCGGGCGCATTCATTTTTTTTTGTTATCTCGTCCCGACGGCTGCGAATAATTTTATAAATAATTGCCACGCGAATATGCGCACGTTTGCGCGTGCCTGCGTGCGCGCGCGAGCGCGTGTGCGCATCGCTGGCAGCTGACGGTTGCGTCCGTGCATACGAAACGAGTGTAGTTTTTCGCATGCTAATTTCTACGCAGAATTATCGCAGGCTTCCCCCCCCCCCAATCCCCCAACCAGCCCACAGCACCACCACCCTCCTGCCCCCCACCCACCACCCCACCGAACAAAACAAAACGTGGGACGCGGCAGCGGCGGTGGGGGAGAGAAGGGGGGGGGGGAGCGACAGAGCTCGGCGCGGGCGAGAAATCGGGGGAAAGGGAAATGAATGGATGCTTACGGGTGAAATACACCGCATGCAAATTAAGCGACGATGACAACGGCGGTGACGCCGAGGCTGCTGCTACCGCAGCCGCCGGCACCGCCGAGGCACGGCGGCCATTTGTAATTTCTGGAGGCATCCGCGGCCACGGAGACCCGACGGCTCGCGCGAGCTCTCCCGCTCCGCTTTCGTCCGAGGCTTGGCGATCGGATCCGCTGGGAAGACGATGGTGACGATCGTCGTCGTCGTCGTCGTCGTCGTCGTCGTCGTCGTCGTCGTCGTCGTCGTCGTCATCGTCATCGTCATCATCATCGTAATCGTTCTCATCGTCATCATCATCATCATCGTGACCGTCGTCATCGTTTTCGTCATCGTCAGCTGGTTCCAATCGTTGGGGCTGGTTCGGTCCGAAGTAACGAATGCTTCTTTTCGTTCTCGGTTAATTTTCGAAAGCGAAAGCGACGCCTCCGTCTACCGAATTCAACAACGAGGGTAATTCACAGCACCGTGCCAATCCACCACGAGATGAAGAACTCCCCTCTCCTCCCCCCCATAATACACGGGGTGAAGGGGGGGGGGAATCATTTGACCATACTTCACCACGCTGATCACAGCAGCTTGGTGAAGTGTTGGAGGTGGGGGCCCAGGTCCTATCGCTTGGGAATTGCCGAGGTCTTCCATTCCTCGCCGAGAGGGCCGTGGATTGCCGAGGGGGCCGAGCGTCGCCACGAGCGGTTTGGCACCGCGTGACTGAAGGGACAATTTATTAAATTCGCTGAACCTCCCAGGCTGTGCGCTGCGATGTGCAAATGTGACAAACGACAGAGCTCCAGGAGGCGTCGTTTGCGGACACAGAGGAATTACTAACAACAGCAGCAAAAAAAAAGTTCATTTTTTTTTTACCGTGATGTTCCAAAAAAATTGGGTAGTATCACTCGATGTAAATTAATGTGAAGATTTTTTTTTTTTTATCGCGGCGGTTGCATTTGCATTTAACGGGAGCGGACTTTCCTCGGGAAGGGACGCAGGAGGCGACGGTGGCAATTAGAGACCAATTAGCGCGCGGCAGCATTCGTCCGCGATAAATCGGCCTAAATTAAGCACGAGACGTTGCCTCCCGATTGGTCGGTGGGACGTGAGGCTTTTCATTAAAAAAAAAGTAACAATTTTTTTCAGCGCTGTCGTCTAATATTTCACCGACCGGCGATGCAAAAACGCTGGCGAAGAATTTTCTTCGCCGCTGCCGCCACCATCGAGGCCTTGACGGCTGCCACCATCTCCACGGGATTTAGAAACATTCAGGCAACGGAGCCTTATTTAGGCCACAGGGAGAGAAGGCGCGTACCCGCTTAACGAACAAAATGGTGACGTATTGTTAGACGATATTTAAAAGCGGCCGGTGCCTGGTTGATACAATACTATTAAGTCTCCCCACCCCCGCTTTGACGTAATTTCACAAATACGTCGTCACGTTACTATTATTAAAACTACCTCGGGGCGCTGCGGTGGTGAAATGTTAACTCCCTCGCCTGGTATACAGGAGGTCGTGGGTTCGAGCCCGACCCTGATGCCTGTAAATTATCGCGTGGAATTTTCTCTGGGTAATCTGCTTTTTCCCTCCGCATTTAGAATCGACATCACGCGTTTAGAGTATTTGGCTGCTATAAATGTCCACACGATGATAAGCCACTTCGTTGAACTTTCATTTGTGGCCAGGTCATTTCTGAAAAAGAGCTATATTGCTCAATGGGCCTTAACTGGCAAAATAAAATATAATTTGCAGTTTGCTTGATGTACGTCGCCTCAACCCAAACTTGCGTCGCTGACAGCATCGTCCGTCATTTCTCGTTATCCGTCGCCTCTCAGCCTTCGCCTCCACCAACTAACCCTGGAAATCGCTTCCTTTGACGTTGCTTCGATGTTCGTCATCGCACCGTTCAGGAACGCGTCCCCCCCGACGTAAAGTATGCACGTTCAACTTCTTTTGCACCGTACGTAGCCAACCGTGCTCATCGAAGACTTTTATAAAAAGGCGGCCTTCCTCGAAAGTTTTCCACGAGTGGACAACTGCGTCGTAAAAAAAATGTACCGACGCAAAAAAAAAAAATTCCATTGCGCGGTTTGGTCGACGTCGAGACGAGGTTTTTCCGGATGTCACGATCGTCAAAACCCACGTTGAGATCCATTCCGCGACAAAACACAAGGCCGAAGGCCGGACAAACATTTTCCCTGCAAGTGCCGCGCGACCGTAACTCGCTATCCGGTTTACATTTTGATAAAAAGGAATATCGGTTATGTTTCATCGTCGTTCCGAGCCCATCCTCGATCCACCCGGAGAGTTTCGATTGGCAATAAAATTCGAGGCCGTTTTAATCTTTCCCGTTTTGCGCTGGAAAGTTCCCACGACCCTTGGCGGCGGCAGTGCGTGTATTATTGCAATTTACATCTTGCGATAACACGCAAAGATCTCCACCCCTCCCCCCCCGCGTCGACTATAACAGACTGTTGGGGCAAGTGCTGTTTGCGAGCCCCTATTAAGGCCGGCAAGGCGCACAAGAGGGTTGGTGGCCAGCGCTACGCTTGGACACCTTTGTCTCCCCCCAATGCCGATGTTCACACACCAGGTACTCGTCTAAGGCCGAGTCGACCAAGGGAAGGCCTAGGACCGGTTGGAAGATTTAACGCACAGCCTTCATAGACTGTTGGGGCAAGTGCTGCTAGCGAGTAGCACCCACGAAGGCCAGGACGGTGGGGGGGTTGGTGGCTAGCACCACCAAACGCCCGGCCGCCTTTGTCTCACCCCCAGTGCTGCTGTTTCACGCACAAACAACAACAACAACCGCCATTCGCCACTAAGTGGCGGTGACGTCACCACGACGCTTGTGCCAGGCCAAGTGCACCTTGAGGCCACGTGAAGTGTCGAACGCCCACTGGCAGGAGGTCACGGGGCAGACCCAGCAGGTGCCACGGATCGACTGACTGAGATGACCGAGATGACTGGCTGATGCACCACCTGTGCCCCCTACTGTACCAACTTGCTGTGCTTTAGCCAGCCGGCGCTTCGCTCGTTGTTGTGAGCGTCGCTCCTCCGCCCTCCGTTGTTGTTGGAGGGCGACTGCCTCCAACTGCCCAGTAGCGTCCTTCACGAGCCTCCTCCACAGAGGCCGATCTTGACACCGCTGGTACCAGTCATCGGCAAGTCCACTCAGCTCCAGGTCCTCCTGTACCACATCACTCCATCTCTTCTCTAGCCCGCACAAACCCCACACACACGTTCTAGATTTGAAGCTTTCGTGACTGCAATGATTCATATTGTTAGGTTTTTTCGGTAAAGTCACGTAGGTAAAAACATTAAAAAGTAAAATAAAATAAAAATCACGACGTTTCGGAGGCAACACAAGCTTCCGTCTTCAGGTGGTACCGTCACAGCCACGACAGCTGTATCAAGTAAATGAGAGATTGCAGGAGCTACCACTCACCCCCGCGGACCGCACGGCTACGCAAAACCGCGCCGCCCTGCCGCGTGGAACCCGAAGGACTCCGCAAGTTTCCCCGACGTCGTCATCTCCACCGCGCGAGCTCACGTCGGAAACGTCCGTGCTCGCAGAGCGGGGAGCGGTGGCACAGCGGTTGCGCCGAGTTCGATTCCAGACCGAGGGAAAACAACAACGGTGGCGGCTGGGGGGGTGGTGGTGGTGGGAGTGATAACTGAACCAATTTGCCCTGGGCTTCACCTCGGTCTACTCGGCCTTAAGCGAGTACCCGGTGCGGCGGTTTTAGAGTCCAAGGCAGCCGGGCGCGGTGCTGGCCGCCGCCGCCACCACCACCCCTGCCGCCGTGCGCTGTGGCGGGCTCAATAGGTGCTCGCTAACTTCAGTTTACCCGACGCACGAGCTGCGTACGCGCGTTGCGTGAAGCGTTTGCCGAGACGCACTTCCAAGTTGGAACGGAAGGTGAAGATCGGTGCTGGGCAGGAGCAGTCGCATTTGCAAAAAATGTGATTCGTAACTTCGATCATTACCCGTGTAGAATCGCTGTAGTTGGATGTTAACGTGCCATGTGACTGGGGAGCTAACGCTACACGGCGTTATCTTGGGGTGGTCCGGGACCGTGTTGTTGCCGTTTTTTGCTGCCTTGCCCAAGCCTGATAAATCGAACTTGTATAACAAATGGATGTATTCTTCGTCGTACTCAAGATTGTCAATGTTGTGGCTTGGCTCACCAACACACAACCGGTGTGCTGTACTAGTGACCAATTGTCACATTCTGTTTACGTGACAACCCTTACTAGTTGGCTGTGTCGGGTGGTGGCGGGTTTTAACGACGCATTTATAAATGTACGCGATCTAACCCAAAAAACCTCCTATGTATTATTCGTTGACTTGCATTTAGGCGACTTGCTTACCATTTCGCATCAATTTTTTGCACTCCTTTCGCGTTTGTCGTGTCGTTCGCTGTTGTAACCTGCCTACCCCCGTGCCCCCATAATACTGGACATCAGTGAGAGAAAGAGCTTCATAGCTCATCGGATTCCTCAATCCTCCTGCGGTCGAAACAACGATGCCGACGATTCTGAAAGCTGAGAAAGGGGCCCAAGGAGAGCGAGGGATGAAGCGAGACGCACGAGTGCACCTCCGCTGGCACCGCACGCGATACGGACACGCGGACGGGAGAACGAACAGACGCACGCAGCACCTCCGGTGAGCACGGTTTAGCGACGTTGGGGAAACGTAAACAAAAAAAGTGTGGGCTCATCGCCCCGTGGGTCGAGTCACAGCCACGGGACCGGCCGTTTACAGGAAACGAGAGACCGCGGGGGAAGGAATGGCAGCCCAAGGAGGGAGGCCTCGCCCCGAGAGGGCGGCCATCAGGGGAGATGGAGCGGTGAGCTCAAGGTCCACGTGCAGGGGGCTACGGTGGCGGTGGGGCTTATGGTGGCAGTGGTGGTTGGTGGTGGTGGTGGTTGTGGTGGTGGTGGTGGTTGTGGTGGTAGTAGTGGGGGGTTGTGGTGGTAGGGATGTTGGTGGTTAAGGTGGTGGTGGTTGTTATGAAGGTTGTTGGTCGGGTGGAGGCGATGGGGGTGGTGGTTATGAAGGATGTGGTTCGTGTGTTGGTGGTTGTTATGAAGGTTGTGGTGGTAGTGGTGGTTATGAAGGCGGTGATTCGGGTGGTAGTGGCGGTGGTATGGGTGGTGATGGTTAAGAAGGTTGAGGTGGTAGTGGCGGTGGTGGGGGTGGTGGTGGTGGGGGGCGGTGATGGCTATGAAGGTTGGGGTGGTAGTGGCGGTGGTGGGGGTGGTGGTGGTGGGGGTGGTGGGGGTGATGGCTATGAAGGTGGTGGTGGTGGTGGGGGTGGTGGTGGTGGCGGTGGTGGTTTGGATGGGGGTGGTGGTGGCGGGGGTGGTGATGGCTATGAAGGTTTGGGTGGTAGTGGCGGTGGTGGGGGTGGGGGTGGTGGTGGTGGTTGGGATGGGGGTGGTGTCTCGGTCTCTCCCATCCATCTTCGCGAAGGGTGCACGCTCGCTCGTTCCTTAACGAGCAGAGAGCAACACTGCTGCTGCTGCCGCCTTTATGGGCAGTGTGTGCGTGTGTGTGTCTCTGTGTGTGTCTCTGTGTGTGTGTCTGTGTGTGTGTCAGTGTGTGTGGAGGAGTGGGGAGCGGTGGTGTAGCGGTTAGCGCGACGCTGTGCTACGAACCTGGCGACCCGAGTTCGATTCCCGCTCAAGGCCAACACCAGTGACGATTATTTGAACCGGCCCTGGGCCTCCCCTAGGTCGACTCAACCTGAAATGAGTACCTGGTGCGGTGTGTAAACATCGCCACTGGGGAGACAAAGGCGGTCGGGCGTGGCGCTGGCTACCCACCCCCTCGTGTACCGTTCCGGCCTTCATAGGTGCTCGCTAACAGCACTTGCCCCTATAGTCTGTTAAGGCTATACGGGGGATCTTTATCTTTGTATTTGTGGAGGAGTGGGGAGCGGTGGTGTAGCGGTTAGCGCGACGCTGCGCTACGAACCTGGCGACCCGAGTTCGATTCCCGCTCAAGGCCAACACCAGTGACGATTATCTGAACCGGTCATGGGACTCCCCTAGGTCGACTGAGCCTCAAATGAGTACCTAGTGCGATGTGTAAACATCGCCACTAGGGAGACAAAGGCGGCCGGGCGTGGTGTTGGCCACCCACCCCCTCATGTGCCGTGCCGGCCATCATAGGTGCTACTCGCTAACAGCACTTGCCCCTACAGTCTGTTACAGGCTACACGGGGGATCTGTCTTTTTTGTGGAGGAGTGTGTCTGTGTGTGTGGAGGAGTGTGTCTGTGTGTGCCAGTCAGTGTGTGTGTGTATGGGGAGCGGTAGTGTAGCGGTTAGCGCGCTGCGCTATGAACCTGGCGACACGGGTTCGATTCCCACTCACGGCCAACACTAGTGACGATTATCTGAACCGGTCCCGGGCCTCCCCTAGGTCGACTCAACCTCAAATGAGTACCTGGTGCGGTGTGTAAACATCGCCACTGGGGAGATAAAGGCGGCCGGGCGTGGTGCTGGCCACCCACCCCCTCGTGTACCGTTCTGGCCTTCATAGGTGCTTGCTAACAGCACTTGCCCCTACAGTCTGTTAAAGACTACACGGGGGATCTGTCTTTATCTTTGTGTGTGTGTGATTTTACGTGCGTCTGTGTCTATTTGCTGTATTTATTTGTGTCTATAGCCCTATGTGTCCAACTATATTTTTTTGTGTGCGTGTATATATGCATATGTCTATGTGAACCCTAAGGCTATGTGATCGCCCACATAGCATTTTGGGCACGTGTCGTTAGCAAGCACCTATTAAGGCTGCCACTGCACCACTCGGGAGTGGGTCGCCAGCATCAAGCCCCACTCGCCTTTGTCTCCCCACAATCGCGACGTTTAAACACCGCACGAGGTACTCATTTCATGTCGAGTCGACTTAGGGGAGGCCCAGGACCTGTGCAGTTATTCGCCACTGTTATTGTTATTTTTACGTCTCTATATATGCGTGCCTGTATAGTATAATGTCATTCTGTATACGTACACGTGTGTCTATATGCATATATATACACGCATATAAAACGGTTCGCTGCATGCGTTTGAGAATATACATTGATTAGCCTTTTGCCCGTCCAAGGACGGATTTTATTGCGGCAAATCTGAAACTTGCAAGCGAAAAGCAGAGCGCGACGTCATATTCATTGCATCCATTCGTGTGCAATTTGTAAGGGCGCGGTGACACAGACCTATTTCATTTAAAGGTTATAATCCCTTGTTCATCACGACGTCCCTTTTACTTCGATGTCTCAACAGCGTTACGGAGATCACGTGACGCGAGGGTTGTGAGTTGACGCCGAGGAGGGGGGAGGAGGCGCCTCGCCCCCCCATGTGGAGTGACGTCACGAACGGGACACACAGACATTCTTGGCTCTATAAAAGTGAATATGTAGAGAGCGGTGGCGCAGTGGTTAGCGCACTGCGCGACGATCCCGGCAACCCGAGTTGGATTCCCGCTCACGGCCGACACCAGTGACAATTATCTGAACTGGTTCTGGGCCTCCCATAGGTCGACTCAGCCTCAAACGACTACCTGGCGTGGTGTGTAAACATCGCCACCGGGGAGACAAAGGCGGCCGGGAGCGGTGCTGGCCACTCGCCCCCTCGTGCGCCGTGCCGGCCTTCAGATGCGCTCGCTGACAGCACTTGCCCCTGCAGTCTGTTCAGGCTACACGGGGGACCTTTGTCTGCGGTTGCGTGCAAACACACATCAACATGATTACAGCAATAACTGTGAGGATCTTATTGGACAGGCTTTGAGCCGTGCACTCTCAATCCGCACGACGACTATTGTAGCCCTCGCAAGCCAAGCCTCCTCTACTCGTACTAAGCAGCAGAGAAATCAAGCCCCTCTCCTCCCCCCCCCGCGTATAGCGGCCCTTGGTGCTTAACAGCAGAGTCTATAAAGCTAATGGGGCTGTTTAGTGTAGAGAAGGAGGGGAGGGAGGAGAGAGGCAGTGAGAGAGGGAGGGAGGGAGGGTTAAAGACAACATTGGCTTTGTAAACGCGTCTGTCTCGTCTGTCCTCCACGTAACTTAATGTTTGGTGCTGCTGTTCAATTCACCCACCACTCCCCCCAGTCTACCCCCCCCCTGCCCCCACCCCCCTGCCCGCACACAGCACGACCCCACACTCTATAAACTGTGACTAGCAGTCCTAAAACTCGAACAAGTGCCCGCACGGGGGGAAACTCCACACGCCAGGCACGCGCACCCAATAAAAGCCTGTTGATTTTCTTTTTTTTACACAAAACTACAACTTTATTGTCTTTTAAACGGTCTTGGGGGGGGGGTGGGTGCGGTTGCAAGTGATGGGGGTGGCAGTCCGTTTTGGGTGCTGTTGCAAATGAGGTCACGCTTGCAAAACGAGGATATTTTTTTGATATATGTTAATTATCTATATAAGGAAGGGGACAGTTTAACTTGTCCACAAATCTGGCTGTCGCCTGATGAAGCTGGTTGTAATTACCGGCGCGAAACGTCGTGCTCAGATTGTAAATGTTGTGGCTTGGCTCTCCAACACACCGCTGTGCTGTACTAGTATACTACACTATACACTATACACTAGTGCTGTACTAGTATACTACACTATACACTACACTATACACTAGTGCTGTACTAGTATACTACACTATACACTACACTATACACTAGTGCTGTACTAGTATACTACACTATACACTACACTATACACTAGTGCTGTACTAGTATACTACACTATACACTACACTATACACTACTGCTGTACTAGTATACTACACTATACACTACACTATACACTAGTGCTGTAATAGTATACTACACTATACACTACACTACACACTAGTGCTGTACTAGTATACTACACTATACACTACACTATACACTAGTGCTGTACTAGTATACTACACTATACACTACACTATACACTAGTGCTGTACTAGTATACTACACTATACACTACACTATACACTACACTATACACTAGTGCGGTACTAGTATACTACGCTATACACTATACTACACACTACACTACTATACACTACACTATACATTACACAACTATACACTACACTATACACTACACTATACACTACACTACACAATACACTACTGTACTATACACTACACACTATACACTACTATACACTACACTATACTTCACACAACTACACACTACACTATACACTACACTATACACTACACTATACACTACACTACACACTAGTGCTGTACTCGTGACGAATTGCCCACGTTCTGTTTACGTGACAACCATTACTAGTCGGCTGTGCCGGGTGGTGGCGGGTTTTAACAACGCAACATTTATATATTTACGCGATCTAACCCCAAAAAAAACCTCTATTATGGATGATATTAGTCGCGAATGCCTACCACGTGTTAAAATGAATTATCCTGGCCTCTATTGTGGCTAACGTGTTTTGTACCCCGTGTGGCGTCTTCCGTTCGCCCGCCGCCGCGTTGAACAAAGTTGCCACGGAGAATTCCTTTGGCGACTGCGGCGAAGTGGAATGCCTCATTATTACTTTGGAGGAAGTTTGTCGAGAGTTGGACTGATCTGGCTGGTGACGGCTCTTTTCGGTAGGTTAACAAACAAACAAACAGAAACACAGTCGGCAAACTTTCGCCAAATCACGCCGTTGCGCGGCCTTAAAAGAAAAACAATATGCAACAATCTTGATTTGAAGCTTTCGCGACTGCAAGGAATCCATACTCTTTGGTTCTTTCGGTAAAGTCACTTAGGTCTAAAACAAAATAAATCACGGCGTTTCGGGCGCAACACAAGCATCCGTCCTCAGGTGAGAAAGCATCATACACAACAAATGACGATTCAGGTAATTGTCTGTACGTATGGAGAGCTTCTTTCGCACGAAGCCAACCGCGCGAATCGGAGGCGCGAGGGACGGACAAAAAAAGCTAAACACAAAAATCCGTTCGAAGAAAATTAGTTTTCAATCCAGATAAAAAAAAAAATCTTCACAGCACACAAATAAACGACGGCCTTTACGTGCTATGAAGAAGGGCCGTTGTCCGAAACGTCGCCTGCGATTTCTATTTTCCCATTAAGGGTCACACACAGAGTGTTGTTGACAATCTTGTTGAGAAGTGGTGGTGGTATTAACTGTGCTTGTGCACAACTGCCAAAGCAGCAGCCGCAGCAGCATCAAAGGAAACATAAAATTCAGTACTCGGCTGAAGCAAACGGTGCCGGGTACTTCTTCCGTACGGCTGCTGATGTGGACGCAGAGCAACAAAGCCACGATTTCACATTCAGGTGGCCAGGCCCGCAGACAACCGTGGGTCTGGGTGGAGCGGAGCACGGCAGCAGCCTTCAACGCGGCCCACCGCGCGCTGTTACGCGAGAGATCACGACGGGTGCCGTCGACGCGACGACCGAACGTCGATCGCCGGATCTGAGCGACAACGACGACGACGACGATGCTAAACCACGCCGACGGCCAAACAACGACAGCGCACCAGCTGAGCCCTGGGGCGAGGATCAGAGGTCGCAACCGCGTACCCGATACCCGTACCCTACCCGATACCCGGCTACCCGTACCCGGCCGGGTATGGGTAGCCGTTTGCGACCCTGGTGCGGCCGGGTACGGGTACGGGTAGGCCGTGAGTCACTGGTGAGTAACCGTTTGTCACTCATTTCCCAACGTCTTGTCTCTTCTCACAATTCAAGTTCCTAGAATCAACCCACCCGCGCCTGCAACATGGCTTCATCCCAGAGGTCGCAATCGGGTACCCAATACCCGTACCCTACCCGATACCCGGCTACCCGTACCCGGCCGGGTACGGGTAGCCGGGTACCCGTTTGCGACCCTGGTGCAGCCGGGTACGGGTAAGGAATAAAAACCCGTTTGCGACCTCTGGCGAGGATCCTCCAACTGAGTGGTGTCGCGATCAAAAGGTGCTCAACTAACAACTCAACGCGAGTGCCACGTGGCGTCTCCCGGGAGAGACACAGACTCTTCTCCGCTCTTGCGTCTCTCCGCGACTGCCGCCGTGGTCACCGCTGCCCTGGACTCCACTCGTTCGCGCCTCGACACGTGCGGAGTACTCCTCACTTCGACCAGACACTGGCCGTGTTGTTTCAACTATCGTCACGGAGCTCAGCTACCAGCACTAAGTTCAACCACCACCACCACCACCAGAATTCCACCACCACCAAGTTCAACCACCACCACCAGAGTTCAACCACCACCACCACCAATCAGTTCAACCACCACCACCAGAGTTCAACCACCACCACCACCACCACCGAGTTCAACCACCACCACCAGAGTTCAACCACCACCACCACCGAGTTCAACCACCACCACTTAGTTCAACCACCACCACCGAGTTCAACCACCACCTGAGTTCAACCACCACCACCACCACCAGAGTTCCACCAGCACATGGCAGATCGCAACACAATCCCACACACTCAGCGTTAGGTGTTTATAATTAAGCGTATTAAACCACGTACATTCCGATGGCATACTTACATCATAGTCACCAAGTCTCAATGTTAATTAAATTATAATCATCATCATTTACACTGTGTATTGCAATTATCACTTATGACAAAATGCCCAGCGCACATTACCACCTCCAGCTGTTGAAACTAAAAAGAAAAATTATTCGACAACCAAAGAATTCTAATTGGCGCACGCTCATTATGAATTTGACGCTAGCCAAAAAGATGTTGATGTGTTCGTAAATCGAGGTTAAAGTTTATCTCGGAACAAGTGAGCGCCTGGGGGATACAAAGGCGGACGGGGAAAGCTTTCATAATCACTCTTAGTTTTTTTCGGTAAAGTCACATAGGTAAAAAATGAAATTTAAATTAATAAAAATAAAATAATAATATTATTGTATTAATAGTTTTTTCGGTAAAGTCACGTAGGTAAAAAATTAAATTAAAATTCATAAAAATAAAGTAATATAAGAATATTATTAATAAAATAAAATAATATTATTATTTTATTTGTATTAATTTTAATTTCATTTTTTACCTACGTGACTTTACCGAAAAAAACCTAAGAGTATGAATCCTTGCAGTCACGAAAGCTTCAAATCTAGAATTTCATAATCATCCGTACCAGAGCCTTAAAAATAACATGAAACTGATCGTAAGTAAAGCACTCCATACCACGAAGACCAAGGTTACCCATATTATATAAGCCTTATATACATAACAAATAACGATACATGTTTTCTCCACTGCTGGACGAGTACCCCCCCAAGTGAGGTTGTGTTTATTTTATTTTTATTTTACTTTAATTAATTTAGATTTTTTTTTACCTACGTGACTTTACCGAAAAAAAACCTAAGAATATGAATACTTGCAGTCACGAAAGCTTCAAATCTAGAATGAGGTTGTGTAGTCGCGGGCCGTGTGAAATGAGCGCAAGTCCTTGCGAAGTGTTCGGTCAAGGCGGTCGTTCACCCAGCCATACTCTTAGGTTTTTTCGGAAAAAAATTAAACAAATAAAGAATTATATAAATAGTAATAGAAATAAAATAATTAATTTAAAAAACTAAATAAAAAATAATTGAAATAACGTCATTTTTCTTCCTATTATTTATTATTTCTTTCATTTTCATCTACGTGACTTTGCCGAAAAACCTAAGAGTATGAATCCTTGCAGTCACGAAAGCTTCAAATCTAGAATCACCCAGCCATACTTCACCACGTGCTTATCCAGCGCGGGTTTGGGTTGAAGGCGGCGATAGTCACACAACGGAGGACACCGTGACAACGAACGTGTGCTGCTCTATCCGAATAATGCGGCGGTAGGAGCCGATAGCACCTCGTATGAACGGCGCTGTTTGCCTATCCCAGCACCACCCAAGTTCAAATCGTGCTTAGCCGTGTTGCTTAATACACAACAACAACAACAAAGATCAACCGGGTGCAGCCTTTTGGACTGTTGGGGTCGGTGCCCGTCTTTGTCTCCCCCATTCGGGATGAGTTATTTTTGTTTGTTACACACCGCACCAGATGATACTCATTTAAGGCTGAGTTGACCTAGTGGAGGGGCCCAGGACCGGTTTCGCCACCGCTCCCCACACATACACACCGACACACACAGATACGAGCACAGTACAACAACAACAACCGCCATTCGCCACTAAGTGGCGGTGACGTCACCACGACGCTTGTGCCAGGCCATGTGCACCTTGAGACCACGTGAAGTTTACAGGAGGACGTGGAGCTGAGTGGACTTGCCGATGACTGGTACCAGCGGTGTCAAGATCGGCCTCTGTGGAGGAGGCTCGTGAAGGACGCTGCTGGGCAGTTGGAGGCAGTCGCCCTCCAACAACAACGGAGGGCGGAGGAGCGACGCTCACAACAACGAGCGGAGCGCCGGGTGGCTAAAGCACAGCAAGTTGGCACGTCACCCACACAATTCACCCACACAATTCACCCACACATGTCACCCACACCGACCACGCGTGGGCCAGCCGATGCACACTCTGTCGACGTACGCGCATCTACCACCACGGGCCGCGTAGGATGTGAAGGATTGAACGTGCACCATTTGTTACGGCTGCCGCGGCGGGAGATCCGACTCGGAACATTCGTCCCTCCCGGATGGCAGCTCCGTTCTGCCGAAGGTTCCCAACCCACACCCCCCTCCTCCCCCCACCGCCGAATTAATAAAAACGCGCGCGAATCTTTTGGGGTAAACGTGAACCCAGCTCCTCGGTTTTGGGTCAAACAATGAGGGCCCCCCCCCCTCCCATCCTCCATTAGCCCGCCCTCCCCTCCTCCTCCACCCCAATAGCCCCTTCATCCACTCCACCCCCTCCATTCCATCCCTCCCCGGGTCCCCCCCCCCCCTCTGCTCTGCACACCACACACACACACGCACACACACACACCATACAAACCACACACCACACACACACACGACACACACACCACACCACACACACACACCATACAAACCACACACCACACACCACACACGCACACCAACACACCACACAGACACACTACACACAACACACACACGGCACGCACACCAACACACCACACCACACACACACCACACACACCACACCACACACACCACACACACACAACACACACACAACACACACCACACCACACCACACACACCACACACACCACACACACCACACACACACCACACACACACACCACACACACACACCACACACACACCCACACACACACCCCACACACACACCACACACACACACCACACACACACACCACACACACACCACACACACAGACCACACACACACACACACCACCACACACCACACACACACCACACCACACACACACCAACAACACCCACCACACCAACACACACACACACGCACACCACCACACACCCACACACAGAAAACCAACACTACACACAACAGGCACACACCCACACACACCCCAAACACACACCAAACACACCACACACGCACACCAAACACACCACACAGACAAACACCACACACACACCCCACACACACACCACACACCACACACACAGACCACACACACACCACACAACACACACGCACAACACCACACACACACCACACAACACACACGCACAACACCACACACACAACACAGACACACTACACACAACAGACACCACACACACCCCACACACCAAACACACCACACACGCACACCAAACACACCACACAGACACACACCACATGCACACCACCCCACACAGACACACAACACACACCACACACACAGACACCACACACACCAAACACACCACACACCCCACACCAAACACAACACACACAACACACCACACCACC
>NC_083828.1:7003136-7072397 GCF_015708825.2 Lethenteron reissneri | reverse complement strand
CTGTGTTGTGTGTCTGTGTGTGTGTGTCTGTGTGGTGTGTCTGTGTGTGTGTCTCTGGTGTGTGTCTATGTGTGTGTGTCTGTGTGTGTGTGTGTTTCTGTGTGTGTGTCTGTGTGTGTGTGTCTCTGTGTGTGTCTGTGTGTGTCTCTCTGTGTGTGTGGTCTTGTGTGTGTCTGTGTGTGTGTGTGTGTCTCTGTGGTGTGTGTCTGTGTGTGTGTCTCTGTGTGGTGTCTGTGTGTGTGTATCTCTGTGTG
This sequence comes from Lethenteron reissneri, assembly GCF_015708825.2. Lineage (NCBI taxonomy): Eukaryota > Metazoa > Chordata > Hyperoartia > Petromyzontiformes > Petromyzontidae > Lethenteron > Lethenteron reissneri. Next base: position 7,072,143 of record NC_083828.1, on the reverse strand, counting down.
TGTCTGGTGTGTGTGTCTCTGTGTGTGTGTCTCTGTGTGTGTGCTGCGTGTGTGTGTCTCTGTGTGTGTGTCTATGTGGTGTGTGTGTCTCTCTGTGTGTGTCTGTGTGTGTGTGTCTCTGTGTTTGTGTGTCTGTGTGTGTGTCTCTGTGTGTGTGTCTCTGTGTGTGTCTGTGTGTGTGTCTGTGTGTGTGTGTCTCTGTGTGTGTGTCTCTGTGTGTGTGTCTGTGTGTGTGTGTCTCTGTGTGTGTGTCTCTGTGTGTGTGTCCGTGTGTGTGTCTCTGTGTGTGTGTCTCGTGTGTGTGTCTGTGTGTGTGTGTCTCTGTGGTGTGTCTCTGTGTGTGTGACTGTGTGTGTGCGGTAGTGTAGCGGTTAGCGCGCTGCGCTATGAACCTGGCGACACGGGTTCGATTCCCGCTCACGGCTAACACCAGTGACGATTATCTGAACCGGTCCTGGGCCTCCCCTAGGTCGACTCAGCCTTAAATGAGTACCTGGTGCGGTGTGTAAACATCGCCACTGGGGAGACAAAGGCGGTCGGGCGTGGTGCTGGCCACCCACCCCCTCGTTCGTGTACCGTTCCGGCCTTCATAGGTGCTCGCTAACAGCACTTGCCCCTACAGTCTGTTAAGGCTATACGGGGGATCTTTGTCTTTGTGTATGTTGAACTCTTTCGCACCGTACGTAGCCGAACGTTCGAATCGGAGGTGCGGGGGAAGGACAACAAACTGAACACAAAAATCAGTTCTAAAGAAATGAGTTTGTCAATCTGGATGATGATGATGATTTTAAAGTGCGCAGCTTCAGTGACTTCCTAATATCGGATGGAAGAGCGTTCCAGACGGCCGTAGAAGCGCATCTGAAAAGCGCGCGTTGCAGTGGACATCCTTGCTGGGTCGTATTATATCGTGAATTAGGCAACGATTCATGTTACGAATTATGTAACAAATTATCTTACTAATTATATTACGAATGGTATTACGAATTATTTTATGAATTAGTTACGAATTATATTACGGATTATGTTACTATTTATGTTACTTCTTATATTACGAATTATGTAACGAATGATGTTACGAATTATATTAGAATTGCATTACGAACTATATTACGAATTATATAAATAATTATGTTACGAATTATATTAGGAATTATATTGCGAATTATATAACGAATTATATTACGAATTATATTGCGAATTATATTACTTCTATATTACGAATTATACTGAAACTTATATTACGAATTATGTTACGAATTTATTTTATTACTCGCAATATTTTATTTTACACAATGTACTTATATATATATAATTAAAATGCAGTTGTTTATTTTGCGTAAAATATAAATGCCAGCTTTAATATAGAAGTCAATTATTCTTTATAATCGTTACCAGCCCTGTCTCAATCCCCTGCTGGGCGAAGGGGGTTGCTGTTATTCTTTTGTTCTTTCGGTAAAGTCACGTATAAAGATAAAATAATAAATTAATAATAGCATACTACGACGTTTCGATTGCAACACAAGCAATCATCATCAGGTATAAATGAAATAGCGACATAAAATCTAACCAGAAAACTATAGACAGACATATAAGCAGACAGATATCACCAAGATACATAGAGAGAGTAACACAGGTACAGAGAGGGTTGTTTGACCATACTTCACCACTCTGGTCACTGGGTTGGTAATGTGTGTAGAGGAGAGGGGGGGTAGGGGAGGGGGGGTGGGGGAGAGGGGGGGTGGAGGAGGGGGGGTGGAGGGGAGGGGTCGTTGAATCGAACTGAGTTTGCCAGGTTTGCAACGCAGTGCGCTAACCACTGCGCCACCGCTCCATAGTTGAGTGTGGACGCGTGAAATTGCACCCGGCAGGAGCGGTCGTGGTCTATCCACTGCTGGACGAATTCCTCCTTCTCCTCTCCTCGCCCGCCCCTACTGGACATCTGTGAAAAATGACGTTTTCGCTCGTCGGATTCCTCCGGTGTGAGGACAGATTAATTATCATCCAGATTCCCTCTCCACGCGTTATCTTCCTTTCGATGCGCGCAAAAACTCCCCAACTCCTCAGCCACCTCGCGGTTCCGCACACGCGCCCATTGACGATCCCCGTGGCTCCGTCTCTCTCCGCGGTGGTTGCCGGTGGCATCGTCTCCCGAGCGCCTTCCCGGCCTTGGGCTGCCGTTCCTTCACCGGCCTCGCCCTCACGGCGCGCGGCCCGACCACCAAGGCCACTCGCTTCACTCACTCACTTATCTACCCCCCCTCGATTTCTCTCTCGATATCTCTCTCGATTTCTCTCTCGATATCTCTTTCAATATCTCTCTCGATTTCTCTCTCGATCTCTCTCTCGATCTCTCTCGATCTCTCTCCGATTTCTCTCTCGATATCTCTCTCGATTTCTCTCTCGATCTCTCTCTCGATCTCTCTCTCGATTTCTCTCTCGATTTCTCTCTCGATTTCTCTCTCGATATCTCTCTCGATTTCTCTCTCAATATCTCTCTAGATATCTCTTTCAATATCTCTCTCGATCTCTCTCTCGATATCCCTCTCGATATCCCTCTCGATTTCTCTCTCGACATCTCTCTCGACATCTCTCTCGATATCTCTCTAACACATCTCCCCCCTCCTCTGTCCCGCGCTCTCTCTCTCTCGTCCTCCACCGAACGCAACGCTCCTTTGCGCACTCTCCATCACCCCCCTTGTGTTCCGTCGCCTCTGCCGCTCTACGTTCGGGCGGAGGGGGGGGTCGTTCTCCTAGAACACCCGCGTGATGACGCCCATTGGGGACAACGCCATGAGTGCGTGTTGATTGCGAGCGAGCGGAACTGCGAGCAGCAATAAGCCGCTTGTGCTGCTGCCTCGGCGTAGAGCGTCTTCATCACACGAGGCGCCGGGATGCTGCTGGATGCTTCGAGAAAGCTACCCCCACCCCACCCCACCCACGCGCCTCGGCCTTTCTCCAGAACGGGCCGTGCATATCTCTGATCCGCGCGGATCGTGCCGTGATTCGCGCCGATTGAAAGAAGACACAAAAAAACTCCCTTCGGCACGCGCGTTCACGTGGTAGCTGCTGTACGCTCCATTTTCGGTGATCAAATTGAGGTTTTCAAAAAATTTATTTAACAAAAATAAACTCCTCTATCCTCTTCCCCTCTTCATCTCATCTATTTTTGTTTTAATCCCGGACCTCCTTCAATACCCCCCTCCATCCCTCAGTTGTGTTTTTTTTTTACAATTTTATTTCAATGTAAATGTTTTGTTTGACGTCTCTGTATCGCTATTCACACCTCTGGTTGGCACGGTTGGCTACGTACGGTGCGAAATAAGTTCAACGTACATTTCTACAGGCAGGAAACTGCCAAACAACAGGGAGTGGCTCTTCTTCTGAACAGAAGTTCAACGCGAAATAAAATTTTTTTTATCTTTTATTTTTTTTATTTTCTTTACCAACGTGACTTTACCGAACGAACCAAGAGTATGGATCCTTGCAGTCACGAAAACTTCAAATCTAGACGTTCAACATACATGCGCAGCTATTGAATCGTATCGTTGTGCGTGTATAATATATAGGTATGCTCAAAGCACTTGCACCAATAGTTTGTTCATGAGGCTATACGGGGACCTTTATCTTTGTATCTATGCGTGCATGTATCCCGATTTAGATTCCTGCTCACGGCCAACATCGATGAAGAATATCGAAACCGAATCTGGGCCCATCCTAGGTCGACTCGGCCTTAAATGAATACCTGGTAAGGTAAACGTTTCCACTAGGGGAGACAAAGGCGGTTGGGCGTGGTGCTGGCCACCCACCCCTCTTGTGTGCCGTTCCGGCCTTCCACTTGCCCCAACAGTCTTTCAAGGCTATTCGGGAGATCTTTATCTTTGTGTTCAAAGGGTGCTCGCTAACAGCACTCGGCCCAAAATATGTCAAGGCTACACGGGAGATATTTTGTCTTTGTGTATATGTGGATTATCTGAACCTGCCCTAGACTCAAATTAGTACCTGGTGCGGTGTGTAAAGATCGCCACTGGGGAGACAAAGGCGGCCGGGCGTGGTGCTGGCCCCCCACTCCCTCGTGTGCCGTGCCGTGCCGGCCTTCATAGGTTAACAGCACTTTGCCCCAAGTCTGTTTAAGGCTATACGGGGGATCTTTGTGTTTCGCGTGTATTCCTGCGATGTCGACGTTGTGTCCTCCGCATATGTCAATCGATGCTTGTACCTCCTGAACTTTAACTGCGTCGATACTGAAAGTTGAGTTCAACTAGGACCCCCATAGCGTCAAGAAGGGGTTCTTAGCGAGCAGCAACTGGCAGTCAACCAGCATTGATTCAAGCAAAGCCTGGCTCTGCCGATGATACAATTGTATCGTTGTTAACCGGTCCGGAGTGGTTTTATTTTGCTCGTCTCGAATCGATGCAATTTGAAATGACACGCTCCCAAAAACGATGCCGTGCGGCTGATGGGATGTGTGAAAATAATTAAATATTTTATTTTATTTTATAAGATAAAACAGACTTCAGAAGGCAAACATGAGTCTGCTTATTTATTTGGTTGTAATTTTTTAAATTCAGAGTAAATTAGCATACACTATATTATTATGTTGTGGATATGCAGCTGCGTTGGCAGTGGTGCACAAGCACTATGAAGAAGGGGCATTGCCCGAAACGTCGCCTGTTGTATATTATTCCCTTTTAAGGCCACACAGTTGTATATTAGGCTATACTGGGGAACTTTGTTTTTGTATTGTGTATGCATACACAGTATATGTATGCATATAATGTGCGTATGTGTATAAGACGCATGCAAAAATAATGTTATTTATGTGTGTGTGTACATGCATCTATGTGTGTGTGCGTGTATATATATGTGTGTGCGTGTGTATATAGTGTGTGTATATATATCTGTGTGATGTGTGTATGTATTATACGTGTGTGTGGGTACGTTTAAACAGCTTGCCTGTACGCATATTTACAAATTTTTTGGCGCGTGTAACTGTGTGCATGTCACGTGTCTTCGCGTGCTCGCTTAACAGCCCTTGCCCCAACAGTCTGCAAAGGTTATACACGTGGTGGGAGTCTTTGTATTTGTATTTGTTACGCGTGCCCGACGTTACGAGATTTGCGTGTATATAGCGCAATGCCCAAACCATCGCGCTACCGCTCCTCCCCACGACGGTATAAATGTGTAGCGTTTGCAAATGACAGCAGAAAGAATGGACATTTGCACGCGGTTAACCATATTGTGTACACAAAGCAACACAATTTGTATGCCCATTGGGCTTCTTTCACACTGTACGTAGCCCATTGTGCTCATCGGAGGTTCGGGGGGGGGGGGGGTAAAAAACGATGGGTCTCTGTGTAGTGAGTCTATGGGTCTCTGTGTGGTGAGTCTGTGGGTCTCTGTGTGGTGAGTCTGTGGGTCTCTGTGTGGTGAGTCTGTGGGTCTCTGTGTGGTGAGTCTGTGGGTCTCTGTGTGGTGAGTCTGTGGGTCTCTGTGTGGTGAGTCTGTGGGTCTCTGTGTGGTGAGTCTATGGGTCTCTGTGTGGTGAGTCTGTGGGTCTCTGTGTGGTGAGTCTGTGGGTCTCTGTGTGATGAGTCTGTGGGTCTCTGTGTGGTGAGTCTATGGGTCTCTGTGTGGTGAGTCTATGGGTCTCTGTGTGGTGAGTCTGTGGGTCTCTGTGTGGTGAGTCTATGGGTCTCTGTGTGGTGAGTCTATGGGTCTCTGTGTGGTGAGTCTGTGGGTCTCTGTGTGATGAGTCTGTGGGTCTCTGTGTGGTGAGTCTGTGGGTCTCTGTGGTGAGTCTGTGGGTCTCTGTGTGGTGAGTCTATGGGTATCTGTGTGATGAGTCTATGGGTCACTGTGTGGTGAGTCTGTGGGTCTCTGTGTGGTGAGTCCATGGGACTCAGTGTGAGTCTATGGGTCTCTGTGTGAGTCTATGGGTCTCTGTGTGGTGAGTCTGTGGGTCTGTGTGGTGAGTCTATGTGTGGTGAGTCTGTGGGTCTCTGTGTGGTGAGTCTGTGGGTCTCTGTGTGGTGAGTCTATGGGTCTCTGTGTGGTGAGTCTATGGGTCTCTGTGTGAGTCTATGGGTCTCTGTGTGGTGAGTCTATGAGTCTCTGTGTGGTGGGTCTATGTGTGGTGAGTCTGTGGGTCTCTGTGTGGTGAGTCTGTGGGTCTCTGTGTGGTGAGTCTATGGGACTCTGTGTGGTGAGTCTGTGGGTCTCTGTGTGGTGAGTCTGTGGGTCTCTGTGTGGTGAGTCTATGAGTCTCTGTGTGGTGAGTCTATGAGTCTCTGTGTGGTGAGTCTATGGGTATCTGTGTGATGAGTCTATGGGACTCTGTGTGGTGAGTCTATGGGTCTCTGTGTGGTGAGTCTATGGGTCTCCGTGTGAGTCTATGTTGGAAAAAATCAGTTCTAAAGAAATTAGTCTTCAAGATAATAATTTGTGTATGCTGAGTATCATCATCATAAAACCCACACCATCGCAAGCCCCTGTCTATGCACTGCACGCGTGTACGGTAAATCTTACCACTATTAAAAACACAATCATCTATATGCCCTCGAGTGACTGGCTGGCTGCTGGCTGGCCTCCTTCCCTACCACCCAGACGATAGCTCTGTCGTAAGTAGCGGTTGCTCTGACCCCCCGTTGCCACCGTAGCTAGCTGGGTAACTGGCTACACCGGATTTGCTTTTGCCGCGTAACAAATTAACATTGCGTTGGGTTCAAACGGCGGACGAAAAAGAATAATAACGACGATAGATTGTGAAGGTGAAGAGATTGGAGGAACGAAGGCAGAAAGACTGACCACGGTTTATTGTTTTTAAATCGTTCCAACTTTTTCAATTAGTGATCCCATTATGAATGTCATTGTTTCCCCAGAAATATCCCTTCAATCCTAGAGAATATAAAACAATCTCATGATACATAATATCTTGGCGTTTGATTATTACGTGGGCGAAAAAACTGATTTTCGTGCTTCGAGTGCAGCAGGAGGGCAGTGAGAGAAGCATCAATTCGATGACAGCTGCCGATTATTTTCCGTCGCATAGCAACGGATTCTCTACTAATTATACAATTAAGAACGTATTTTATTTTACACCGTTACATAGTCGACGCCGCGTTCTAATGGGCGGCGCTGGTGCGCTATACGTAAGATTGCATTCTAATCCGGACTTACTCTATTCCGTTTTGACCTGATGGAGCATCAGCTCCATCTCTATGGAGAAAAAGTGGAGCTCATGCGGTACGGGAGGATGTGGAGCTGAGTGGACTTGCCGATGACCGGTACCAGCGGTGTCAAGATCGGCCTCTGTGGAGGAGGCTCGTGAAGGACGCTTCTTGCTACTGGGCGGTTGGAGGCAGTCGCCCTCCAACAACAGCGGAGGGCAGAGGAGCGACGCTCAAAACAACGAGCGGAGCGCCGGGCGGGTAAAACGCAGCAAAGTTGCCAAAGTGTGGAGCACAATTGATGCATCTTGCCGGTCATCTCAGTCGCTCAACCCATGGCACATGGGACTGTCCCGTGACCTCTGCCAGCAGCGAGCCTTCGACACTTCACGTGGCCTCTAGATGCACCTAGCCTGGCACAAGCACCGTGGTGACGTCACCACCACTTCGCGACGAGCAGCGCTTCTAGATGTTGTTGTGTCTCTGCGTGTGCGTGTGTTGTGTGCTCCAGTGTGCTTGCCCCAACAGCCTCGGTAGGCTATACGGGGGAACTTTGTATTTGTATGCGCGTGTACGTGTCTGTGCGTGTCTATAGGCCTCTGTGTGCACGTATATATGGTGTGTGTATATATCGATGTATGTATGTACGTACATCCGTGTGTGCGTATGTCAGTGAGCGAGTACATCTGTATGCGTGTGTATATCACTGTGCGTGTATCTTTGCCTTCGTGTATACCCGGGAGCGGTGGTGTAGTGGTTAGCGCGCTGCGCTACGAACCCGGCAGACCCGAGTTCGATTCTCGCTCACGGCCAACACCGGTGATGATTATCTGAACCGGTCCTGGGCCTCCCCCAGGTCGACTCGACCTCAAATGAGTACATGGTGCGGCGTGTAAACATCGCCACTGGGGAGACAAAGGCGGCCGGGTGCGGTGCTGGCCACCCAACCCCCTCGTGTGCCGTGCCGGCCTTCATAGGTGCTCGTGAACAGCACTTGCCCCTACAGTCTGCTAAAGGCTACACGGGTGATCTTTGTCTTTGTTGCATAAATATTTTCAATTGTATGTTTTAGTTTTTTCAAATATACATTTTAACATACCTTTTAACGTATATTATATCAGGCAATAATATTATACGCAACGCGTATGGGATAGCGACTGTCTTGACCCACGCAGCAGTGGATGAAGACCGCGCCCGCTGCTGCCATTGACAGACGGGACCGGCTGAGCGAGGAGCCGCGTTGCAGACGATGTTCTCGACGGGGCTACAGAGCCGACAGTCAAGTTTCAAGTTTAATTTATTAAGTATAGAGCCCTGTGAGCCATTCGGCTCTTGAATCGGGTGCAACCGCAACAAACAAACAAACAAAACCATGAACAAGAAAACATCTTAAAGTGACTATGTGCCGTCTCTCTCTCTCTGTGTGTCTGCGAATATAAAAAAGAAAACTCGTCGATAAACCAGTATGTGTCTGCGTGAGTTCATTGGGCTCCCGTTGAGTGTGACCATACAGCCGATAGAGAGCCGGCGGGGAGGGGGGGGTTAGGGAGGAGCTGTGCTTGACCGCAAATCGCAGCCAAAGAGGTTGACGGTCAAACGCGAGCCGCTTTGAGCGCGGAGACGGCCTTCGTGCAACGGTGGATTGAGAGAGGACGTGTAACTTCTAGATTTGAAGCTTTCGTGACTGCAAGGATTCATATTCTTAGGTTTTTTCGGTAAAGTCACGTAAGAAAAAAATTTAAAATTAATAAAAGTACAAAAAATCAAGACGTTTCGGAGGCAACACAAGCTTCCGTCTTCAGGTGGAACAGTCACAGAACGATAGCTAATACAGCTATCGTTATAGCTGATACAGCTATCGATAGCTGATACAGCTATCGTGCTGCTATCGTTATAGCTGATACAGTTATCGATAGCTGATACAGCTATCGTGCTGCTATCGTTATAGCTGATACAGCTATCGATAGCTGATACAGCTATCGTGCTGCTATCGTTATAGCTGATACAGTTATCGATAGCTGATACAGCTATCGTGCTGCTATCGTTATAGCTGATACAGCTATATCGATAGCTGATACAGCTATCGTGCTGTGACGGTTCCACCTGAAGACGGAAGCTTGTGTTGCCTCCGAAACGTCGTGATTTTTATTTTATTTTGATTTTACTTTCATTAATTTTAATTTTTTACCTACGTGACTTTACCGAAAAAACCTAAGAATATGAGGTGTAACTTCATCATCAGGATTACAACGGAGTATTTGTTGCTGTTGATGGTGGTGGTGGTGCATTGGTATTGGGTGCACAAGCATCGTCAACAATAACAACCACAGCAACATAACTGAACACATTCGTAAATGATAATGTGGCATTTAAACAATACATGTATATAATAGGCGACGTTTCGAGCAATGGCCCTTCTTCGAAGCACATAGAGAGGCCAGATAGATATTCCTAACCCCTACGTTTCAACCTCTGTGGCCTCTCCTCTCTACGTGTTACGATCAAGGGCTTTTACCCGAAACGTCGCCTATTGTGCATGTTTGTGTATTAGTTTTAAGGCCTCAACACAGCGTCCTGTGATAATTCCAACATGATGCAACGTCACTAGCCATATATCCACAGGATAATAATATTACTAATAATAGCAATGTATTTGACGTAGTTGATGAAAAAGCGGTGGTCAAAATTCAAATAGCGTTTAATTATATTAACATATCATGCCTTTCTAACTAACGCGATCGCATGGACACATCTAGGGGCGCGTGACTTTTAATCGGTGATGCACTAAGATCCTGAAGATTCCTCATCTATTTCGTGTGTGTTCTAGATTTGAAGTTTTCGTGACTGCAAGGATTCATACTCTGTTTTTTTCGGTAAAGTCACGTAGGTAAAAAATAGGTAAATAAAAAAAACTAAATAAAATCACGACGTTTCGGAGGCAACACAAGCTTCCGTGTTGGTGGTGTGTGTGATGTGTGTTTACGGCAGACAATGAACGGCACTTTCGTGATTAAGACCAACCCGTGTGCCATGAAGAAGGCCCATTGCCCGAAACGTCGCATGATAATTATAATATTTATTTTTTAATTGTAAGATCACGCGGTGCTGTTGACGGGTTGCGTTGCCCATCATAGTGGTGAGGAGGTTCAGCAGCAATCCACTTTAATTAAACAATTATAATAGGGTGTAATAATAAATACATTATTATAATAGTACGCAATACTATAAATATTATAATAGTATCAACTATATTACAATAATATTTTAATATTACATTATATTATCGATATTTATTCTACATATTGTAATAATATAGTAAATTATTAGAAGTCAGCAATTACATATTATTATTATAAAGAATAAACTATACGACAATATTACAATATAATATATTTACATATATATATATATTCTATATATAGTAATAATACACATTTCAAAAAATAGTCAGCAATTACATGATTATATATTATAACAGAATAACTATATTATTACAAAAATAAAATATTAATTCTATATTATCGATATCTATTATATTAAACATATATTGATAAAACAGTCGGTACCTTCACTATGAGACCTCCTTTACCAGTGGCAAAATATAGTAGTAGGTTTTTACCCTTTCAACTGGTACAAAAACTGGTCCAACACCATGGAGACTAGGCTCTAGAAAAGCTGTCTAGGGTGTGGACCAATCAACTTCAAGGACAGTGCATATCGTTATCATTATCAGAGTTCATCTTCTTGGTTCTTTCGGTAAAGTCACGTCGAAGGGAAATAATAAATAATAAAAAATAAAAACATAAAAATAATTCTCACGACGTTTCGGCCACAACGCAAGCAGCCGTCCTCAGGTGAAAAACAGGTCTGTCGGAAAGACAGCGTCTGAATGAATCCCTTCTACGTGACTTTACCGAAAGAACCAAGAAGATGAATCCCTGCAGTCACGAAAGCTTTAAATCGAAAAGTATCAGAGTTGTTTCTTTTTGTTTGCATTTTGACTGCTTGTGTTGTGGTTATTGCAAACATGACCTCTTGTATAAAGTTGTCAGTTTTTGTACCAGTTTAAAGGGTAAAAAACCTACTACTACTATAGTCGGTACCTTCATTTAGGGAGCGATCGAAGGAAAAATCCCGGAGAGGAATGGGAGACGAGAAAGACCTGGTTCGGGACTCATCAAAAAGTGGACTGGAGTCCCACCAATCCGAGCCGCTGCTACGACTACGGCTCATAAACTCCAGTCCGAGCAGACCCACAACCACCACGCTCCGTCTTTCGCCGTTTACCAATTTATCCCCACCCCCCCCCCGGTTCGGATAGAAATTAACTCGCTCCAGCACGGAACGACTTTTAATATAATTAGCATCTGAGGCTTAAAATTGGTAACGCGGTAATGTAGCGGTGCAGCGCGCTGCGCTACTAACCCGGTGAATCGAGTTCGATTCCCGTTCACGGCCAACACCAAGTGACGCTCATCTGAATCGGTTCTGGGCCTCCCCTAGGTCGACTCAGCTTCGATATGAGTGCCCTGGTGCCTATGTGTAAATATCGACACTGGGGAGACAAAGGCGGCCGGGCGTGGTGCTGGCCACCCACCCCCCTCGTGTGCCGTTCTGGCCTTCATAGGTTCTACTCGCTAAACCGCACTTGCCCCAACAGTCTTTTGAGCTACACGGGGGATCTTTGTCTGTGTTGTATTGTAGCAATCCAGCACGATAATGATGAGTTCGTATGAACTGGTAATGTGAGTGTGGATACTCGCCTGAGGAAGCTGTTTGTAATCACCAAGGAAACGTCGTAAACTCGAAATTATAAATGTTGCGGGTTTACTCTCCAACACACCGGTGGGCTGAAAGTCCCGAATTGTTACGTTCTTTTTACGTGACAAGCCTTACTAATTGGCTGTGTCGGGTGGTGGCGGGTTTTAACCGACACACATGTACGCGATCTAAGCACACAAAAAAACTAGATTATAAAATGCATTGTTTGTGACAATTATATTTAAACGTACCATTCATTGTATATTTTTTTAATTGTTACAAGCCGTCTGCGTACATTGATATGATACATAATACACATACACACAGAGACAACATGCGTTATTAGTATTACTACTACCCATGCATAAGTTTATAGACTGTTGGGGCAAGTGATGTTAAAGCCACCTTTGCCTCCCCAACGAAACCAGGTACTCGTTTAAGGCCGAGTTGACCCAAGAGAGACCGTGGCCGGGAATAGAACTCGGGGAGCCGAGGGTGAGTGGCGGTTGAGTCGCGCACCTCCTTGGAGGAGACGGAATTTGGTTCCAATGGAGAGCGAGAGCTGACACACGCGCACACATAGACACAAAGACAAAGATCCCCCGTATAGGCCCTTAACAGAGTGTTGAAGCAAGTGCTGCTGCTCGCTTACAGCAGCACTTGTCGGCACGGTACACGATGACCAGCACCCGCGCCCGGCCGCCTTTGTCTCCCCAGTGTTGACGTGTTCACACCGCACCAGGTATGATTTTAATGCCGAGTCTACCTAGGGGAGGCCCAGATGCGGTTCACTATATTCGTCACCGACCATGGCTGTGAGCTCGGGTTCGTATCGCTAACCACTATACCACCGTTCCCCACGCAATCACACGCGTACACACATACGACCATACACCACCATATACACACACACATATACACACACACGCAAAGACGTCCATAAACGTGCACACACACACACCGTACACACGTATACACACAGCACGTACAAACACAGCACGCGAAACACACACACAGATCCCCCGTATAGCCTTAACAGACATGAAGGCCGGAACGGTACACGAAGGGTGTGGTGGGCAGGACCACGCCCGACCGCCTTTGTCTCCCCACACCGCACCAAGTACTAATTTCGAGGCTGAGTCGACCTAGGGGAGGCCCATGACCGGTTCAGATAACCGGTGTTGGCCGTGAGCGGGAATCGAACCCGGCGCAGCGCGCAAAACCGCTACACCACCGCTCCCTACACACGCGTGTGTACACACACGTTCACAAAGATCCCACACACGCACAGACACATACGAACATGTACAGACGCAAACAAAGGCAATGATACACCGTATAGCCTTTAAAATACTACTGGGGCAAGTGCTGCGAAAGCAGACACGGCACACGAGGGGGTGGGTGGCTAGCACCACACACACGCGTACTCACCACCCACAGACCCACACACACACGCGTACTCACACACACACAGACCCACACACACACACGCGCACTCACACACACACACAGATCCACACGCGTTCACACAGACCCACACACACACGTACAGACCACACACACACGCGCTCACACACACTTAGACCCACAGACACGCGCGTACTCACACACACACACAGGAGCCACACACACACGCGTACTCACACACACACATGTGTACTCACACACACACACAGACACACACACGCGCTCACACACACATAGACCCACATACACGCGCGTACTCACACACACAGACACACACGCGTACTCACACACACAGACACACAGACCCACACACACACACGCTCACACACACAGACACACGTGCTCACACACACAGACAACCCACACACACAGACACACAGACACGCGCGCGCGCGCGCGTGCGCACATCGCTCACGAACCTCACATTGACAATGACGTTCACAATAGCAATGCAGAGGAACCGAGGAGAATGCTTACAACCGACAAACAAACACCAACAAGCACACGCTGCTCATTTAGCGGAACCCAACTAACGACAACCCTATAAGACAAACCAACTGGTATCGCTAAACAAAACCCCTCGCTACGACAGCCGACACCGCTCGTCACATCGCAAAAGACACTCGCTCACGCTATACCGAACAAGGCGACACGTTTTGTTCTTCTTGATTCTTTCGGTAAAGTCACGTAGAAAGGAATGATGAAATAATAAAACATAATAAAATAATTCTCACGACGTTTCGGAGGCAACACAAGCTCCGTCTTCAGGTGGATCTTGATACAGCTATCGTGCTGTGACGGCTCCACCTGAAGACGGAAGCTTGTGTTGCCTCCGAAACGTCGTGAGAATTATTTCATTATGTTTTATTTGTACTATTTTATTACTTCCCTTCTACGTGACTTTACCGAAAGAACCAAGAAGATGAATCCCTGCAGTCACGAAAGCTTTAAAGCTACACGTTTTATTCTTCAAATATGCGCGCCGTGAAGCAGGGTCGTTGCCCGAAACGTCGCCCAGTGTGTTTGTGTATTGAGGCCAACACACACACTGTTATAATTGACGAAGCTGTTGTGTGTTGTTGTTGTTGACTATGATTGTGCACCACTGCCAACGCCGCAGCAGCAGAATCACCATCATCACCGCTAAAGGCAAATGTCCCCCGTGTAGCCTCAACAGACTGTTGGGGCGAGTGCGTTAAGCGGAGTAGCACCTATGAATGCTGCATTGGCAACACTAGGGGGTTGGTGGCCGCACCATGCCCGGCCACCTTTGTCTCCCTAATGGCGATGCTTACACACCGCACCAGGTACTCAGTTGAGGTTGAGTCGACCTCGGGGAGGCTCCACACCGGTACAGATAATCGTCACTGGTGTTCACAATGAGCAAGAATCGAACTCGGGTCGCTGGGTTTGTAGAGCCGTGCGCTAACCGCTACACCACCACCGAACACCACCGCCATCAGCACGATTCTGTCTAAAAACTATAGATTCTATTCCGATGCGCATTGCCCGTCCGCGCCGCCGTACGCCGCGCGCGAGCCAGCGAGCGACACGCGGATTCATTTCATCCGGAGCTGTCCGGGGCAGAGCTCCGGAAATATTCTCACCACCACCACCACCACCGGGTTGCCTAGGCGGGTAGAGGTGTCATAGGCGACACACAAAAAAATGTTCCATGATGAATGAAGCGATCACGTCTCCTCCTACTCGTCACGGTGACACTCACTCTCTCTCTCTCTCTGGCTGTTTCGAAAGCGGCTTGCGGGCTCGCGGATGAGCGCCTCCTTGCGCGCGAAGTTGCCGTCGTGTTCAAGATGCGGTAGTAGCCCTGGCCGATTTTTTGTTTTGCGAGCGTTCGCCGTCGTTAAGAAGCAGATCGATGTTGACCTTGGGACGCGCTGCGGATGAGACGAGGCAAATTCGCCTCGCGTTGGGAACCGCTCGAGTGGGAAACGTTCCTTTCGCTCGGTGCGTGGCGAGTGCAGTGGGGAGACAAAGGCGGTCGGGCGTGATGCTGGCCACCTCCCTCCCTCCTCCCCCCCCGTTAGCGGTAGTGTAGTGGTTGGCGCGCTGCGTTACGAACCCGGCGGTTCGAGTCCGATTTCTTACTCATTATTTGAACCGGTTATCTGAACCGGTTCTGGGCATCTCATAGGTCGACTCGGTCTCAAATGAACTCCTGGTGCCGTGCGTAAACATCGCCACTGGGGAGACAAAGGCGGCCGGGCGTGGCTGCTAGCCACATCACCCCCCGCCCCCCTATCGTGTGCCATTGATGCTGCCACTCGCTAACAGCCTGTTCTGGCTATACAGGGGAATCATTGTCACGTATGGATGTACGTGATTTAGACGTGTATGTAACAATTGTACTTTTAAAGCGAAGTAATATTGTACATATTTAGTGCGATGTATCGTATGGGCTTGCTATGTATCAGGTATGCACCACATTTATATGTGTGCATGTCGTATGTGTCGTTGTATATATATATTTCTATGTGTATGTGTGTAAACGCGTACGTGTACTCCAATTGTAACACGCATGTCGAATCAATATATGTTGATGCATATATGTGTGCACGTGTGTGTGTATAAAAATGTCTTTTATTTTCAATCGTACGCAAGCTTGCATATATGTTCGCTTACAGCACTTGCCCCAAAAGTCTGTTCAAGACTACACGGGATCTTTGTCTTTGTGCACCACTTAGACTCATATTGTGCATGTGCTTTATAATGTATTTATTTGCGAGCATAATATTACCTTCAATGTCCAAATGTATATACACACCTTGCATTAATACATAATAAAATGAGCATCAGTGGATAGGCAAACAGCTGTTGACGGATAGACTCAGCCCACCCAGACGCCATAGGAATGTGGAATTTCCACCACCGGGCTCGGCAGGTCTGTGAACCAGACGATGGGCACCAAATCCCTAATT
This sequence comes from Lethenteron reissneri, assembly GCF_015708825.2. Lineage (NCBI taxonomy): Eukaryota > Metazoa > Chordata > Hyperoartia > Petromyzontiformes > Petromyzontidae > Lethenteron > Lethenteron reissneri. The sequence continues at coordinate 7,055,810 of NC_083828.1, read as the reverse complement.
GTGTCTCGCTTACAAACGCGTTCACCTTACGATGCACAGGTAAAGGTGCGTCTTTCGCCTACGGCGTGACGGCCTTCATAGGTGCTGCTCGCTAACAGCACTTGCCCCGACAATTACGCCAAGGCTATACTGGGGGAGGATCATTGCCTTTGTGGATAAGATTAATATTATTATATAATTAATATTATTATTCTATGTAAGGTGGGAATCACGTAGTTTAATAGACACGAGGCTGAACGCTGCATTGATACTATTAATTACTATTTTTATTATTTATTATTTTTCTATCTCCGTGACTTTACTGGAAGACCGAATAGAACCATGACTACGCTTCATGTAACTGTGCACTGCCCGATAAAGGCCTGCCCCTCGTCCAACACGCGGTGGAGGTCACGGACGTTGCTTGGTCATACTTCACCACCCTGGTCGGGGCGGGTTGCCCAAAGGGGTAGAACCCGGAGCGGATAAGAGATCGCCCGCTAACCACTGCCCCACCGCTCCACCCACCACGACACTCCTCTATAACCCAATGAAAACAAACACGATTGTATGGATATCTCCACACGTGCATGTGTGCGCACGTGTATTTAGCATGCGTGTACGTATTAATATCATATGCACTGTATGTATTGACGTAGGTACAGTACAGTGTGGGGGAGCGGTGGCGCAGTGGTTAGCGCGCTGCGCTGAGAATCCCGGCGGCCCGAGTTCGATTCCCGCTCGCTGGACAACACCGGTGACGATTATCTCAACCGATCCCGTGTCTCCCCGAGGTCGACTCAGCCTCAAATGAGCACCTGGTGCTGTGTGTAAACATGGCGTGGTGCCGGCCACACCCACCCCCTCGTGTGCCGTGCCGGCCTTCATAGGTGCTGCAACTCGCTAACAGGCACTTGCCCTCACAGTCTGTTAAGAGGCTATACGGGGGACCTTTGTCTTTGTTCTCTATAGCCCACCCCCGAGGAGATGGAGCGATGCGATCAGCTCGTGTCCTTACGAGGGGTGGTCTGTCATCGTTTGCAGGATTTTCGGCTCGATAAGCAAGGGCTTCATCCAGCAGTGGATTGAACTTTATGCCGAAGCTGATGACGACGTGAGCACACGGGTTTACCGCACCCCCCACAAGACCCCAAGCGGCCAGCAACAAGCGGCAACACCAACACAGTCGACAGGGAGGCCAACAAGTCAGGACGCATAATTAATTTTAACACTGGCGTTATTAAAACACTTTAATCGTTTATGCTTTAAGTTAAAATTTTTTGTATTATCGTCGTGATTCGTATCTATTTTTCGCCTTCATGCTTTTTTTGATGATATTTAACAATTGAAAGGAATGTAACTAAATACTAACGCGTTGTATTAGTTTTTTTTACGTATTTAAATATCGACAGCTGTGATCTTAAAAAGTAAAGTTCTACGTTAATTGCAAAAGAAAATTTATGCGCGAATTAACGCTTATACAAATAAATTCCAACATTTGTTAGAATAAATATGATATAATAATAATACCGTGTCCTGATTTTTGGGCCACTCTGTATATATATAATCGCCCTATCTTTAAATAAATAAAAAGTCCTAAATTCATTTCAAAAGAGAATTAATTGCATGGGTGAACCTTTAAATGGATGTCTGTTTGACCATTCGTTACAATGAATATGAGAGCTCTGTGTGTCCTGACTTTTGGGCCACCCCTGCATGTATGCTCGTGTCGGCTAAAGCAGCCGTCTGTCCTTCCGCGCATAGCGAAACGGTCACACATCGAGTCCGTACTATTGCAAGCATACAAAGTGCAAAGATTTCTGGGTTGTAATCTTTATTTTGTTGTTGGTATATATATATATTTTGTATATATAAAAAAACAGATGCATAATGATGATAATACACGCGCGCGTACGACCACCGTGCTGGAAATATATCTACACGCGCGCGCTGAGTCTACATGCAGCATGCATAACGTGTGCGTGTGTTAATATGCGCGTGTGTGTGTGTACGAATGTGTGTGTGCGCGTGTCTGCATGCGTATGTGCATATTTGCATGTGTGCGTACGCATGTTTGTGTGTAAAAATATGCGTATGTATGCAAATATGTGTATGTATGTTTGTGTATGATACGAGTGTGTTTCTGTATTTACGATTGTGTATATGCACGCAATTGTTGTTCGTGTGTATGCTGCGTATTTATGCATGTGTGTATGCGTATTTATGCATGTATGCATCGGTGTGTACATATACACATAAGTGTGTGTGCGTGTATACATGCGCGGTAGTGTAGCGGTTAGCGCGTTACGCTAGGAATCTGGCCCGGGTTCGATTCCCGCTCACGGCCACACCAGTGACAATTATCTGAACCGGTTCTGGGCCTCCCCTAGGTCGACTCAGCCTCAAATGAGTACCTAGTGCGGTGTGTTAAAACATCCGTCACTGGGGAAACAAAGGCGGCCGGGCGTGGTGCTGGCCACCCACCCCCCTCGTGTGCCGTGCCGGCCTTCATAGGTGCTCGCTAACAGCACTTGCCCCTACAGTCTGTTAAGGCTGTACGGGAAATATTTAGTACATTAATGTATGTTCATGCACGTACGTATGCATGTACGCATCCGTGCGCTCATGAGTATACGTGTGTGTGTATGTGAGTGCGTGTACGAGTGTGTGTATGTGCGTGCGTGTACGAGTGTGTGTATGTGCGTGCGTGTACGAGTGTGTGCATGTGCGTGTGTTGATGTGCGTGCGTGTATGTGTGCGTTGGTGTTAATACATACGGAGTTGTTCAAGCGTCGGTTGTAAGATCATCCATCAGACAAATGATGTCTCCCCGGTCTTCTCCCTGAACTTGATGTTGCGTCGACATCTGTCTAAGTCCTCCTGTCCTTTGTCTGTGTGTTGCGTATCTCTCTCTGTGTGTCTTTGTCTTGGTGTGCGTATGTATGCATGTGTGTGTCCATGCATGTGTGTTTTAATATATGGAATGTGTGCATGTGTTTTTATATGTATGTATGCACGTGTGTGTTCAACCTAGAAAATTTACCGGAGTATTAACCAAATGTGAATAGAATAAGCACGAACACAATAATGGCATTGTATGACAGACAGTTATTCTGCATTATAGAAGCCGAACGATATACCAACTTAATAAACTAAACATCCTTTAACCTACAACCGCAGACCTGCTTCGTCAGCCGAAACATATCCATTCATCTCAGCAACCATTAAGAACTTGCGCGCATATTGTGCGATTAACGCAAATCAGTCGCGCAGCATGTGTAGTGCCGTGCGGCGTGGTGTGTATATATATACGTGTGCGTATATGCTGCTGTTGTTGTTGTTGTGAGTGTACAACACACACTACAGCTGGCTACAGCCTCCCCCACGCGAGCACAGACGCTACCTCGACACATTTGAATTTCCAACTCGCTGTACACGGAACACAAGCGGGTCCATGGCATATACCCTCGGAATAGGGGGCAGTAAATACTTACCCCACGTATCTGATTGGGGGGGGGGGAGAGGGGGCTATACCCCCTCTCCCCCCCCCCCCCCGACCCCTCCTCCCATCAACTAAAAAAAAAATCCCGGAGAAAATACTAATAACTATTTTTTTTATTTCACAAATTTATTCTCTGCTCGACAATTTCCGCTATTAATTGTGTCGAGTGATGAGCGTCTGCGTTGTTGTTGTTATTGTTGTTGTTATTGTTGTTGTTATTAGAATGATAACTGCATGAGCAACCCAGCTCTGAGAGAGAGAGCGAGACAGACACACACACGGATCGATCGGTAGAACAGCAGACACCACTTACACTCTCTGGCCCCCATGCAACGCTTCGATAACAAATCCATCGTTGGGGAGGGAAGCTTCCGTCACGATCTTTCTCAGCTTTTTGAGAACCGATGGGGGGTGATGATGGGGGGGGGGGGGGTGAGGTGGGGGTGGGGGAGAGAACAAGAAATGTCGGAGTAAAAAAATAAAACAACAGGGAGAAGAGGTAGTGGAGGAGGAGGGCGTGATGGTGGCGATGGTTGTTGTTGATGGTGATGATGATGAGAATGAATGGTGGATTGGTTATGGAGGGGAGTGGAGGAGACTTGGGGAAAGAGACGACCAGCCTCACTCGCGCACCACTGTTGCTACTGCTGCTGCTACTGCTGCTACTGCTGCTGCTGCTGTTGCTACTGCTGATTTTGCTACTGCTGCTATTGCTGCTGCTGCTACTGCTGCTGTTGCTGCTGCTACTGCTGTTGCAACTCCTGCTGCTACTGCTGCTGTTGCTACTGCTGTTGCTACTGCTGCTGTTGCTACTGCTGTTGCGACTGCTGTTGCTACTGCTGCTGCTACTGCTGCTGGTGGTGGTGATGTTGCTGGGACGTTCGCCTAATCGAGGCTGTGCGAGTCTCGCTTCACGTGTCTCGCATGCAGAGAGAGAGAGAAGGGGGGTTTCTCTCTCTCTCATACCCCCCCTCCTTGTTAATTTTTGCTCATTAACATTGAACCCAGGCACGCCGGAGTTGGGGGGGGGTGGGAGACGGGGAGGGAGACGGGGAGGAGGGCGGTGGAGGGGTAGTGGCGAGGCAGGGGGGTGGTGGTGGTGGCTGGCTGAGATGTCTCTCCCACGGGGGGAGACGGAGAGAGAGCGAGCGAGAGAGAGGAGGGGGGTGGTGGTGGTTGGAGGTTTTGGGAGACAGAGAGAGACAGAAGGGGAGGGAGGGAGGGGGAGGGAGGGGAGGGAGGGAGAAAAAAGCCAAACGAGAGAAAATGCGGTGCTATTATTATAACACATGTATATCGCTATAACCTCACGTGGTAATTACAACAACGACGAGAATGCAGCTCGCGACATCGTTGTCGGGAGGGTGCTGACACTACAGGCGATGGGCCGGCTCCATCGCTGAGAACTCGTGGAAATTCGCCGTTCCTTCATCGCACGCCGTCCTGGCTACAGCACCACCCGTGCCACTCCACTGCTGGATGATGACGCCGTAGTTTGTCTCTTCGCGTGAGTTGTTTGACCGCGCTTCGACCGCCGTTCCGCTGCTCGGCGAGACTTTCGTTGGTCGTTTTAAACAAACAAAACAAATTTAAAAAAACATGTCGGAGGCCGGCATTGGCTCAGGCGTGCGTGTTGGCCCCAGGGTTCATGTCGCAGCGCGCTCACCAGCTGCGCCGGCCGTTTCCGCGAGCGGTGATTCCGCGGTGGCAGATCCACGCGCCCGCCTGCGGATCGCGTCTGGAACGCCGAAGACAAACCGAGAGACAGTCACCCACCCCCACGGCCACCACCGCCACCCCCCACGGCCACCACCGCCACCACCGCCACCACTCCCCACGGCCACCGCCACCACCACCACCGCCACCCCCCACGGCCACCACCACCACGTTCACCACCACCACCACCGCCACCACCCCCACGGCCGCCCCCACCGCCACCACCGCCACCACCACCATCACCACCACGGCCAACACCACCCGTGCCGTGAAGGTCCAAATACGCGCGCGTCCAGACGGCTGTGGCACATACGGCAACCCCCCCCCCTTCACTGCCAGAGCCGTTACACATAGCCCAGCATAGCCCAGTGTAGCCCAGCGTAGTCCAGTGTAGCCATCATAGCCCATCATAGCCCGGTGTAGCCAGCATAGCCCAGTGTAGCCCAGTGTATCCCAGTGTAGCCCAGCGCAACCCGGTGTAGCCAGCATAGCCCAGTGTATCCCAGTGTAGCCCAGCATAGCCCATCATAGCCCAGCATAGCCCAGTATATCCCAGTATATCCCAGCATAGCCCATCATAGCCCAGCATAGCCCAGTGTAGTCAGCATAGCCCAGCATATCTCAGTGTAGCCCAGCGTAGCCCAGCATAGCCCAGCGTAGCCCAGCATAGCCCAGTGTAGCCCAGCATAGCCCAGCGTAGCCCAGCATAGCCCAGCGTAGCCCAGCATAGCCCAGTGTAGTCAGCATAGCCCAGCATATCTCAGTGTAGCCCAGCGTAGCCCAGCATAGCCCAGCATAGCCCAGCGTAGCCCAGCATAGCCCAGCGTAGCCCAGCATAGCCCAGCGTAGCCGAGCATATCCCAGCGTAGCCCAGCATAGCCCAGCGTAGCCCAGCATAGCCCAGTGTAGCCCAGCATAGCCCAGCATGGCCAGAATAGACAGCCCCGCACCACAGTCACTCACGCAGCAGCCTCCCTGTCTCACTGTCACGCTCACAGGGAGCCCCCCCCCCCGCTCCCCCCCTCACCCCTCCCCCCTCTTCCAAAGCCCCCCCCCCCTCCCACCACTCTTTCTACCCCCACCACCACCACCACCCGTGGCCCCGCGCGCCGCATGAATAGCAGAGGGTGGTGATGTTGGCGTTCACGATAGGAGGCACGCCATTGGTCAACGCAGCTTCGACCAATCCCACAGAACCCCCCCCCCGCGTCCCTTTTCATCATCAAGATCCACCCCCCCCTCCCTCCACCCCCTCCCTCCCTCCACCTCCCTCTCCTCCTCCCCCTCCCTTCATCGTTCCCTCTTTGGCTCTGTGTGTATCCCTCTCCCACAGACAGCCTTTAACCCCAGACACCCCCTACCCTACCCCCTCCCCACTCCACCCCCCTCTCCCTCCCTCCCCCTCTCCCACCCCCCTCTCCTTCCCACCCCCTCCCTCCCCCCTCTCCCTCCCACCCCCCTCTCCCTCCCTCCCGGACAACCACAATGGGGAGAAGGACTGGGCCACTCTCATATTCCATGCGACGCACGGACGGACGCACGGAGGGAAGAGCGCCGTCACTTGTCGCGCCAGAGCCTGGCCGAGGCCACGAGCGAACACAATGGGAAGTGAAACCCCTCCGCGGATCTTTCCCATGCACCCCGTGCCCTGCCACCCGTGTCACCACCAAAGACAAAGATCCCCCGTATAGCCTTTAACCCACTGTTCGGGGAAGGGCAAGTGCTGTTATAGCGAGTAGCACCTAATTAAGGTTCCTCTGCACGGCACACAAGCGGTTGGGGAGTGGACAACACCACGCCCGGCCGCCTTTGTCTTTTACGCACGAGCATCAGGTTACTTATTTGAGGCTGAGTCTACCTAGGCGAGGCCCGGGACGGGTTCAGATAATCGTCACTGGCGTTCGTGGTCCTCTACCCCACAACGACCACTGCTAATACTCGCCACATCACAATTACCTCCTGATCCACTACCACCAATATCAACCACTACCACATTAACCATCACCCCCACCACATCATTAGCACCATTATTACACCCCCTTCCCATATAGCCACAACCACTACCACTCTCTAACCCGAACCAAACTCAATACCACCACTACCTCGATCACCAACGCTATCCACCACCACCATAACCACCACTTCTCTACAATTCACTGCCACAACCACCACCATGTCCCCTCCTGCCCATCCACGTGCTCACGGATACCATCATCACCATTACACCACTCCCGATCACCACCACCACTACCACCACCTATCTCACCACCACCACTCCCGATCACAACCACGACTACCACCACCTACCTCAATCACCACCACCACAACCACCAACTACCTCAATCACCACAACCACTCACGATCACAACCACCAGTACCACCACCGATCTCAATCACCACCACCACTACCACCAACTACCTCAATCACCACCACCACTACCACCACCACTACCACCACCTACCTCAATCACCACCACCACTACCACCACCTACCTCAATCACCACCACCACTCCTGATCACAACCACCACTACCACCACCTATCTCAATCACCACCACTACCACCACCACCGATTTTATTCACCACACTGCCACCACTCCCTATCACAACCACCACTACCACCACCACCACCACTCCAAAGCACAACCAAACAAAGACAAAGATCCCTCGTATAGCCTTAACAGACTGTTGGGGCAAGTGCAGTTAGTAAGTAGCACCTATGAAGGCCGGAACGGCACACAAGTGGGTGGGCGGCCAGCACCACGCCCGGCCGCCTTTGTCTCACCAGTGACGATGTTGACACACCGCACCAGGTACTCATTTGAGGCTGAGCCGACCTATCTATACACCCACACCCACATCAACACACACCGATAGACACTCGCGAACAATTAATACTGACTAAGTTTAGCACGATTTGAGATAATATGCCTTACCAACATATATATATTATCTTTCCGGAAGCTTATTTTTTACAGGCCTATTTTGTGATTGAGCCTGTGTTTGTTGAATTAAAATAAATCTGACCAAGAAAATCAAGAAATTATCAATGCCACACCACGTACACATTCACATCCATCCTACTCAAACTCACACACAGACAAAGATGCCCCGTGTAACCCCTACGGACTGTTCGGCAAAGTGCTGTTAGCGAGCAACTCCTATTGAGGTCGGCCCGCGCGTACTCGGGGTTTGTGTGGCCTGAACCACGCCCGGACGCCTTTGTCTCCCCAACCCACACCGGGTAATCATTTGAGGCCGAGTCGACCTAGTGGAGGCCCGACACCGGTTCAGATATCCGCCCGCCACTGATGTTGGCCCGTGGCCTGGAATGGTGCGCTAACTGCTGCGCTACGACACCCCGCAGACAAAGATCCCCCGTATAGCCTTCAGAGACTGTTGGAGCAAGTGCTGTTCGCGGGCAAACACACACACACACAGTACATACTGACATGCGCACAAACACACACACACAGCACACGTCTCCCCGAACTAAATCACCTTCTCTCTCACACACACGCACGCCCATACACACACACGCACACACCCACACACACACACGCGCATGCACAATCACCACCACACACTCGCCTCCCACCTCCCTCCCTCCCTCTAGCCGCCTCCCCACCCGTCTGATCCCCCAGCCCCACTCACCCGCCCTACCCTAAAGCAGCGCCCCCCCCAACAGAAGAAATTACCATCCCCTACCCCCCCCCTCGATCTCTCCCAAACCCCTACCCCCTCCCTCCCTCCCGCATCCCCATCGCTCCCTCCCGCCCCTCTCCGATTCTCATCCTCACCAACTATTGCATCTCTGGCGTAGTTAGCGCGTAATGCCAGCCGCACTCTCCTCCCTCTCCCCTTCACTCTCTTCCCTGTCGCTCTCCCACGACCCCCCCACCACCACGTGGGAGTAGAGGGGGTCTGGGGGGGGGGCGACTCTCTCTCTCTCTCCGAGGCCGGCCGCATTCGCTCTTCCCGCTGGGCTCGCCGAATGTTTTGCTGGCCCCCGGATTCCCGCCTCCGAGACCGCAACAAAAGAGTCGACGACGGGGGGGGGGGGGGGCTGTTCCCTTGCTCCTGCTGCTCCTGCTGCCGCAATCCGCCGTAGTCTCTTACGTCGCCGCGCCTTGAGTTTCAGGGCACGTATGTGTGGGGTGGTGTGGGGTTAGCCGGGAGGGGGGTGGTGGGTGTGAGAGTGGCGTGAGAGTGGTGAGAGAGAGAGAGGGGAGGAGAGAGCGTGGGGCGAGTGTGCTCGAGCAGATTGAGTTTGGTGAGTTGCTGGAGCGAACGGGTGAGTGAGCGGTTGTGTGGATGTTACCGCTCATGTATATTCTCTCTCTCTCTCGTTCGTTCGTTCATCTCCTCTGTCCTGCTCTCATCTCTCGCGCTCCCAAAGAAGAAGAAGAAGGAACGAACACAACCCTGGGATGACTCACGGGGTGGAGTGAGTGGGGGGGGTGGTGGACATCTGATGGCACCCCTTGGTTGGAACATGCTGGAGGGGGGGTGGGGTGGGGTGCTGAGCGATGTTGGGAGCGGTTCACGGAGAAGAAGAGCAGCCGCAGCATGATGGGAAGGAGGAGGAGGTGGGAGGAGGAGGAGGACGATGATGATGTGCAGGAGGAGACCGCGTGGCGAGAGAACACGGAGAGAGCGGCAAAGGGGAGAGGTTGGGAACGCGGTCGCGACCGCATGAGCGAAGCGTCCTGGAAGCTCCTGATTACATTCCATTAATTGCTGCTGCTGCTGCCTTGCTGATGAAATGTCAGAATGCCGAGTGATGGTGGAGACGCGGCCAAGCATGCTGCGTGAAGAGACGACGGTGGCGCGATGTTAACGATGATGCCGGTGATGGTGATTATGATGGTGATGCTGGTGATGAAGAAGACGCGATGTCGTTGGCGATGTTGCTGACTACTACTACTGCTGATGATGGTGATGATTCGCCGCAGCTGATGGTGCTGATGACTATGTTGAAACACCTTCGATGATGATGATGGTGGTGGTAGTGTCGGAGTCAATGAGTGCGCTACATAAGAGTGGAATGTCATCTGAAGAGAAATCAGCGGCAAGGAGATACGCCTAATCTCGCCATGATCATCATAACCATTATTGCTACTTTCTGCTTATTTTTGTTATAATTTTATTTTCGCATTTTTGTTGTTGTTAAAGTAAACAAGTATATATATATTTTGTTTGATTTCTTACAACCTTTCTGTTGTGAACTTCATCACAATACATCGGAACCGTGGTGCCGGTGGTGATCATCATCGTCATCATGGTACGAGTTGCTACACAAGTATTGGAAGTCAACTCGTGCGGCCGAGATACGGGAATGGATGATTGTGCCTGTGGTGCCTGTGGAGATGCGCCCGAAAGTTCCGCAAGACGTCTCAAGATATCGTACGACCCTAACGCAGAGAGATTGGATTTATTAATTCTTCGAGGAGGAAGGAAGGACGTCTCCGCTTTGCTGCCCACAGTTCGCAGTCTCTCCACCGCGTCAACTCTCACTCCATCTCTTGGCACACAGTAAGTGTGCGGGTCGCACAACATCCACACACACACACACGCACACACATCATACACACACACATCATACACACACACCCACACGTGCACACACACACCCACACGTGCACACACATACACACACATCATACACACACACACATAATACACACACACACATCATACACACACGCACCCACACGTGCACACACATCATCCACATACATCCACACACACATCCCACACACGTGCACACACATCCCACACACGCACACATCCACACACACACCCACACATGCACACACATCATACACACTCGCATTCACACACACATCCACGTGCACACACACATCCACACACACACACATCCACACACGCACACACATACACACACGCACACACATCCACACACACGCACACACAGTCACAATCGCACACTCACACATGCACACACCAACACACACATGCACACACGCACATCTACTTTGTACGCGAGTACATACAAAAGATAAATTTCCCCCCTCCCGTATAGCCTCTCTTATTCTACAGACAAGTGCTGTTCGCGAGCACCTACCTACGTACAAAGACAAAGATCCCCCGTGTATATAGCCTCAACAGACTGTTGGGGCAAGTGCTGTTAGCGAGAACCTACACACAAACGTGCACATACATGTGCAGACATACATCCACACACGTACACACACGAACGCGTGTACACACAGATAAACACAAAGATCCCCCGTATAGCCTGAACAGACTGTCGGGGCAAGTGCTGTGAGCTAGTTCCTATGAAACCCAGCACGGCACACGATGGGATGGGTGGTAGGAATCACGCCCGGCCGCCTTTGTCTCCCTAGTGGCGATGTTCACACATCGCACCAGGTTAGTCATTTGAGGCTGGGTCGACCTAGCGGAGTCCCGGTACCGGTTCAGATAATCGTCACCGGTGTTGGTAGCCGTGAGCGGGAATCGAACTCGGGTCACCGGGTTCGTTGCGCAGCGCGCTAACCGCTGCACCACCGCTCCCTACAGTCGACTTACAAACACACACACACACCCGCGTGTGCATACACCCCCATGCACACACGCTCACATACATACACTGCGTGACATAATGATGGCATCGTAATGATCGTACACGTGGATAAACACAGCCCCCTATTGTGTCAATCCACTGCTGGATGAGTGCCTTCCTACATCGGCGGGGATTCCTTGACCAAACGTAACCGCGTTGAAATGATGATTGTCGGTGCTGTGTGTGTGTGGCCGACCTTCATCGGTGCACGCTAACAGCACTTGCTCCCCACAATCTGCCCAGGCTATACGGGGGACCTTTGTCTGTGTGCGTGTATATGTACGTGTGTCTATATCTCTCCCTATAATATTGTTGAATGCCAGCACGGATATAATAGTTGGCATGGCTTAGACCACGCACCGCCACCTTTGTCTCCCCAGTACTGATACTGTTTACCGCACGCACCACGTGTTTCCGGCCTCGAGTCGTCGCGCTCTCGAGAACAACGGCACTTGCCCCAGCAATTCGGTTCGTTGAAGGCTACACGGGGCCCCTTTGGCTTTGTTGTTGTTATGTATACATGATATTACTTCATGGGGACAATGTGGTGGTGGTGGATGGGGCTGACAATCATCATCATCATTGTAATGCCCTTGGCTTACGGCAGAAAATCATCGCCGTGTCTTGAGATTCTTGGGCAAGAGGGTCATGCTGACACCTTGGGGTGTGAGTGAGTGGTTGGAATCTCCCGTGACCTGAATTCGACTCCCGGTCACAGACGAGACAGGGAAAAAACCCCACATGTTAACCTTGAAATGTTCGATTGAAGCGATGAGTGTATAAAAAATAAAAACATCAGCATGAGATTATAAAAAAATATATAAAAACATCAGCCTGTGTGGATATTGGAAGGGAGTATGTAATGTCTGCCTATCTATTTAGTATTTTTCATTGATATAATCATGGGTGAAATCCCTGTTGTTCACAGTGAACGTACGGAGTGTTTGTCTGTGCGTGTGTATATTCTCAGCTCAGTATGTGTAAATATACACTGCATATACGTGTGTTCGTGTGTGCGCATGTACGTGTTCTTGCATTACATGTGTACCCACATGTGTGTGTACTTATATATACATGCATGCATGTGCTATGTTTGTATATGTAGGCAGCGTGTGTATATGTGCTTGCACGTATGTGTTGTATATGTACATTTGTATGTGTGTATGCCTATGCTGGCCCGCAATGATGCTAGCTAACTGCACTTGCCCCGAATGCCTGGAAGGGCTACACGTGTGTCTTTTGGCTTTGCATGTGCAGGCTTTGTGTATGCAAGTATAAGTACAGTACGTAATGCGTGTACAGTACGTGTGTATGCTTGTATGTACAGCAGCCTATGTGCAATATATCACAGAGGATATGTGTGTACGTACGTGTGCACATATATGTACCTATCTTTGTATGCTTTATGCTTGGATGTATCAATGTGCATGCACAACAGTTATTTTAATGGTCTAAACTATAAGCCTGCTGATGCACCGTACACGCACACGCCTCTGTATGTTTTCACGTGTCGTTGTGTATATGCACGTATGCACACACGAGGCGCATTCTGTATAGCATGTGTGTACAGCAAACGTCTGTGTATATGGGGAGCGGTGGTGGAGCGGTTAGCGCACTGCGTTACGAACCCGGCCACCCGAGTTCGATTCCCGCTCACGGCCACCAAACACCGGTGATGATTATCTGAACCGGTCCTGGGCCTCCCCTAGGTCGACTCAGCCTCAAACGAGTACCTGGTGCGGTGTGTAAACATCGCCACTGGGGAGACAAAGGCGGCCGGTCGTGGTGTTGCCCAGCCACCCCCTCGTGTGCCGTGCCGGCCTTCATAGGTGCTACTCGCTCACAGCACTTGCCCCAAAAGTCTGTTGAGGCTATATGGGGGATCTTTGTCTTTGTCATGTAACAACCTTATGTTATACACACAGCCATGTGCATTGCCTCCAGCGTGTGTAATAAAGTCGGATGCATACTCACCTCACACTAACATGAACATTAAGGCCTCATTTATATAACTGTACACGCATTTGCATTATATAACAGCCCTGTCCTGGTATCCAACTTGCGTCAGCAGCTACAGCGGAGAGCTATACGCGTGGTCAAAACTACACGTCATTCAACCTCGTTCACATGCAATATTTAACACGATTTCTAATCATTATCATAGTGATGATGATGATCGTGATGATGATGATGACATCGTCAGTTCGTGTGTATGTCGTGTGTGTGGTGGTGGTGGGGAGCGGTGGCGCAGTGGTTGACGCACAGCGCTACGATCTCGGCCATCTTTTGAGTTCGATCCCCCTGCCGAGAGGAATATTTCCAGTGTCGACTGATCTTTAAAACCAGTCCGGACCTCCCCCCCCCCCGCCCATTTAGGTCTACTCAACCTTAACTCAGTACCACAGGTGCGCTCTATATAGATCGATCTTCAAAACAAACACACGCACAAAAAAATCAGCAGTGGGAAGACAAAGGCGGTCGGGAGTGCGCGGTTTTGTCCACGCCACTCGGGGCGTTGGTCATTTAATAGGTGCTCGCTAACAGCGCTTGCTTCGAGGCTTTATGCACCTAGGGCCTATAGATTGGGTCTTTGTTATTGCAATAAGTACAACGTGAGAATTACTGGTCTAGAATAGGTGAGTGGTGGTATTAAGATCCGCAATATTGTGAGTCTGAGTGAACGATATTCAATAGCTGGCTAGTTTATTATTATTATAAGTGAACACTGTACGCGTGTGGGTGTCTGTGTGTGTGTCTGTGTGCGGTCATCAATCAGTCGTGGGGGAGACAAAGACGGAAGGGGCATTGGGTTGTCTGAGCCACAGTCACTCCACGTGCTTCTCAGTGTGCCGGCCCTTAATAGATGTTCGCGAACAGCTCTTGACCCACCGTGTGTTATGGGCTATGCCATGGGAGGGGGACATGTATCTGTGTGCGTGTGTGTGTTGTAGAGAACATTATGTTATATTTGATAATTATCAATAAGAGGGATAAAAATGCGATACCGTCGTTTCGGCCGACGAACCTTTTTCAGGAAGAATGTATTAACGTTGTTTTTTTTATGTACAGCGACAGAATAACTTATTTATATGTGTAACGTTTAATTAGTGCGTAGTTTGTGTTGTGATGTTGCTGAATTGAATGCCGTAGTATATATAAGCTATATACACTGTACAGGCCTAATATTCCCATGCCCAAGTGTCACAATCGATATAGTTTGACGGTTACTACCGGCGCTGTAGACCGCATCTATGTTACTGACTACATTGTATTCATCTCTCACGCGCACCTTCTGTGCGAATACAAAATATAGAGCGGCTTTCTATCGGTTGAAACTAAATAATCTAAAATGTACTGTATAATTTTGCTTGGAAATTATATTTCACAAATGCATATTAATTGTTCGAAGCAACGTAATTAATAATGTAATAACTTAACACGTAGATTATGGATGTATGCTGCATTTGATGTTGCAGTCAAAACAATTAATTCATAGGTTTATCAATAATTTAAATGTGTGTGTTGTTCCGTGTCTTCACAGAGATACAGGATACATAAAACTTGCTGTGTGCATCATGATTAAACATTTTACGTTTTTTTTCATATCAGCTCTGATATTATCCCCGACAAAATTCTCACAATGTGTGATAAACATTTTTACCTGTAAAAGTTTCGTAGGGGCAAAATATACATTACAACGACCGTATGGACGACGATTAACCCCAACATTTCACTTTGGTCCCATTAAAAAAACGTGACAATTACCCCCCAAGCACAAAGATATAATTTCACATTTGTATAATGTTTGCGTGGATCGGCAATGAGCCCTTGACATTTATCGCCAGTGAGTTTAGGGGTGGTGAAACTTGGGCAGTGGGAGCCTGGTGGTTGACGCACTACGCTCGAACACCCAACGAAGCCGAGTCCTGGGCCTCCCCTAGGTCGACTCAGCCTTTATTTGTTTGTTTGAGTGTGGGAACTTGACTACTGGCGAGATAAAGGCGGCCGGGCGAGGTGTTGGCACGTCAACACTTCCTCGTGTGCGCCGTTCCAGCCTTCTTAATAGGTGCTCGCTAACAGCACTTCTCCCGACAGCTGTTAGAATGATTTACGGGGCGTCGTGGTGGATAATTAACGTAAGTGATTAGGATAAGCGATTCTCAGAATAAACAGTGTTCGAGATCACTCCAGTAGAGCCAACACGAAGGCCTACAAGTTAGGCTTATTGTAAAACAAAAATATTTTCGTATTTTTTTCCACATTGGAGGGGGGTGTGGGGGTTGATTGATATTCATCACCACCACCATTATCGTCACCGTCACAATCATCATCATCGTCGTCGAACGATCACGCGCAAAGGGAAGAAGTTGACGAGTGAATGGGGATCGACACGCGGGCAAGGCTGCCGCTGCTCCGAGCCGAACCGTCCGTCGCCAACGCTGAGATCGCCGTTCGCTCTGCACGTGGCCCGCTCGTATTTCACACGGTGGTGATTGGTGCAGAAAATGTGTTTTGTGTAGAATACCCACGCTGCGATGATTGTCGTTCTATTTTCTCATTAATAGCTTCATCAGCAGCAGCATCATCGTCATGAGTACGACGTTTGATCGCCGTTCGCTCTGCACGTGGCCCGCTCGTATTTTACACGGTGGTGATTGGTGCAGAAAATGTGTTTTTGTGTAGAATATCCACGCTGCAATGATTGCCGTTCTATTTTCTCATTAATAGCGTCATCATCAGCAGCATCATCAGCAGCATCATCGTCATGAGTACGACGTTTGATCGCCGTTCACTCTGCACGTGACCCCCTCGCATTTCACGGTGGTGATTGGTGCAGAAAATGTGTTTTGCGTAGAATATCCACGCAGCAATGATTGCCGTTCTATTTTCTCATTAATAGCGTCATCAGCAGCAGCATCATCGTCATGAGTACGACGTTTGATCGCCGTTCGCTCAGCACGTGGCCCGCTCGCATTTCACACGGTGGTGATTGGTCCAGAAAATGTGTTTTGTGTAAAATATCCGCCGGTGACGATTCATCCGAACCGGTCCCTGGCCTCCCCCTAGGTCGACTCGGCCTCAAACGAGTACCCGGTGTTGTAAAACAATCGCCACTGGGGAGACAAAGGCGATCGGGCGTGGTTCTGACCACATTCCCCTTCCGTGTGCCGTGCCGGCCTTCTTCATCGGTGCTACTTCGTTAACGGCACTTGTCCCAACAGTCTGTTAAAGGCTACACGGGGGGTTTTTGTCTTTGTGTGTACAGTGCGTGGAACTCAGTGAACTGCCGCTAAGAAAATCAACATTGATATTTAACGTTCTTAAAGTAATTAACCTTTATATTATTCAAGTTATATTACAAACGTGCTCGGGTAACCACGCCCCCCCCCCCCCCCCCCGTGCTTCTTGACTATGAAATCCAAACGTCCTGCGTCGTATTAAACGAAACGAGCGATCGAGCCGCAATTAAATAAAATATAAAATCATAGCGCTGATTAACAGACTGAATTTTATTTTTTAATATATAGTAATTCACTTGTTATAGGAACGTGGTTGCAGGTGAATACTGTACACCGGACGAATAAACACACAGACTCTTGCAATTATTAAAATCGGGAAGCAATTTGCAAAATGTAATTAAATTCACACAAGCTTTCGTCGCATCAGAGTTTCACAGAAACAAAGAAGTGTAACCATCGTCAAACGCACGTTCAAGCGTGCGCCATGCAGTTGCAATGTTTGCAGCGTCTAATTATCAGAGCAAACTTGCTCTCATAGCAATTAACAAATAAATGGAATAAAACTCAAACACGCTTCTCAATCAACTGCCCGAGAACACGTGCCATGATTATGGGCCATCTCCCGAAACGTCGCCTATTATATATTTTTTCTTTTAAGGCCACACACACGCGGTGTTTGGTGGTGATATTATTATTATTGACGATTGCCTTGAGTGTGGTTGTTCTTAACTGCGCTTTCTGTACACCACTACCAACGCAAGCAGCAAGCAGCATCACCGGATATAGAATTAGTTACAATAATTAAGTGTCTGTCCATTATCCACTGCTGGATGAAGGCCTCCCCCACCGCCCTACGCGCCCCCCCCCTCCACCCCCCACAGGACCGTGTCGCTTGTGACCGGATCTCGTTCCACGGGACGTTGTTAGTCGACCCCGGGGGGCCGACGATTTTGAGTTTTGAGAATATCACGCCTGCGCCGTGCCGGGAATCAAACTCAGGTGCGCCTCGCTAGTAGCGAAGTGCGCTAACCGCTGCGCCACTACTCACCTCGCAGGCGTCGACGTCAATCTTGCGGCGGGAATCAGAGACCCCCCCCCCCCAAAAAAAAACCCCGAAAACACTTAAATTTCTACCAATTAATTTGCACGCAGTTATTGCTAATCGCAATCGGTTGCGTTTTTTAAATTCTGGAGGGGAAAGGAGGGGGGGGGGGCAAAATGGGCAGTCCGCCCCCTCCCCCTAGTTACGTAATTAATTAATTGCGTTGACGTCACGCACTTTACCCACGGTTGAACGTAATCAGACACAATCCAACAATCAGACCCTCCAACAATCAGACAATCAAACTATCAGACAGACAAACACTCCAACGATCAGACTCTCCAATCAGGCAATCAAACAATCAGACAAACAATCCAACACTCAGACTCTTCAACAATCAGGCAATCAAGCAATCAGACAATCACACGATCAAATTATTAAACAATGAACCGCACGCGTGAAAGGGAACGTCAGCTGATTCGAGTCGCTTTCTGCATCATGCGATCTCGGCCATCACGATCATCATCATCATCACCATCGTCACCGTCACCACCATCATCGCCCTGGTCGTTCGATCTATCGACATCGCTTCTTGCCACACGTTGGTATCGTGTTCCCTCCATCATCCACATTGCCCACCTCCTCCTCCACCACTCTTCCGTCCTCATCTCTCCTCGTCTTCCACGGCGCTTGCTTCCGTAGCATTTCCAAAATCGGTGTACAGTATTCGAGGTTTGCCTCGCCTCTAAAATAGGCACAGTTCAGAGGCTGATTGTTGACCTCGCTCAACAATATATCTCGCGGCAAGGAGTTGGGGCTAAAGTTTGGCCAACTCCCCTCTCGAGTCTCCACGTCGCGCATTTTGCGACCTCTCTCACCCATCGCCCGCCCTCCCCGTCGGTAAAATCGGCGCGCCTCGAGGAGTACGACGCTAAAGCCCATAAAGAGCGAGACAAAATATGACTCTACCGGCGAAAAAAAAAACCCCCAAACTAAATGGTTAATTTTCATTGTGGGGTATAATTTCTGTCGTCACTCGAGGGTAAATGAGACTGTGGTAGGAATGGAATAAACTAAACTTTTTAATTTTATTTTAGCAGGTAAGGCCCAATGATCATCATCATCACGTGCACATTTATATCAGCAGCCAAATAGTCTAAACAGCGTGATGTTGATTCTAAATGTGGAGGGGGGAAAAAAAAAACGGAGGACACCGCAGAAAAATCCACGCGACCACGGGGAGAGAGACACGCAAACTCTAAATATACAGCAGCAGGCGTCAGGGTCTCAATAGAACCAACGACCTCCTGCATACCAGGCGAGGTAGTCAACATCTCGAATAGATAGATGGAGAGAAGTCCACGAACTGTAAATATAAATATTCATCCTGGTCTCTTACATTGTTTCTGAAATGGGCAAATTGCCTGAAACGTCAAACATATTTGGTTTCACCTGTTTTACAAAACATATTTTCACATCAAGTATTTTCTGTCGTGTCTACACGTACGTGTGTGTTGCGTGATACGTGTGTGATGTGTTTACAAAGCAGTGTTGTCTCAGATTTCGGTATCTCGTGATTGCTGATAGATTTACAAATTTGCTTGATTTTTATTTTACTTTATATAAACAATTCCTTACTAAATTTACACATAACGAGGCAAGTTTGAAAGCTATGCTCGTATATTTTTTTGGGTGTGGAGTAGTGTGATGGCAGTGGTTAGCGCATTTATGAACCGGGCAACCAAAGGTGAATTCCAGACCACGGCTGAACAAACCCTAAAGGCCTCCCCCAAACCAATACCAACCCAGACTTGACCAGCGTGGTGAAGTATGTCTACCCCCCCCCCCACCCATGCCATCCAGCAGTATAGATTGCCAAAGAGACTGTACAATAATTACTTTAACTATGTTGTACAATATAATCAGTCGAATTCTCTATCTATGATGATGAAGATGAATTTTCATGATGGCGTTTGTAAATGAAATGATATAAGCCTCGAAAGCAGTTTCCACTTGGTGGGTTTTCATCAGCATTGCGTGGCCGGTTACACCATGAATTCTACGCAGTACAGATCCTGTTCGACTTTTTATATATATATACATCTGTACGTAAACCGTATCAAATTGTGTGCACTTGATTTGTGGTGCGCGTTGTGAGTTGCGTGGCACACGGAACATTACAACGTAAGAGTTTTCAATTTAAATTTCGATTTAAAGCTTTCGTGACTGCGGGGATTCATCTTTTTGGTTCTTTCGGTAAAGTCACGTAGAAGGGAAATAAGCAGCCGTCCTCAGGCGAAGAACCTGAGGACGGCTGCTTGCGTTGTGGCCGAAACGTCGTGAGAATAATTTTATTATGTTTTATTTTTATTATTTTATTATTTCCCTTCTACGTGACTTCTTCACCTGAGGACGGCTGCTTACGTTGTGGCCGAAACGTCGTGAGAATTATTTTATTATGTTTTATATTTATTATTTTATAATTTCCCTTCTACGTGACTTTACCGAAAGAACCAAGAAGAGGAGTTTTCAATTTGTGTAACCGCGTGGCGAGACGGCGAAGGGGGGGCCGGGATTGAGTCTCGATTGCAAAAAAAGGTGATTGACCCCTGGGGGTATTCGTCTGACAGTAGGGGGCGATTATTGTTGCTGCTCTCTGTGTGTGAACACACAAATGTGGGGAGCGGTGGCGCAGTGGTGAGCGCGCTGCGCTACGAACCCTGCGACCGACCCGAGTTCAAATCCCGCTCACGGCCGACACCACGTGACGATGTTTTAAACCGGGCCCTGGGCCTAGCCCTAGGTCGACTCGGACTCAAATGAGTACCTGGTGAGGTGTGTAAGCATCGCCACTAGGGGGTGGGGAGACAAAGACGGTCGGGCGTGGTGCTGTTCCACCCTCCCCTTCGTGTAGCGTTCCGGCCTTCATAGGTGCTACTTTTTAGCGGCCCTTGCCCCAACAGTCTGTTAAGGCTACACGGGGCGAGGAGGCGGCTTTTAAAACGTGGGATTTCACACCGCAGGAATAACCAGGGCGGGCCGCTGAAAATAAATTAAAAGACGGAAACCGCGAACCATTCTGCGCTCGCGTTGCTAGCTACCAACCCACCGTGTACTAGGCCACCAACACACCATCACCCGTCAGAGCATCACCGAGTCTCGAGAGAGAGTCGAGAGAAAGGCCTGAGCCACATTGGATTGCATGGGCCAATTCAAGTGCTTGGAAGAATGACGATGACGACGGTGTAGACACACTTTAAGCAAGTGCGTAAAATAAAATAAATGCCACTAAATTCAATCGACAGTTAGCCGACACGGTTACGGGCGGGGTCGTTGACCATACTTCACCACGCTGGTCCAGTGCCGGTTTGGTTTGGGGGGGAAAAGGTGAAGATTGGTGCAAATATCACTCGCCACTGATGTTAGCCGTGACCTGGATTCGAACTCGGGTGGCCAGGTAAATGGTGTGCTCTAATCTGAAGTGCCTGTAATTAATTATCGTTTGTTTGTGCCGTACGCCAGAGTAAAATCTGCAACGTAAATTGAACGCACATTTAACACGCGGGTAAAGTCCCGGGGGAGTGAATTACTGACTCACTAGCTTGTGCGATTCTAGTTAGATGCTCTAGAAGGGATTAGAAATATGCGAGTGGTTTACGGATATTCCGCCGCGGTTCCATAGAGGCGAAAAATGCGAGCGGAGTGATGTAAAATTATAACGAAGGATTATAATGCTGAGCGCGTTATCTTCATTATAATGATACGTTCCGTTCCATAGAGGGGCTAGACGGTTACTTTATTTTGGCAAACTATAATCATGCTCTAGAAGGGAAAGAGAGCCGATATTTGGTTCACACATTCGAGTCTATATTCTTACAACAACATACAAAATAAACAATATTCACATTTGAGACCCGTTATAATTGAAGAGGCGGAGATACCTCTTCTTGGTTATTTCGGTAAAGTCACGTAGAAGGGAAGTAATAAAATAATAAAAATAAAACATAATAAAATAATTCTCACCACGTTTCGGCCACAACGCAAGCAGCCGTCCTCAGGTGTATGACGGCTGCTTGCTTTGTGGCCGGCTGCTTGCGTTGTGGCCGAAACGTCGTGAGAATTATTTTATTATGTTTTATTTTTATTATTTTATTACTTCCCTTCTACGTGACTTTACCGAAAGAACCAAGAAGATGAATCCCTGCAGTCACGAAAGCTTTAAAAAGGCGGAGAGACGTTTACAAACAAGTTTTAACGTTTAAAACACGTGCCTCAAGTTTGCATTCATGCTATTAGACGGCCGCTTATCCCAGTCGGCGATTATCATGATTATTTTCTCGTAATTAAAAGTTTACTTTGGGGTGTTTATCGAACGAGTGTGACGATGGAGTCTTTAGAAAGCGGTCGACGCCCCCCCCTCCCCCCCCCGATGTTGATTCTTTTCGCGTCTCATCGAAGCGGTGATACGCACACAACAACAACAACTCACGAAGAGCGCCCTTTCTGGGTGGCACCGTGTGTAACCGCGTGCATTAGCACCCTGAACTTTGAGTCACTACCGTTGTAAAATTATTAAATATCGTGCCCGTCCGAGTCACAGAAGTCAAAGTTTATATCCTGATTCGGAGGTAGCGGGAGGGGGTGCGTGGCTGGGTGGGTGGGGGGGAGTTGACTCAACCCATCATCGCCGAAGGGCCGATAAATTCGTAACACATTGCTAGAAAGTCGTCAGCGGTTTGTCCTGTACTCGACACGACTGGCTCCCGTCGTAGCAACGTGGAATTTCCGCCCAGCGAGTTGCGTAACATCGCCGGCAAAAAACTCGCTCCTGTTGCTTGCTTGAGATTGATGCTCTATCCACCGCTGGATGAAGAAGACTTTTTTTGTACCCGTCGAACGATCCAGTTGTTGTCTGTCCTCCACGCGAGCCGCTTCCCGTCTCCTCAATCCGCGGGGTTGGAGGCGTTCACTCGGGATCGGGTTTTTAGTTTTTTTCCCCCCTCCATTCTTTGGCTGCCGATCCGTGCTTGCTCTCGACCAGCGGTCACCAATCACCACCCCACCCTGCCGTGACTTGGCCCTGAGCACCCTCAAGTCCACTCACCGATGGTCCTCAGCTCTGCGATAATTATCTCTCCATATATCTTGTGGGGATTTGACGATGTAATCATTTTACGTTTATGCCGTACGCCACAGTGAAATCTGCAACGCAAATTGAACGCGCATTTAACGCGTAGGTAAAGTCGCCGGTTAGTGAATAACTAACACAGTTTAACACGTAGCAGGCTTTCGCGACCAATATTATTCATAATCAACGTTTTTGGGTTTAGATCGCGTTATTTATAAATGTGTCGTAACCCTCCACCACCCGACACGGCCAATCAGTAAAAAAGTGTCACGTTGACAAAAGACAAATGGTTCACTGCTTTAGCCCACCGGTGTTGAAGCGTGAAACCACAACATTTACAATTTGAGTACGACGTTTCGCTGGTAATTGCATCCAGCATCATCGGTCAATTCGCCAGAATGGTGAGGCTCTGCTGTGACTCCCGTTCTTATATAGATCAGCAGCAGGGTGACGTCACCATTAACTCATTAATTAACTAACTCGCTGACGCATGCGATTCCAGTTACCGTAGATGCTCTAGAACGGGTTGGAACTATGGGAGTGCAGATTGTGGATATTATCTTTTGATTCTCATAAAGGCGAGATATCCGAGCCGGAGCGATGTAAAATTATCACGGCATTCTAGAAGGGTTCGAATGCTGAGCGAGTAATGATCATGATCATGACGATGATGATGCGTTCCGTACCTAAGCCACGTGTCCCCCCCCCCCTCGTAAGAGAACGGTAATCACGCGGCTATCAAATGTCGATGTATCGGCACGGGGCTGGTGTGACGTCTGCGGCATGTACACACGTGCGCGCGCGCATGCGTGTGTGTTGTGTGTGTCCTTAATACTTACATAAAGCACGTTGTTGTATAGTTTTGTCTTTTATATATATATGCGCGCTCCGAACCTCGGGCCACCCGAGTTCGATTCCCGCTCACGGCCGCCAACACTGGTGACAGATTATCTCTGAACCGGTTTCTGGGCCTATACCGAGATCCACTCGGCCTCAAACGAGTGACCCGGTGCGATGTGTAAACATCGCGACTCGGGAGACAAAGGCGGCCGGCTGTGGTTGCTGCCCCAACGCCGTTCCGACCCTTCATAGGCGCTCGCTAACAGCACTTGCCCCAGCCGTCTTCGTAAGCTACACGGGGGATCTTTGCCTTTTGTGTTTAACTGAGACTGAACAAGGGATAGCCTTTCTTATTCGCGATCGTTGTTACAAAAACAATATTTTTTTCTCTCTCTTATAACTCGTTTATTGAAGAATAACTAACGATGCAAACCTTTTATCTCACAAACACGACGCCTGGGTGTGCTCTTGAAACCCACTGGCACACGTGTGCCATGTGTGTCGATCCGTGTGTGTGCACGTGTATATAAACATCGCCGCTAGGGGAGACAAAGGCGGCCGGGCGTGGTGTTGGCCACCACACCCCCCTCGTGTGCCGTGGTGGCCTTCATAGGTGCTCGCTAACAGCACTTGCCCCAACAGTCTGTTATGTCGGCTATAAGGGGGATCTTTGTCTTTGTTCAAGCATATCCGTGTGTCTTCGTGACTCTACGTCTGCCCTTGTGTCTGTGTGTACGAGTGTCTGTGCGTGTGGGAACGTCTTTGCGTGTCTACGCGTGCGGGTCCGTGCATGCGCGTGGGGCACGTGCCGTTAAAAGGCTGTGTGCCGTCCGGACCTTCATAGGCGCTCGCCAACAGCACTTGCCCCGACAGTTTGTTAAAGCTATACGGGGGATCTTTGTCTTTTGTTGTTTGAGTCGACACGTCTAGAACACGTGTCCGTGTGTGTGTGTGCACGCCTATGCGCGTGTGTCTCACGCTTTAATAGGTGCTCGCTAATCGCACCTGCCCCCAATGTAGCGTGTAAGGCTGCACGGGGAGAATCTTTGCCTCATTGCGATGAGACGTCGAGACGTTATCGACCACGAGACACGGGACACGTCAGAAAGATCTCGCGCACACAAAGACAAAGCCCCCCCTCCCCCCGGTATAGCCTGCAGTTGGGAGCCAAGTGCTGTTAGCAAGCGCCTATCGAAAGGGCCGTCACAGCGCACGTGGAGGGATGGTGCGTCCGTCATCACGTACACTCGACCGTCTTTGTCTCTCCAGCGCTGACGTTTGCAAACCGCGCCAGGGCCACTCGCTGATTGCACGTGGACTCGATCTCTGGCGGGATCCCCCCCGAAACCGGTTCTGACGTCACCGACCGCCCCGATGTTAGCCGTGAGCGGGTGTCGAACCTGTGTTCGTGGTGTTGTACAGAGAGCGGTGCCATGCACCAGAGCTGCTGCCGAATCATTTACATCACTTGAGCCCGTGCCCCCCCCCCCCACACACACGCGCGCGTCTCCCCAAACCCAAGAAGTCCACCCTCCTGTGTCCATGAGAAACCCATCCAACCCCCCATCTTTAACCTATTAAAGTATTCCTGGCGATGTCCTTTGTGGAGAGCGAGGCGGTCTTAGCGGTCAGTGCTCTACGCCGCGCTACGAACCCGGGACCACCCGGGTTAGATTCCCGCTCACGGATCAACACCGGTGACGATTCATCGGAAACGGTCCTGGGCCTCCGCTTAGGGTGGAGCCAGCCTCAAATGTGGGGTGCGTAAAACATCGCCACCACGGCCGGGCGTGGTGCTGGCCACCCCCCACACACACCCACCCCCCTCGTGTGCCGTGCTGGCCTTCATAGGTGCTCGCTAACAGCACTTGCCCCTACAGTCTGTTGAAGGTTACACGGGGAGGGGGGGTCGTTGGTGTCCTTTGACACGTACACCCTGCCGCCTTTGTCTCACCAGAGCTGATGCTTTACACGACGCATCGAGGCACAGATGATCAACAGCACACACACAAGGCCTTAAAACCCCCGTGGTGTTGATACTCATCATCATCATCGACAGCAAGCACGAGCACCAGCCTTCATTCGCAGTGACGTCGCAGCAGCGCTCGTGCCAGGCTAGGTGCGCTTTGAACTTGCAGACACAAAGGCGATGATCCCCCGTATAGCCTGAACAGATTCGTTCGAGCAAGTGGTGTTAGCGAGCACCTATGAAGGCCGACGACACGGTACACGATGGGAATGGGTAGCCAGCACCACGCCGGACCATGCAGACACCACACACAGACAAACAGAAAGACAGACACGCACACAGACAGACAAAAAGAAAGACACGCACACAGACGAACAGAAAGACAGACACGCACACACACAAACAGAAAGACAGACACGCACACAGACAGACAAAAAAACAGACACGCACACACACAAACAAAAAGACAGACACGCACACACACAAACAGAAAGACAGACACGCACACAGACGGACAGAAAGACAGACACGCACACAGACAAACAGAAAGACAGACACGCACACAGACAGACAGACAGACACGCACACAGACAAACAGAAAGACAGACTCCACACACAGACAGACAGAAAGACAGACACGCACACAGACAGACAGAAAGACAGACACGCACACAGACAGACAGAAAGACAGACACACAAAGACAAACAGAAAGACAGACACGCACACAGACAGACACGTGCACTCGTACACCTCCCTCCCTCTAAGTCATCCAGTCACCACAAGGATCCATCCGTCTCTCCATCATTCGCCCACTCTCCTCCCTCCTCCTCCTTCCTTGCTCCCCCCACCCGCCTCCTCCTCCTCTCCCCCCTCCCTCGCTCTCATTTGAACTTGATGTTTGTGCCGGATTTGCATGGCGGACGGAGGATTTCGCGTCGGGCCAGGCCAGGCGAGGTCGGGACTGGTCGTTTTGCGCGCTACCATCATGTTCAACGTTACACTTAAAGAGTACGGATGTCGCTACTGCTGCTGCTACTACTGTTGCTGCTGCTACTGCTAAATATCGCTGCATATTCCCTTGCAGGCTTAGCGCTCGGAACGGCTAAATGCTCGCCGCTATTATCGTAGTGGAGACGGGGGGGGGATGGTTATTTATTTAATTGCACGTACGTGCGATCATGTGCTGACGAACGCGTGCGCGTCGGACTATTGTGTGGCCATGTGCGCATGCACTGTGTGCGTGCGCGCGCGCGTGTGTTGTGTGTTGTGCGCGTGTGCATGTGTACACGCGCGCGCGTATACACACACACACATAACGCACGCGTAATTAGGTGATAATACTGTCCGCATATTGTGCAGTGAGACACAAACATGCCGTAATGATGATACCGACGAGGATGATGATGATGATGATTTGCCGCTATTGCTGCTGCTGTGGTTGATGATGGTGCCGCCGCCGGTGATGATGATGATGGTGCCGATGATGATGATGGTGCCGATGTAAATATTCCGGCCTGGTCAACAACCACTCAGCGAGGAATTGAGAGCGCATTCTGTGGTGATGAGTGTTTTCTGTTATAATATATTCGAGGCCTCGATCCTCACAGATGCCAAAAGCCCCCCACCCCTTCACCCCCACCCCTTCACCCCCCACCCCTTCACCCCCCACCCCTCTCCCCCCTAAGCCCTCCTCCCCCCCCCCGAGAGGCGGTAAGTATGAACATTATCAGATGTTGTGTGCGCGGATCCCATCCCGTGGGTGTGCCGCTGTTATTCGCGCGCCGTGGCGGTGTTTGTTTGTGGTGGGGGTGTTGGTGGTTGTGTTGGTGGTTGTGTTGGTGGTTGTGTTGGTTGTGGTGTTGGTGGTGGTGTTGGTGTTGGTGGTGGTGTTGCTGGTGGTGGTGGTGTGGGTGGTGTTGGTGGTTGTGGTGTTGGTGGTGGTGTTGTTGGTGGTGGTGTTGGTGGTTGTGGTGTTGGTGTTGTTGGTGGTGGTGGTGTTGGTGTTGATGTTGATGTTGTTGTTGGTGTTGGTGGTGATGTTTGTGGTTGTGGTGTTGGTGGTTATAGAGATGTTGATGATGGAGCTGCTGCTCCGTGCCTGGTCGTGTAAGGTGGTGGTGGTGGTGGTGCGTTGTTGTTGCTGCTTTGTTTGTCTGGGTGCTATACGATGATGTACAACGTGATGGAAGTGAACTGAGTAATGCGATGTTGTGCTGCCTTGGTTATGCGTGATACAGTGTGGTTCTGGGTGCTAAACTGTGTGTCCTTGGTGGTATAGAGCGCTACACCGAGACGGGGGTGAGTGTACTGTGCATGCTACACGATGTGTTTTGCTGGGTGGTGCAATGCTGGTTGGCATTGGTTGGTCCTGGGTGGCGAGGTGGTCTCCTGGTTGCTGTGTCGAGTGGCACAATGTGCTTCCTGCTTCGCGTTGTGATCTCCACTGGGCGGCACGATGTTGGCACGGTTGGCTGCGTACGGTGCGAAAGAAGTTCAACATACAGACGCGACCTCGTCTCAAAGGTCCTTCCAATGTGGCCCAGGACTGTGCGTGTGTATAGGGCAGTACAACAATGCTGTTCTGGGTGACGTTGGCTGGGGCATGGGGTGCTGCAATGTTGTTCTGGGTGCTATGGGTTGGTTGGTCCAAATGGCAGCGTTGTTGTTACCTGCGTGTTCTGTATGCCGATTGTCACAAGGCGTGTGCCTTACTAGGCGCTGTGTGTATAGTTCAGGCTACGTAAAGACTACGTCTCCGCGTGTCCTGTTGCGGGGTCTGGGTTGACCTCTCTGGGCGCTGTGTACGAGTTGCTGACTGCGGTGTTCTCTATGGGCCCTGTGGTTTTACGATATTTGTGTTGCACCATGATACGCCGAGTGCTCTGTATGACGCAAGGCCTTAATTATAATATATTGGTGGGGGGGGGGGGGAGACACCCCCCCCCCAATATTCAAATATGCTCCAAATGTCCCCCCCAATATATTGGTATATTTTTTTAAAGTAATAATAATTATGTAAATAAAAACAACAATTTGCTAAGCCTTGGCCACAATATCTGGACTTGTCTTCATATTAAGCAATGCATAGATTTCTGTTTATATGATTATGGTTGTACTTTAGTAATCGCTAATCTCAAACATTACATACAATGAAACAAGAAATGGTAAAAAAAAATAAAAACAGAGCAATGTAATACAATACACTATTAGACATTGTAAAAAAATAAATTAAAAGTCCATCCCATGTGTTGGTGAATTTTTCTATATTTTAGGCAGGAAATTAGTTTTCAAATTTAAATATTTCCCTGGGTTGGGACCCCCAGACCCCCTGGAATATTTGGTCCCCCCCCAATGTTGACTCGATGGCTACGGCCTTGGTGTGACGGATCATGCCCCTTGCTAGGCGCTGTGTGTACTTGACTCTACGTACTGTACTCTGATTCTGTTTTTGTACACTGGGTGATATGCTGGTTATTATACCTTGCTAGGTGCTGTGTATAAGTGTCAGGTGAAGTATTGTGAGCGTTGCGAGGCACTGTGCATTGTGCTCTGTTGTGTTTGGTGTTATGTAGGGTCTTGTGCGTTTCTAAAATGTTGTTTCTCTGTACTCTATTCCGTATGCTGAGTGTCGTGTGTGATGGGCACTGTGCCTTGCTGGATGCTGAGTATTCATTGTAATGTGTAAAATGCTCTGCCTTGTTGGTCACGTGTCTTTCTGAACAGTTCTAGATTTGAAGTTTCCGTGACTGCAAGGATCCATACTTTTTGGTTCTTTCGGTAAAGTCACGTAGGTGACAAATCAAAATAAACATAAAAAAATAAGAAATAAAAAAATAGAAATAAATTAGTTGTATTTCTTTTTAATTTATATTTTTTTCTTCTTTTTCTTTTTTACCTACGTGACTTTACCGAAAGAACCAAACAGTATTTCTGAATGGTGTTGTCCCTGTGTGTTCTGTATGCAGCAGGGTGTTACGTGTTACGGTCACTCTGAACTGTGCTAGGTACTGTGCATTATACTGGGCATTTTGTGTAACCGGCCCTGTGTATTTCTGTATGCTGTGTATGCTGTGCTCATGTGGCAGGTGTGCCTTTGGGTCTGCAGAGTGCGGTCTACGAATGAGACTGCGTGCGGTGAACCGCTATAGACGTGCGCGTTGATGTTGTTGTTGTGTGTCGTTGCGTGTTCTCTATTGTGTTGTGTTCTCTAAGTGTCCTGTTTAGTTGTGGCTCTTGTACGTTGCGCGGTGCTGCGTACAAATCACGTGACTTCCGTGAGTGCCCGCCCCTCCCACTCTGAGCACCTCCCCTCGCCCCGCCCCCTATGAGAACAGACACAGCTGCGTGCAGCAGCGTCGAGATCCTGAAGCAGGCTCTCCCTCCTCCCTCTCCTCGTCTCCACTGGCACTGTGCTACCGTTCCTCCGCTCCTTCTCTAAACTCTTCCTCCCATTCCCCACTTCTTCTCCCCTCTTCCCTCTTCCGTTCCTTTCTCTTTCCTCGTTCATTACATCCTCCGTGGCTCGACTCTCCTCCCCGTGGTGGTGTCGCCACGGACTCCAACAGCGGTTTGCGAGTGAGTCCTAACACATTGTCCTGCTGCGGAGGGAGCTGGTAGGAGCGTTGGGTTGCTCGGTCAATGGCCAGGGTCAACGGCGGCGTGGTGTATTCCGCAAATATTGCCTGACTGTGAGAACGGGCGCAAGCCGGCGTGAGTAGGTTAAACGTTTAGTTTTATAAGGGCACCACGGGGTGACGAACCCCTCCCCACCCAGCCCCACCCCTCCCACCCCCCACCCAGCGCCACCATCCCCATCCAGCCCCTCCCCACCCAGCCCCTCCCCACCCAGCCCCTCCCCACCCTCCTCTCCCCACCCAGCGCCACCATCCCCACCCAGCCCCTCCCCACCCTCCCCACCCTCCCCTCCCCACCCTCTTCTCCCCACCCAGCCCCTCCCTGCACGACGGACATAATAATCCCCTGTGGGCTGGTGTAACCAGGAGGTTCCTACCAGTATAAACACTGAGGTGTCATGTGCCTTGCTAAGCGCTGTGTAATAACCACAATCGTGGATAGTATGAAACTCTGTCATAAGTACTTGTGGGTGTATGTGTGATTCTGAACGCTGTGTAAACTACGTATTGTGTATGTCGAGAATTGCGTCACCGGCATTGTGCCTTGCTAGGCGCTGTATGTAATGCTCGCTGTGTGCCACTACGCTTCCGTTTGCTGCTTACGCAGATTTCTTGTCCCTTGTAAAATATTTTGCGTGTGCTCCAGTGTGCTATGGAGAAGGGTCATTGCCCGAAACGTCACCCAGTTATATTTACGTTGTAAGGCAGTGTTATTGACGGTTGTGTTGATATAGTTATTCATGAGAATGTGTGTTCCGTACACTTGCCACCTGTGCCTTGCTAGGTGCCGTGTGTTCGTTCGCTCGCCGCGGTTATATATGGGATACACACGGTATTGTGCCTCTGTGTGTCTTGTCACGGCTATTGGGGCCTTGCTAGACGCTGTGCCCTGCTGTGACGTCGCCCTGTGGTTTACGGCCTGCAAGATGTTGGGGGGATCTTTAACTTTCACTCTGAGTGGAGCGGAATCGTCAGAATCTGTATTTACGCTGGAGGAATCCGTAGAGCTGCAAAGCTCTTTATCGCAGATCTCCAGAAGGGGCGGGTCAGAACGTTACAGCAGCAAACAGTAAAAAAATACGAGAGTTGCAAAGTATAGGAAAGATAAATAAATTACTTAAAAATATACAAATACAATTTAACTATATATATTTTTTATCTTATCAAGTAAACCCCACTGATGTATTAAGTTATTTTTCAGAAGCAACCTGGCTATCGCAAACGATAGCTCAACAAAGTAGATTATCGCGTGGAAATTCATAGCAGCAAAATAATCTACATACATCATCGGAACCTCATTTGCCAGTAAAAACGCCTTTTGGCGTCATCTGGTCCAACACCATGTGAGACTAGGCTCTAAGGAAAGCTGTCTCGGGTGTGGACCAATCAACTTCAAGGACAGTGCATACATTATCAGAGTTATGTTTTTTTTGCATTATGACTGCAGGTATTGTGGTCTATGCAAACATGACTCCTTGTAAAAAAGGTGTCATTTTTGTTGCCAGATAGAAGGGTAAAAAAACAATTATCAATCTACATACATGTTTCTAAATGTGTCGTAGTATTGCTCCAGTTCACACCGCATGAATAACCAGGGCAGCCGCTGGATTCGAACCGTGAATCTTGGGAAAAAGTTCGCAAATGCGCTACCGCTAGGCCCCGTAGCCTTGCGGAGTGCTGTGTATTATTGGTACCGCTGTATTGTTGCGTGTATGTCGCGGTGTGTTCTATATCCTCAGAGTTGTCCTGTGGTTTCCTGTGCCTTGCTAGGCGCTATATTCATGTTGTGTTTCTGTGCATTCTGCAACCTGTGTAATCTGTTGTGGATAATGTGCCTTGCTTGGGTGCTGTGTATAGCACTGGATGCTTTGTGTGGTCTTGTTTGTTTGGTATGCTGTGTATTATACCTATGGTGTAACTATGCCTTGCTAGGTGCTATGTATCTTGCTAAATTATGAATGTCTTTGAATTTTTAAGTTACTGTGTGTTCTGTATACCGATTGATGGGTTATGGTTGCTATCCCTTGTTGGGTGCTGTGTATGCATACATTGATGTATTCCTGTGTTCACGTGTGGTCTGTATTCTGGATAGTGTGCCTTGCTAGGTGATGTGCATATTTAAATCGATGTATGTCTGTGTTCACGTGAGCTCTGTACACTGAGTGATGGGCTGTGTGTTACATGCCTTGCTAGGCGCTCTATCCGCGTGAGCTCTGTACACTGAGTGATGGGTTGTGTGTTACATGCCTTGCTAGGCGCCCTATCCACGTGAGCTCTGTACACTGAGTGATGGGTTGTGTGTTCCATGCCTTGCTAGGTACTGTATCCACGTGTGCTCTGTACACTGAGTGATGGGTTGTGTGTTACATGCCTTGCTAGGTGCTGTACCCACGTGAGCTCTGTACACGGAGTGATGGGTTGTGTGTTACATGCCTTGCTAGGCGCTCTATCCACGTGTGCTCTGTACACTGAGTGATGGGTTGTGTGTTATATGCCTTGCTAGGCACTGTATCCACGTGTGCTCTGTACACTGAGTGATGGACTGTGTTACATGCCTTGCTAGGCGCTCTATCCACGTGTACTCTGGACACTGATGGGTTGTGTTACAAGCCTTGCTAGGCGCTCTATCCACGTGTGCTCTGTACACTTAGTGATGGGTTGTGTGTTACAAGCCTTGCTAGGCGCTCTATCCATGTGTGCTCTGTACACTTAGTGATGTTGTTGTGTTACATGCCTTGCTAGGCGCTCTATCCACGTGAGCTCTGTACACTGAGTGATGGGTTGTGTGTTACATGCCTTGCTAGGTGCTCTATCCACGTGTGCTCTGTACACTTAGTGATGTTGTTGTGTTACATGCCTTGCTAGGCGCTCTATCCACGTGAGCTCTGTACACTGAGTGATGGGTTGTGTGTTAAATGCCTTGCTAGGCGCCCTATCCACGTGTGCTCTGTACACTGAGTGATGGGTTGTGTGTTCCATGCCTTGCTAGGTACTGTATCCACGTGTGCTCTGTACACTGAGTGATGGGTTGTGTGTTACATGCCTTGCTAGGTGCTGTACCCACGTGAGCTCTGTACACGGAGTGATGGGTTGTGTGTTACATGCCTTGCTAGGCGCTGTACCCGCGTGTACTCTGTACACTGAGTGATGGGTTGTGTGTTACATGCCTTGCTAGGCGCTCTATCCACGTGTGCTCTGTACACTGAGTGATGGGTTGTGTGTTATATGCCTTGCTAGGCACTGTATCCACGTGTGCTCTGTACACTGAGTGATGGACTGTGTGTTACATGCCTTGCTAGGCGCTGTATCTACGTGTGCTCTGTACACTGAGTGATGGGCTGTGTGTTACATGCCTTGCTAGGCGCTCTATCCACGTGTACTCTGGACACTGATGGGTTGTGTTACAAGCCTTGCTAGGCGCTCTATCCACGTGTGCTCTGTACACTTAGTGATGGGTTGTGTGTTACAAGCCTTGCTAGGCGCTCTATCCATGTGTGCTCTGTACACTTAGTGATGTTGTTGTGTTACATGCCTTGCTAGGCGCTCTATCCACGTGAGCTCTGTACACTGAGTGATGGGTTGTGTGTTACATGCCTTGCTAGGTGCTCTATCCACGTGTGCTCTGTACACTTAGTGATGTTGTTGTGTTACATGCCTTGCTAGGCGCTCTATCCACGTGAGCTCTGTACACTGAGTGATGGGTTGTGTGTTACAAGCCTTGCTAGGTGCTCTATCCACGTGTGCTCTGTACACTTAGTGATGTTGTTGTGTTACATGCCTTGCTAGGCGCTCTATCCACGTGAGCTCTGTACACTGAGTGATGGGTTGTGTTACATGCCTTGTTAGGTGCTCTATCCACGTGAGCTCTGTACACTTAGTGATGTTGTTGTGTTACATGCCTTGCTAGGCGCTCTATCCACGTGAGCTCTGTACACTGAGTGATGGGTTGTGTGTTACAAGCCTTGCTAGGTGCTCTATCCACGTGTGCTCTGTACACTTAGTGATGTTGTTGTGTTACATGCCTTGCTAGGCGCTCTATCCACGTGAGCTCTGTACACTGAGTGATGGGTTGTGTGTTACATGCCTTGCTAGGTGCTCTATCCACGTGAGCTCTGTACACTTAGTGATGTTGTTGTGTTACATGCCTTGCTAGGCGCTCTATCCACGTGTACTCTGTACACTGAGTGATGGGCTGTGTGTTACATGCCTTGCTAGGTGCTCTATCCACGTGTACTCTGTACACTGAGTGATGGGTTGTGTTACATGCCTTGCTAGGCGCTGTTTCCACGTGTACTCTGTACACTGAGTGATGGGTTGTGTGTTACATGCCTTGCTAGGTGCTGTATCCACGTGAGATCTGTACACTGAGTGATGGGCTGTGTGCACCGTGCCTTGCTAGGCGCTGTGTATGGTAATGCGCGGTGTCTATACGTCAGAAGGTCACGTGTACTCTCTACACAGCGCATTTCTGGCCCATGCAGGATCTGAGTGCTTTGCTTGGCACCGTGCAGAGTCTGGGTCCTGTGCCTTCCTGGGTATCTTGTATTACTGTGATTGGCGCCGTTTGTTGCAGGGTGTTGTGCGTTTTGCAGGTGTCCCTTTTATATACGCC
Organism: Lethenteron reissneri; assembly: GCF_015708825.2. NCBI lineage: Eukaryota > Metazoa > Chordata > Hyperoartia > Petromyzontiformes > Petromyzontidae > Lethenteron > Lethenteron reissneri. Next base: position 7,020,558 of record NC_083828.1, on the reverse strand, counting down.
AATGGGCCCTGATGGGCGCGCTGTGTATGTTGTGGGGTATTCGCATTGTTTGCCTTGCTCGACGCTGTGTATGGATGATGATTGTGTTCTGGTGTTGTTGTGATCGTGCCCCCTGCAGTGTCGAGCTACTGGTGTGGATACGTTCTGCTGTGGTTGTTTACTGGGGTGTCCGGATCCTGGGGGTGGTGGCTACGTCGTGGCGAGGCTTGGTCTTGGTGTGTCTGGCTACCGATGTGGCCGATGTACCAATGTGACTTGGTCATTGTGTGTCTGGGTAATGCAGTGACTAAATCCTGGTGTGGCTACGCACTGGTTTTAACATATAATAAAGTATTAATTGGACGATGATAAAATATAATAGGCTTTAAAATATTGAATGCGCATTAATTGATTTATTATTAATCAAAATGCGTTCACTGTATATGATCGGTTTTACTTTTACGGTACGCGTTTCTGCAACGACTTGGTTGTGTCGGTGTGGAACACTTATTGGTAATTAAATGTTTAATTAATCGATTCGACAACTCACCCCCCCCCCCTCGTCTCTCGCCTTCGGGCGCTGTCCGGCTCGGCGCTATCCGGAATGGGGCGGGAGCGGTGGCGCAGTGGTTAGCGCAGCGTGCTCTCGTCCCGAACCATCCCTGCGAGGGTATCTATGCGAGTTCGATCCCTCGATCGCGACCGACGGCACGCGTGGGCTAGAGCGATGTCTGAACCGGTCTACGACCCGGGACCACCCCCCCCCCCCGCCCCCCCGCTAATCAATGCAAAATCTTAATACTGTATACTTGATCGAGCACAGATATTGAAACAATCAATGATACGCATCGACGCAAGGGCTTACGGGTAAAATAGAAACACCCACGTGACCCCCGCCGCCACGTGGCAGCACGTGGTGACGCGGTCACTCACGCCTCGCGATGCGGACCATTCATTGCGTGCGATAATCGTCGCGCGCTGTTTTTCTAAACATGCTTCGGTGTTAGCGGACGTCTCTTCGTTTATTTAAACCTTCGACGCTGGACACGGTGACACAAGGTCCACGCGTTCATCAATGAGGCCGTGGCACTGAGCACGAACAACAACAACAAAATATACACAATCGGTGACGTTTCAAACAATGACCCCCCCCTGTTCGTGGCACATGGGCACGCTAAGATACTGCATTCAATACGCAAGTCTTTGTGTGTACAGCACAATATGCTGTCATTGTTATTGTGACGCTGTTCAAACGTACATCCTGAAATATATTGCGTGATATTATGACGCTACACTTAACCCAGCCATCCTTAGGCCTGTATCGGGATACTCTTTCATTGCTACACTGTATTGATCAAACAGGCGAGATCACATACAAGAGGCTGCTATGGCGATGTCAAACACACGTGCCTTCATTAAGCAGGGCTGACTATAGCTTCCATAGCGTGCTGTCATTTTGAGATTATCCACAACAGGCTGCTATTACGCCGTCAAACAGCCTTCGTTACGCAGGGCTGACTATAGCTTCCATAGCGTGCTGTCATTTAGAGATCATACACATCAAGCTGATATGATGCTGTCAAACACACAGCCTTCGTTACGAAGGGCTGTATACAGCTTCCACGTAGCGTGCTGTCATCTAGAGATCATACACAGCAGGCTGCTATGACGCTGTCAATCGCCCATCCATCATTACACAATGCTGTAAAATAGCCTCCACGCAGCGTGCTGTTATATAGAGACCTAAACAGCAGGTTGTTATGTTATCAAACACATCCCTTATGACACAAGGCTGCCTATAGCTTCCACATAGCCTGCTGTCATATAGACATCATGCACAGCAGGCTGTAATGACGCTGTCAAACACAGCCTTCATCACGCAAGGTGGCTGGCTGTAGCTTCCACATAGCCTGCTGTCACATAGAGATCATGCACAGCAAGCTGTTATGATGCTGTCAAACACAGCCTTCGTTACGCAGGGCTTGCTATAGCTTCCACATAGCAAGCGCTCATGCATATGCATGAGCCGGCATAGATCACGTGACGCTGGGCGTAATGAGCCCCACGTCAGAGGCCACGTGCAGGCTTGGTGCAGACGCACGTGGCCACGTGTTCGTGTCTGATGAAAAAGCAATGAGCACTGGGGAGACAAAGGCGGCCGGTCGCGCTGGTGTTTGCCCACCCACCCTCTCGTGCCGGCCTTCATAGGTGTTCGCAGCACAGCACTTGCCCCAAAAGTCTGTTGGAGGCTATATGGGGAAACTTTGTCTTTGCGTCTGTGCATATTACAGCCGGTGGTGGCGGGTCTCTTTGTGTTGTGTGAAACGTGCTGGGAGCGGTGGCGCAGCGGTTAGCGCACTGCGCTACGACCCCCCCCCCCACCACACCGAGTTCGAATCCTGCTCACGACCAACAACAACGTCGAACCATAATGAACGGGTCCTCGGCAATCCCCTAGATCCACTCAGCCTTGAATGAGTACAACAGCAGTTGCGGGGGGGGAGGGAGGGGGTGTGTGTGGGAGACAAAGGCGGTCGGGCGTGGTTCTTTCCACCTTACCAGCTCCTTTGTGTGCCATGCCGGTCTCGGTAGGTTCTGGCAAAACGACGGTCGATTGTGAAAGGTTACGCGGTCGGCTGTTGGTGTCACTGCGAGCAATTGTGACGGGCGGAATGCCGCGTGTGTGCTGCGTGGACGCGCGAGCCCACGCGTCTATTTTTAGGTCTGCAATGTGGGGTAAATCGTACCATTAATTGTCCAACGGTGTATCGGTTGGCTCTTATCTGCGTAATGAGCAAATCCATACGGGATTGTGCTGGGACGTTGTACCATGCACGGCTCGGTGGCGTGATTAGTATGCACGATAGAAGCGTTACTGTACGTGTCCTGGCCGAGTGTGCGACTCGCTGACGGTGATTGTTGACCGATATAATAATTGGAGCCGATTTTGCCCGATCATATATATATAGCACACACGATCATACAAAGTGCCTAAACATTTACTCAAGGCCCATATTTATTTAACCGAAATATTTCACCGAAATATTTAACCGAAACAACGAGCCAATATCCGTATTGACGTACATGCTCCTGCAACAACAATAACAATAACAACAACAATAACAACAACAAAACTCGGCACGTTCGTCGATAATAGCCGCTGCGCGTTGCCTCGACAGAGAAACAAACGTACGACGTTTCGGGCAATGGACCCTGATGATGGGCGCACCATCGCCGCAGGGAGGTGGGGGGGTAGGTCTCGTCGCACGCGTTGTGTGCAGCGCAAACTGCTCGCACACAACGCCGCTGCCTGAAGTTGACGTCGTCCTCCATGAACGTGTGTCTCCGTCCGTTCATCACGAAGGGGCCGTCGTGTTCGGTGGCCGGCATTGTCGTTGTTGCGGCGGCGGCGGATTTTGTCGCTGCGTTACCTTTGCGATCGTGGACGGCGCCGTCGAGCATAGAGGCGCGCGCCAGAACCATTTTAAACGTTTCACGACACAGCCTCCTGCAGTGGGGTCAACGCGGCGATGTTTGAGAGATTGTTGGCCGTGCCGAGAGACCGAAATTCGTGCAAATTTTGGATGTCGCGCGGGTAGCCGTGGCTGTGATGGGTAGCAGCAGTAGCAGGGCCGCTTTTCGAACGTGCGATCCACCCTTCTTGGGATGGCCAAAAGGCTTCAAATGCATGAGGTTTTTTGGGGGGGTTAGATCACGTAAATATATTAACGTGTCGTTAAAACCGGTCACCACCCGACACACAGCCAACTAGTAAGGGTTGTCACGTAAACAGAACGTGGCCAATTCGTCACTCGTACGAATTGGCACGTTCTGTTAATGTGACAACCCTTACTAGTTGGTGGTGGCGGGTATTAACGACACATATTTACGTGATCTCACCCAAAAAAAATATTGTGGATATTGCTCGCGAAAGCCTACGCCTTAAACTGACTTCAAATGCGTTGGAAGTCAAACAGGGCCTGGGGCCTACTTAGGACAGGCTCCGAATGCGTGTTGTGTGCACGCGTGAGATAGGCACATTTTTAAGTCTACGTGTAATGTTGCCATACTTTTAATTTTATAGTGTGTTTTATCATTTAGTATTGTCAGTATGCATCCGTTTTTTTTTAAATATATACCAGGTGAGGGTCACCCAGGTAGTTTTTTGCATGAGAGGTGTCAGTGGAAATGCGAATGGTAAATGACGAACTGAATAGATTATATGGACTATAGGATAGAGAGTAGCAATTGTAACTAGTATTGTCACTTGATTATTTACTAACAACCTATTGCTCAACCTTTCACAACATACCCACCGTGATTATATTCTTAAACTGTAATTTCGTAATTCAAGTTTAATGCATAGTATCTGCAGTGACGGTACATTACAAGCAATTACATTTTACATGTTATCAACATATTAGGTAATGACCCATCTACAAAGCACGCACACACAAGTGTTTGAATGTGCTTTGAAAAAGGACCAAGCCCGAAACGTTAGCTATAATCTATTTGTTTCTCTTTCAAGGTCACAGTGACGATCGCGTTAAGGTGTTTTTTATTTGTCTTTCATTTTACTCTGGGCACCACTGCCAATGCAGCATTGCCAATGATTTGTTAAATATTCGAGGCAGTGTATGCAATGTGTTGTAAGTTTGTTCTATAAGCCAAGACTGGAGTATATATTGTTAGTATATTTGATTCAAGTCCTATGTGTTACCAATTACGACACGTTTTTTTTTATTATAATGTAGAATTATTTAATCCAATCTTTGAGGTTACGTACTTATAATCTTAAATTCAAGACTTACAATACAAACTATGGCATGATACGTAATTATTCTATTTAATGCTACTAGGAGCAATGGTAGAAGTTATATTGATTGTTCATGATATGTATTTTGGGGTTGTGAATGAATTTACACTTTACACGTGATATGATACAGCAAATACATTGGTGTAAACTATTAATAAAAAAAAACATCACAGCCCTTAGTCAATCCAATACTGGACATAGGCCTCAGAGAAACCTTGATCGTGGGGAGGGTCTGTTTAATCATACTTCACCACGCTGGTCAGTGGGGGGGGGAAGGACTGTAGAGATTGTGGTGGGGGGGGGGGGAACCAGAGGATGACGTCCAGAACCGGTTCAGATATTCCTCGCCAGCCCTGCTAACCGGTTCAATGGTGCTAACCGTTGCGCCACCGCTCAACCGCCCACGGTGACGCGGAACGCCAATAGTTGCCGTGTACACACCACGCACTTTCTAAATGGATTAAATTCTCCGAAGTGAATACGTAGACTTAATATTATAAAGTGTTTCGTTTGTTCATTAACTTAAGCCCTTGGAGCACAAGGCCGCGTGTGTGATATTTGCGAGTGACTTCGATCAGCACATGTGTGTAACCGCGCACACACGCACGCGCACCAGAAAATACAATAAACAACACTAACAATAAATGTTGATTTAAAGCTTTCGTGACTGCAGGGATTCGTATGCTTGGTTCTTTCGGTAAAGTCACGTAGAAAGGAAACAATAAAATAATAAAAAATATTAAACAATAAAATTCTCACGACGTTTCGACTGCAACACAAGCAACCATCATCAGGTGTGAAATCCACAGCAAGAAAATGTTATTATTTTGTATTATTTTATTGTTTCCCTTCTACGTGACTTTACCGAAAGAATCAAGAATATGAACACTTCCAATACTTTATACCGCACGCCACGGCTCCGTCTTTATATAATACATCTACGCTAAGCTGTGGGTGGAGCGGTGGCGCAGTGGTTAGCGCACTGCGCTGTCGAACCCGTCGACCTGAATTCGATTTCCCTTGTCCAATACGCAGGGCTGGCTATAGCTTCCACACAGCGTGCTGTCGTGTAGAGCTCATACACAGCAGGCTGCTCTATGCATGTATGTAGAACTTTTTTTGCACCGTATGTAGCCAACCGTGCTATGACGCTGTCAAACACGGCACCCTTCCTTGCCTAGGGCTGGGCTATAACCTCCCCCCTAGGTCGACTCAACCTTAAATGACTACCTTGTACGGTGGTGTAAACGTCAGCATTGGAGATACAAAGGCGGTCGGGCGTTGGTCTCACCACAACAGCCTTCTCGAGGTGCGCGCGCGCGCGTGCTCGCAGCAGCACTTGCCCGAGCAGTGTATAGAGGCTACACGGGTGACCTTTGTCTTTGCAACACGTAGCGGCGCGTGTCTGTCAACAGACCGTTTGCTAAACTTGTGTCGAGAATGCCAATTTCAGAACTTTAACGTTCCGTAATTATAGTAGTAGTCGTGCTCTCATTTACCTGGGCGTCTTCCCGCTTTCTCGCGGCCGTATCGTCGCACTCCGCTGCGAGGCGAATTACTCGGTTCACGGATGATGATGGAGGGGGTCAAACAATGTTGTTTTGTTATCTTACGAACAACAAATAGAGATAACAAAACAACATGTCTCTGCCTCTACCGTTGGAGCCGATCGAACATCCGGTGGTCATTGCAGTGCGTTCAGGCGTAGCATCGACTCGACGTTTGACTCGTTTCTTCACCTGCCTGGCCCTTCTGGAATCATCGAAAGAATGCACAAGCAACCCCCAAGAACAATCGTCTAACGTGTACACGAATTATTGTATCGTTGTACGTAGGCGAGTGAGGTTGTGGGTGGCTGAGCGAGCGGCGTTGTAGCGCTACGAACCCGGCGACCCGAGTTCGATTCCCGCTCACGGCCAAACCAACGGTGACGATTATCTGAGCCGGTCCTGTGTCCCTCACCTAGGTCGACTCGGCCTCAAAATGAGTACCTGGTGTGGTGTGTAAACATTGTCACGAGGCAGACAAAGGCGGCCGTGTGTGGTTGTTGGCCACGCTCAACCCCCTCGTGCGCCGTGCCGGCCTTCATAGGTGCTCGCTAACAGCACTTGCCCCTACAGTCTGTTAAGGCTGTACGGGGGATTTTTGTCTTTGGTGTGAGTGCCTTGTAAATATGTGCAAGTGAGTGTGTAGGTGAATGTGTAGGTGAGTGTGCAGGTGTATTGTAGGTGAGTGTGTAGGTGAGTGGGTTATAGGAGAGTGCGGTGTAGGTTAGTGCGGTGCAGGTGAGTGTGTAGGTGAGTGGGTTGTAGGTGAGTGTGCAGGTGTGTTGTAGGTGAGTGTTATCGGCGAGTGTGTTATAGGTGAGCGCGGTGTAGGTGAGTGTACAGGTGGGTGTGTTGTAGGTGAGTGTGTAGGTGAGTGTGTAGGTGAGTGTGCAGGTGTGTTGCAGGTGAGTGGGTTGTAGGTGAGTGTGCTGGTGTGTTGTAGGTGAGTGTGTAGGTGAGTGCGTTATAGGTGAGTGTGTAGGTGAGTGTACTGGTGATTGTGGTGTAGGTGAGTGCAGTGTAGGTGAGTGTGCAGGTGAGTGCGATGTAGGTGAGTGCGATGTAGGTGAGTGTGCAGGTGAGTGTGTAGGTGAGTGTGTTGTAGATGAGTGAGTGTGCAAGTGAATGGGTTGTAGGTCAGTGCAGTGTAGGAGTGTTGTAGGTGAGTGTGTAGGTGAGTTTGTGTTGTAGGTGAGTGTGTAGGTGAGTGTGTAGGTGAGTGTGTGTTGTAGGTGAGTGAGTGTGTAGGTGTGTTGTAGGTGAGTGTGTAGGTGTGTTGCAGGTGAGTGTAGGTGAGTGTGCAGGTGTGTTGCAGGTGAGTGTGTAGGTGTGTTGCAGGTGAGTGCAGTGTAGGTGAGTGTAGGTGAGGGTGCAGGTCTGTTGTAGGTGAGTGTGTAGGTGTGTTGTAGGTGAGTGTGCAGGTGTGTTGCAGGTGAGTGTGTTGTAGGTGAGTGTGTAGGTGAGTGTTGCAGGTGAGTGTGCAGGTGTGTTGTAGGTGAGTGCGGTGTAGGTGAGTGTGCAGGTGTGTTGTAGGTGAGTGTGTAGGTGAGTGGGTTATAGGTTAGTGCAGTGTAGGTGAGTGTGTAGGTGAGTGTGTTGTAGGTGAGTGTGCAGGTGAGTGCGCTCACCTGTACACCACCCCCTCTCTGGGTTTGTCCCACAGACTTCACAGACGCTCGCTCATTAATTATCACCACTTGCCCAAACAGTCTTGTGCAGGCTACACGGGGTATCTTTGTCTGTGCCACTGCACTACGTCAATATTGCTAAAGATAGACTTTGCCAATTTAAATGTGGACTGTATATTCCGTGCGTGGTACTGTATACCATATGCGGTGCACTGTACGAATATTCTACGTGATACTGTGCGAATAATACGGCAAATTTGGGATGGTCTCTACAATAATTTAAACATTGCAATTGAAATAGTAATTAATCATAGGGTAATGTATATTCCTTTATCAATACAATGCTGCATTGATGCAGCTCCCCCCCTCTCTCTGCCCGTCACCCAAGCGTTTGACCATACTTCACCACCCTGGTCTTTGCGACTTGGTGAATGCCACTGATGGTGGCCGTGTCCGGGATTCGATTCGAGTTTGGGGAAGTCCGCGATCACCTTTCACGACGCCACCACCTCCGACCACGGAATCTCTCGATTCGATGAATCGTCGATCGATTATTTTCGTCGATGTTAATAACTTCGGGGTCTCGCGCTGAGCCGATTTGCACGCGCGCAAGATTTCTTTGTACGACTCGCAAAACGTGCAATTGAATTGCACGCGTCGTGAGCTTAGTGATCGAAATTAATCGTGGGTTATTGCTCGAGACATCGTGACGCGCCCTCATCTTCATCCGTTAACTTTGGTATAGAAATTATAGTTGTGTGCGGGGGAGGGGGGTAGTTGGACTTAATGTATACGCCAAAGTGATGATTGGTTGTTATCGCATAATTTAGTAGAAATGTATGGTTTCATCATTTTACACTGGCAGGTATATATATATAGACTTTCTATATATTTATTGAAGACAATTCGTGATTATATGTTTAATCGTACGTTTGGTAATCGTTGTAGATGTGATTATTACCGAGTTTAATATAGAATGCGAGTAACTCGAATGCGTACAACTAAGAAATGTAACATTAATCGATTAATATACATTAATTTCGATTCCCAATGCTCGGATCACGCGTGCAATAATCGATCATTGATGTATTCCTGCAAATTATATACACCACATTTTCTAACTCCCATTATTTATTTTCTATATAATTTACTTTTCATCAGCCAGCCAATGAGAGATGGTTATTGTATTATTTTATTCAGAAAAAAATATGCAAACAACAAAACAATTGTAAACAAACCAAAAATTATCACAAGTCATTTTTCGAATGTCCGTGGTGTATTAATCGTTAACGGTGCGTCCCATTGCTAATTTTATATTTTTCTAAAGGCTTTTCATTTATTATTTTGTCTTATTTTAAACATCGGTATATGAGAAATATTTAATTAACGTGTCGCTGTATCTTTTTCACAGGTGTGTGTGTATGTATATATACACACACAGGCACACTGGTATTTTATATTGATCTGTCAAAATGTGTCACTGGGGAGACAAAGGCGACCCGGCGTGGTGTTGACCACCGACTCCCTCGTGTGCCGTGCCTGCCTTAATAGGTGCTCGCTAACAGCACTTGCCCCAACAGTCTGTTAAGGCCGTACGGGGTGGTGGTAGTGTTTGTCTGTTGGTGGACGGTAGAGAAATCTTTCTTTAATCCGGTTTGCTCATTGCAAACTGGACTCGTTAGCCTCTCGACTTTCCATTATTCTAATTTCGAGATGTATCTTTCGTGAACGGTGTTACAGAGCCATCCCTATAGCATGGCGAATCGGGGCGACCGTCCCGGGCCCTGAGTTGTTTTTGGGGGGGGGAGGTTAATTCCGGCCCCACACCCCCTCCTATAGACCACCCTGGCTGTACATGTACACTAGACATGTGTGCGTGTGATCAGAGATGCTACAATGCCCGGAGGTGGTGGATAAGAGCCCGGATGATGATAGCGATGGTTCACAACTCTTGATTCTCTCTCTATTAATTTACTCGAAACGTTCGCGAACGGAACCGTTGCTGACGAGACGAGGGGGTTCGAGGTGGTGGGGGGGGGGGGGGGTCCTAACAAGACGATTAATGTAACAATTTCTAATCGATTATTAAATCGAACGACAGCTGCCCGATGAGTGTACACGTGTTTGTACTGCGTGTCGTGTACACGATCCGTGGCGCTGTGAATACATTTTGCGGGTGTTGGGTTTGAGTCTCGAACACGGCGGATTGACTTTGGCTTCCAAGCTACGCCCGTCCATCCTATAAATATCCTATTACTATGAACCCTATATAGGGTTATAGGAATATAGGGTAAACATATAACGGTACAATAACAATAATATTAGCTATGGGACAGTTTTTTTTACGTCATTCAATATTGTAATTTTATTTTACAGATAGGTAGGTTTAGCTTGTACAGGGCAGGCGTGCCTTGGCACTCTAGTTGTAGTGCCTTACGCCGACCGAGGAGAATTTGACGGCTTGTTGAAGACAGCGGATGTGATGTGGCTATTGGAGACACGTCACGGCACTTTTCACGAGCGAAGTCATCTCCATTTATATAAAAGTCAAAGTTGTGAATGTGTGTCTGTTCAAAATGTTTAGCGTACTTCCCGACATGCAACAAACTTGAAATTTGCCATGTGGGTACTTTCCAGACTGTACACCATGCAAACATTTTAAAAATACACTTTTTTTGGGGGGGGGGCTCAATAATGCATACATTTTTTGCATGGCAAGTGAGCTGTGACGTCAAATCTGTCACGTGACCCGCGCACGTGGAAGCGTAACGCATTGTAGTGTAGCGGGTAGCGCTACGCTGCGCTACGAACCCGGCCACCCGAGTTCGATTCCCGCTCACGGCCACCACCGGTGACGATTATTTGAACCGGTCCTGGGCCCTCCCCTAGGTCGACTCAGCCTCAAACGAGTAACTGGTGTGTTGTGTGTGAACATCGCCACTGGGGAGACAAAGGCGGCCGGGCGTGGTGGATCCAAGTCTCGGGCGAAGCCGGGTAGTGCAGCTAGTAATTAATGAATCATTGAGACTCTGTGAGCCCTGTACCTGCATGGGTAAGCGATTGTAAATACGAATCTCATATTATTAAGTTTGACTAACGTAGGGTATACAAAAATCTTTAAAATAATTTAATGATGACAATAATATTCTCCAGTATTGTGTCCAACACACCCATCGGCTTATATATATATTCAATAATACCTTATATACGATGTACAATTATATATATTAAACAAATAGATTTATGGGCATATAAAAGCGATCTCAAGTGTGCATGTATTAATGCATCAATAATATATATAGGTAATGTATTTATATATGAATATCGCCCGTATAACCGAGTGTTGTATAGTGGATGCCAAGTGCACTCACTCGATGTAAACTTGTATTCCGCGAATATAAAAGTATCGCCTCGAGTGGAATCACGCCAAGGTGGGGGACCCCACATGGATTCTCCGTGGAGGGAGAAATAAAAAAATAACCCGTAAAAACAAAGTTTTTCACTATAAATCCTTTATATGCGTGGCATCGGTTTTATTTCATTATTCATTTCTGTTTTTCTTGAGTAAGAGTTTCATTTTTATCACATTGGTATTTTAAATTAAATATGAAATTTAATTTTTTCCTAAAAAGTGGAAAATTGATTAGTACAGTGATGTATTATCATATACAGGCCTTTCAGGGTGTTCGTGTAAGTGATGTAACAGCAGCGAATTGACAAGACAGGAATAACTATTCGAGTATAATGATTATAATTATACGTACGCTAACGTATTAGTTACATACAAAGGCTGTCTCAAATGTCGCATGCGTGGTCGTTCATACACAACCCTTCACGATCCTCACCATGATCAACACACTGCTGGATGTCGGGGTGTCCGCAATGCGTCGCCGTCTCTCGCAATGCAACTGCAATCCGCACGCGATCCGATTTCATCGCTCCGTGATGAAATCGGAATAAAATAAAAATCGGAAAAAAAAAATGTAATTTTTTTTAATTTCATTTTATTTTATATCTCCGTGACTTTACCGAAAGAACCAAGAATATGAATTCCTGCAGTTACGAAAGTTTTAAATAAAAATGATATTTAATATTTACACGATCTAACCCAACAACCCCCCCCTGTATTTTTTACCTGTGATATGCAGTAGTTCTATGAGAGCATATCCCGTGCATTTGCGTGGGCTAGAGGGCCGAGGATGAGTGGTGGGGGTAGACGTGACGTCAGCGCGCACGCACGTTGCAAAGAATTGCGGGTGACGTCATCACGTCGATGTGCGCGGTGACGTCATCGCACGCATGCGAGGTTGTCCTTTCACCCACGCCAGGAATCCAGGCAGTAAAACTTTTTTTCCTGCGCGTGTGTTATAATATCGGAAGCTTTAAACTATTTGAATACTGTGTTGCTGAACCAAGCGAACGGCTGCCCTTGAATTTGAAGGGTCAAGGTCGGCTTCGGAGCTGATTTCTGCGTCTTTTAGTCTGTTCCCCTTCACCCCGCACCTCCGATTAGCCCGGTTGGCTACGTACGGCGCGAAAGAAGTCCAACATGCACACTTCATGCGTCCGCGCAAGGGAAGATTCCTCCAGGATAAGTAAAGAATTCTCGATTCTGGGTGGATTTGCCCCCAAAATCGCGGCACCCCGATGACAGATGGCGACTTCATTTTTTTCGGATGGGGAGGAGCTTTTCATCCAGCAGTGGAGATCGTTGATCTGATGGTGAATTACCAACAAACGCCGGGGCTGTCATTCTAGATTGGAGGTTTTCGTGACCTGCAATGATCCACATACTCTTTGGTTCTTTCGGTAAAGTCACGCAGGTAAAAAATAAAAAAAAAATCACGACGTTTCGGACGCAACACAACCGCAGCGGTATTAGCCGTGAGCGGAAATTAAAACTCGGGTGGGCCGAGTGCGCTAACCACTGCGCCACCGCTCCTCGTCGTACACACAAAGACGACGATTTTGCCGTGCAGCCTGTAGCCGTGTCGCGATGTTGGGAGCACGTGGTGCTGTTAGCGAGTGACTCTGCAGGCCGGCACGGCACACGAAGGGGTGGCTGGCCAGCACCACGCCCGGCCGCCTTTGTCTCCCCTAGTGGCGATGTTTCCTGCACACAACACACATTTGAGGCCGAGTCGACCTAGTGGGGAGGCCCAGGACCCGGTTCAGATAAATCGTCACTGGTGTTGGTGGTCGTGAGCGGGAATCGAACTCGGGTGGCCGGGTTCGTAGCGCGGCGTGGCGCTGACCGCGACACCACCGCTGCGCCCCCAACACACACACGCATCACACACACACGCAGCACACACGCAGCACACACACACACACGTACACACAGCACACACGCGCAGCATACACGCAGCGCACACGCACACACAGCACACACACACGCAGCACACACACACACGTACACACAGCACACACGCGCAGCACACACGCACACACGCAGCACACACGCACACACGTACACACAGCACACACAGCACACACAGCACACACACACAGCACACACGTACACACAGCACACACGCACAGCACACACGCGCAGCACACACGCACACACACAGCACACACACACGCAGCACACACGCACACACACAGCACACACACACGCAGCGCAGACACACGCACACACACAGCACACACACGCAGCGCACACGCACACACAGCACACACACACACAGCACACACACACACGTAGCGCACACACGCACACGCGCACACAGACACAAAGCGAATGAGACCGGCACACGAGGGTAGTAAGACGCGATCAGCTCATCTCATGAAGACAACACCCACTTTGGCCTTAAAATAAATAATACTTGAATAATAACACTATGTATAAATAGGGCGACGTTTCGGGCATTGATCTTTCTGCAGAGCACGTGATATGCTGACGCGGCGCAGTGGGTGTGTCAGTGTGTGTGGGTGTCATTGTGTGTCGGTGTGTCAGTGTTGCTTGTGTGTCGGTGTGTGTGTGTGTGTCGGTGTGTGTCATTGTGTGTCGGTGTGTGTGTGGCCGTCCGTGTGTCAGTGTGTGTGTCATTGTGTGTGTCATTGTGTGTCGGTGTGTGCAGCCCGTGTCGGTGCAGTAGGCACTTGGACCTCGCCTTGACCCCGAACCTTAACCTTGGCTCGGAGCCGACGGATGCACGTGTGTGTGTCAGTGTGTGTGTGTCATTGTGTGTGTCAGTGTGTGTCACTATGTGTGAGTGTGTGTGTCACTATGTGTGAGTGTGTGTGTCACTATGTGTGAGTGTGTGTGTCACTATGTGTGAGTGTGTGTGTCACTATGTGTGAGTGTGTGTGTCACTATGTGTGAGGGTGTGTGTGTCTCTATGTGTGAGGGTGTGTGTGTCTCTGTGTGTGTCAGTGTGTGTGTCTCTGTGTGTGTTTCTGTGTGTGTCAGTGTGTGTGTCTCTGTGTGTGTCAGTGTGTGTGTGTCTCTGTGTGTGTCTCTGTGTGTGTCAGTGTGTGTAGTGGTTAGCGCGCTGCGCTATGAACCTGGCGATCCGGGGTTCGATTCCCGCTCACGGCCAACACCGGTGACGATTATCTGAACCGGTCCCAGGCCTCCCTAGGTCGACTCAGCCTCAAATGAGTACCTGGTGCGATGTGTAAACACCGTCACTAGTGAGACAAAGGCAGCCGGGAGTGGTGCTGGTCACCCACCCCCTCGTGTACCGTTCCGGCCTTCATAGGTGCTCGCTAACAGCACTTGCCCCTACAGTCTGTTCAGGCTATACGGGGCATCTTTGTCTTTATCTTTGTCTCTGTGTGTGTCAGTGTGTGTAGTGGTTAGCACGCTGCGCTATGAACCTAGCGACCGGGGTTAGATTCCCGCTCACGGCCAACACCAGTGACGATTATCTGAACCGGTCCCGGGCCTCCCCCTAGGTCGACTCGGCCTCAAATGAGTACCCGGTGCGGTGCGTAAAAATATCGCCACTGGGGAGACAAAGGCTGCCGGGCATGGTTGGCCACTCACCCCCTCGTGCACCGTGCCGGCCGTCATAGGTGCTGCTTGCTAACAGTACTTGCTCCCTACAGATGATCAAACGCTATACGGGGGATCTCTGTATTCGTGTTATATGAACCCTTGTGTGTTGCCTATATATATACACAAGACATGTTTGTATCTGGGTGCTCGTATCACCAGTCGAATTCGCCGTGACGTGTGCTTCCATCGTTGCGATGTCCGTCCACGATCTCACATCATCACCATCAAATACATCACCAACACCACGTACATTATCATCATCACCCACATCACCATCACCACATACATCATGACCCACATCACCATCACCACATACATCATCACCATCACCACATACATCACCATCACCACCACCACATACATCATCACCACCACCACATACATCATCACCACCACCACATACATCATCACCACCACCACATACATCATCACCACCACCACATACATCATCACCACCACCACATACATCATCACCATCACCACATACATCATCACCATCACCACATACATCACCACCACCACATACATCACCATCACCACCACCACATACATCATCACCACCACCACATACATCATCACCACCACCACATACATCACCACCACCACATACATCATCACCATCACCACATACATCACCACCACCACATACATCATCACCACCACCACATACATACATTATCATCATCACCATTACCCCACACATCATTATCATCACCATCACCCACACATCATCACCATCACCACACATTATTATCATCACCACCACATGATCATCATCACCCACATCATCACCACACATGACAACCATCACCACACACTTCATAACCATCGGCAATTACAGCCTAAACCTGCCCTGGGCCTATCCTCGTGTGTAGAGATTTAAACAATGCACAGAGAGAGTGAGAGATGTATTCGCTTGCCCTTTTACAAAATAGATGAGCAAAATCTATATTTTCTTCCCCTGTGCGTCTCTCCGCGTAAATATATATGTAATAATATATTACATATATTTTTTATTTATATATAGTTACATGAAATAGACATTAAATATAATTGTATATTAAATAATATATTATAATGTAATAAGAAAATATAGTTATTGCAATTTAGTATGTATTACATAAAATTTTAAATTTATTTGTAAATATATTTAAAATATTAAATATATTTGTTAATATAGTAATATATATAAAATATATATTTGTTAATATTTTTTTATTAATATCTATTTTATATATTTTAATATATTTTACAAATATATGTATTAAGTATATATATTTTTGGGGCAGCGCGCTTTTTTCCACGCAGGTATTGGGTAAACGCAAGCAGCACTGCGCGCCGGTTTCACTGCAGGTCTCTTCATCACCAGAGACGTACACGACGTTGAGATCGTTTAGGGGCCGTCCATAAATGACGTCACGCAATTTGGACGATTTTTCACCCCCCCCCCTCGTCACACGGCGTCACAAGAAGTCAGACCCCCCCTCAAATATGACGTCACAAAGCTCTGCCCCCTCTCCCCCCAAAAAAACATGCTTCAAATCGCTTTAAACAATTGTCATTGTAGTGCACTCTGATGTTGTAGGAGAAAATTAAGTAGAACGTGTTGTCTATATTTATTTAAAGTTGCGCATTTTGATGTGAGGTCACATTTCTCAACCCCCCCCCCCCCGTCGTCACACATCGTCATAAATGTCTGACCCCCCCCCCCCAGGTGCGTGACGTCATTTATGGACGGCCTCTTAGCTATGAGTTTGCTGCTATGAATGTCCAAATGATAGGGCCACTTTGTTATGCTGTCCTTTGTGGTGACCGAGTCGATTCACTAAAATAAGTTCATGCCTTGGTTGGGCTTTGCCTGGTGGGATGGGGATGGTTTCGTGTCGTGTCTGTGTGAGTTTGGGGTGATTTTTAGTTTTTTCGGTAAAGTCACGTAGGTAAAAAATGAAATTAATTGAATGCACTCATCACGGAACCTTTTTGCCACTGTCAAAAGTATGAAAAATAATAATAGGTGTTTACCATTTCTGTTAATCTGTTCGAACACCAAATAGAATTTACCTCTTGCAAAGAATCACGTCTTCATTAACCACATCCTGTTCTTTTGGTGAACGTGCAAACATAACATGATCTGAATATACAAATGCATAAGATTGTCTTTATAGAAGGCTGTCTCTGGTGTAGGCCAAGCAGTTTCAAAGACAATGCAAATATTAAATGAGCGACTGCTCAGAATCAAATGAATATTAATTTCGGCGTCTGTTCTCATAGGGGGCGGGGCAAGGGGCGGGGCTCAGAGTGGGGGTGGCTACTCACAGAAGTCACGTGACTCACGGGAGGCTGATTTAGAGATACGGTTTATATTTGTCCCTTTTTTGCACTATCATCGACTCGTGATGACGCTACGAGATGAGTGAATCTTGATGCCGATGCTGTGGTTTGTTTT